>NC_087479.1:47791837-48105683 GCF_036417665.1 Passer domesticus
GCAATAAAACCATGGCAACCACTGGGGCATCTGCTCAAACCCTGTGGTAAGGTTCTTTTAAGGGATATTTTTCCCCCCTGCAGGTGCTCAGAAGGTTATTACAGATATGACCACTCCTTCCCAACGTGCTGGTGCTTTGGGGAAGCTGGGCTTTTGCTTTGGAGTGGGCATCATTTCTGGCTCTGCCGTGGGAGGTGTTCTGTCCACCAAATTCGGGTGAGTGAGCCACTTGTTTGGTACTGATTTTGTTGCAATCATTGAGGGATCTGCTAAGGGATATTTTGCTGCCCTGCAGCTTTTGATGCTGTCTTACTCCTGGTGGCAGTAGAGGACCATACCAGAACTCAACATTTTTGCTTTCTGTGCTGCTACAAATACTCCCACTGTTTTCAAGGAGATCTTGTTGAAAATCTCACTTTCTGCCTACTTAAATACATTTAAAAATTGGATTAAGGAGTGGATTGTCTTTCTCCTGATTGTCTTGTCTTTGGAGCTGAGTGTGCTGAAAAGCAGCTTTTAAGAAATGATACTGTACAACTGAGAAATGGAAACCAGGAGCACTGTGAAACTTGTGGAGAAAACAGTGTCTTTGGGGGATGCTCAATACAGGAGAAGACTATGGGAGAGAGAAAGGCAAGCGTGGGACAGTGGGGGAAGAGAGTGAGGAGGTGTAACCCTGTCACAGCAAGATGAAGCACACACCTGACAATTCCATGTTGACTCTCCACAGCCTGGCACTTCATAGCAGGCTGCCACCTTCTCTTACATTCTGCAGTAGGGAATAAATGCTCAAAAGGTATGGTGTGTCAGACAATTTTGCAGGCAGTGAAGTGCATGTGGCTGTCATCTCCTTGGAGGATTCCCCAGCATTGCTGTGGTGGGGGAAAAGAGTCCCTGGTGGATATTCAGGTTTTTGTTTTGCTCTACTTCTCCTTACTATGGATGCTTGCCTCTGCAGACTCAGATTAAAATAACTCTACAGCATAGGATAGAGGGTACAAATCACTCCCATCTTGTCCTAGTGCCATAAGCTCTCTGGGCTGTGAATGGTCATGCATCTCCTGGGTGTTTGCACGGGGCACAGTGGATTATGATGTGGGGTGTTGTGTGTTGCTCTCTGAATCCCACTGTGCATTCAGGTGCTGCAGTGATGCAATTTAGTTTGTGAAATCCTTTCATAGGTAGAGGAGAATGCTTTAACCTTGTAACCTTAGGGAGCAGCTCCAAAACCTGTTGGCTGCTGTACCTTGGCAGCTGTACCTTGGCTGCTGTACCTTGACACAAAATTGATCAGGAGGATTCATTTTGTAGTTATTACATGGTTACACAAAATTAAAATTGGAGACATACATAATATTAACTGATCAGCATTTAAAGGTATTTATGGATGTTGCAGGATGAGTGCTTGTTTTAATAAGTATTATTTTTAACCAAATACATTGATTGTAGACCTTTATGTGTTAACTGAAAGTAAAGGTTATCTCAGTTCTCAGCTTTGGTTGTATGCCCATATTTAAACACCAACATAGAAGCAGAATTGCTGTCTAGCAAAAATTTATGGGGTTTCACTTTCCAGTGTGTGCATCAGTCACAGGTTTATAGAAAAGCAGCAGGGGAGGGAATCTCTCCTGTGTCATTTAATTAGTCAGGAACCTTGACTTGAAGGCAGCCTAGCTTTTGCATGTTAGGCTTGGTGCTTGCAGACTCCTCGCTCACTTTGAAAGCTTCTGGACCTTAAACTTTGTGTCCGCAGCACAACGCTGAGACAAGTGAACCTTGTCCGTAATTATGGGACAGTGACAGAGCTGCACGTGTTAAAGGAGCCAGCTCCCGGCTCTCCCGTGCAGGGCCTGTTCCCCTGCGTGCTGCGGAGGGCAGCTCCAGCCCGGCAGCCGAGAGCCCGCACTGGGGGCTGCCCTGCAGGCCCGGGGAAAGCAGCACCGGCTCTTCTCCCTGGACATCTGTGCGTCCTCCTGGAAGGAGGATAGGAATTTCTGTTAGCACGGGAGGAGCTGTGCCGTGCTGAGCACCCTGCTGTGCGCACAGGGTTGATCCGGTGTGATGAACAGCAGCTCCAGGCTCAGGGAGCCGCTCTGGGTGCTCGGTGGTGAGGTTTGCTGCGGCCAAACCCCGCTGTGCTTGGCTCCTCTGCCAGATTTCAGTGCAAAGATTAGAGGAACAATCCACCGGGCTTTTGGCTGGTACCGGTGGAGAGCAGGAATTGGCTGACAGCTCTGTGCCCGGAGCATCGCCATCCCCTCCGGCTGTGCCTGCCGCCCCGACCGGGGGAAAGGAGCGTGCCCGAGGCTCCTTGGCCTTGCTGCTGTGCCCCACAGCCTGGCTGCTAATCCTCCCTCCCTCCCTCCTCCCCACATTTGTACAGGAAGGCTCCAGCTGTACTTAGAGCTGTGTAATCACTTCCAATTTTTTTTCCCCAGAAGAATGACCCAATCACCTTCAATTGAAAAGAATAATTTCTGCTGTGTCATGGAAGAGCAAAGCTGGAGATTTCTGTCCACTCTGTGTTCTTTACTTTCCCTCACCACAAAGCTGGCCAGCATTCCCCATGTGTTGTTGACAGCATTATTCATATGTTAGCAGTGCTTTGTATACAAGAGAGGGAGTAGAAATCGGTCTCAGTTCCTCAGCTGATGTCATTTTGGTGTTATTCTTCTGTATTGTATTTACCATTGATGTATTTGACCTAAAGAGCTGGTCTGTTACTGTTTTAATTGTTGGAATAATATTTGTCAACCCTTATTTATTAAGGGTGCCCTGGGGAAGTTGAATGTCTTGTTCTGATTTGCATAGGATTTTTTGGATGTTAGATCCTGACCTCCACTGTTAAACTGTAACCACCAGCTCCAGCCCTTCCTCTTCTTCTCTTTGAAGTGCTATATTTCCCCCCCATGTATTCCAAAACTTTGCTGGTCAGGCAAATTTCACCACCTGAGGATGAAGTATAAGCCAATTTATTAACACAAGCAGTTGTAATCCTAACTATTTGGAAAGTGTTTTCTTGTTTTTATGTATTTGTTTTGGGGCACTTTTTTTGCCTTTTTTTGTTTTGTTTGTTTGTTTTTTTGGGTTTTTTGTTTGTTTTTGTTTTGTTTATATGGTTGGGTTTTTTTTGTTTTGGTTTGGTTTTTTTTTGGGGGGGTTGTTTTTTTTTTTTTTAATTGGCATTTTCTGGTAGTTGATCTGTTGGGTCAGCGTTGTGGATATAAAATACCTTCAGCCTGAAAATAACTCCTATAGCTCAGCTGAGGGCTACACAGGTTCTTGGGGAGTGCAAACTCGCTAACAGTTCATCCACAAAAGGGGTCTAAGAAGAGGAGTTCTGTTTGCACTCTGCAGAGGCTCTCCCTCCCTTTCTGCAAAGCTGTTGTGGGGCCACTTGCTGCAGGTGATGGGCAGAAATGCAGGCGAGTGCACCCCTAAAGGGAGGTGGTTTGGTGTTTGCAGCAGACTTTTGTGGCAGCCCTGTGGGTGAAAGGTTGGAAGTAGGCAGCTGGATTTGTTTTCAAAAGTGGAAAGATGAGTCTAGGTAGTTAATTACAGAGATTTCATCCTTTCTTCTGGGACTATGATTAATTACATTTGGCTGCTTTTTTCTTTCCTTCTAACGAGGCTGTAGAGAATCTCTGCTGCATCACCCAAGAATTGTTTGCTTTCTATGGACACGGAGAAGTTTCTTCATTTTAGTGACTCAGTTGTAGGCTTAAATCTCTTGAAGCAATTATTCTTTTGATTACAGCAGGCTTTGGGGATAGTTTGTTGGGATCCCCCTGGCTCTGCTATTATCCATCTTCCTCATGGGGAAAAGGAGCTTGTTTGCCTGGAGCAGGGAATTGCACTTTCTTTTTTTTTTTTTTTTTTTTCAAAAACCCATTTGAACGAAGTCCTCTGGCAGGGAATTTCTCATGGCTTCGTGGCAGAGTGGAAAAACTGTGGGTGTTGAAAGGACTGAAGGCTGGGAGCTGGGAAGGCGGGTGGGAGCGCGGCACAGGGTGAAAGGGTTATGCTCCATTTCGGGACAAAGCAGGGCATTCTGCTTCTGGGAGCTGCTCCTGCTCCCTTCCAGCAAAAACTCTGATGTTTCTCTGCCTGGGATGATGCTGATCAGCCAAGCAGCAAGGACTGGTGACGCTTGTACAGGCATTGCTTTGTCCTTTGTGTCAAGGCACTTGGGAGAAAGGGAGGTGGAGTCTGCTTGCCAGCAAGCAAGTCATCCATAATCTGCACCATGGGCTGTCACTGCTGGTTGAGCTCTGTGGTGCCCTGGCAGGAATGGGGACAGAAGAGGAAATGGGCTGTTTGTCAAGGAGCTGATGGCTTGGGAAAGGTGCAGATGCCCTCAGCTGTGGCCTTCTCTGAAAAAACAAAACAGAATCTAAGGGTTTTTTCTTATCACTTCCTCTGCATGGCAGCTGTCTTAATTTGGAAGACAAGGCCCCGGAGTTTATCTGTCAATTCTGTGATAGAGGATCATGGATATTATCCTTCAACAACTTGTTGAAGAAGTCAGGTTTAGGGCACTTCTGTCCTCTATTCCCACCACCAGAATTTTCTAGTTCTGATAACTTGTTTAACGTATTCTTGAACCTAAGAAATGCCTCAGTGCACTTTGAGTGGAGTTCATCTAAACTTAGACATCTGCAGGGGAGACAACTACACCTGAATTTGCTGTTCACACTTTGTGGTTGACAGAGAGGCACAGGTGATTCTACAGCATCCTTCACCTCTGCATGAAGCAGTCCTGTGGCTCAGGGAACAGTCTGCTTCCTAAGCTTTTTTTTGCTTGACCCCCAAGTCCCAGGATGCATTTCTGGCCATCAGCACACTGTACCTGTGGCTGAGGTCTTGGAGTTTGATGCTGGATTGTGTGCTTACCAAAAGCCACCAGGATGCAGGCTCTGAGTAGTTTTCTGTCTGTGCTGCATTCATACAACAGATAGGTCTGCACTGAGCTCTTCCTGTAAACCTCTGCCTTCCACATCTAGGCCACCAATTTTTAAGTTTGGGTCCCCTGGCTTTCTGCTGTATGCACACTGGAAGATGGCACTGTCACTGCAAAGGTGCCCTTGTTCCCCATTAGCCCATCTTCAGCAAACCTGGCTCTTCTGTGCTCTCCCTACAACCCCTGGTCTGAAGTGCAGTGCAGGGAGGTGTGATGATGGAGCCAGGAGCTCCTCCTTGGTCCTTCACCCGTAGGTGGGGCCCTTTCCCAAGAGAGGAAGAGTGGGGTTTAGGAGAGGAGCCAGCAGCTCCTGGGAGGGAGAGCCCGTGCCTTGTGGCTGCCCTCAAGGGTATGGGGTATGGCTTAGGAGGGCTAGGCTTGGGTTGAGCTAATGGGGGGGCTGTTGGCAGCCCCTTCCTCAGCCTTATCAGGTGTCCTCTGCATTTTCTTTCAAAATCCTCCTTCCCACTTAGCCTTCTGCAGGGATTATGTTGGGAGGGCTGTGAGTGAGGCTGTGCCAGCTCACAGGGGATGGCCACCTGCCCCTTTTCCCCACAGCACCCTCTTACCTGCTGGGCATCTCTACCTTTGGAGGTTAGCTGCTTCATTTTCCCAAAGTAACCATAGTGAAAATGCGTTTTAGAAAAAAAACACCAAGTATCCAGAGCTTTCTTCTGTGACTGGCTTGTGCTGCTTACAGAGAGCTGAGGTTTGGGGGCTGCTGGAGATTGAGTTGCACCAGAGCCATGGGAAGAGGGACTCCTGGCAGGATTTGCCTGGTTTCCCTCCCTGGGCTGACAGCAGTTATCCAAACAAACAGACAGATAGAAAATAAAAGGCAGAGGGAGAAGGATATCTCCAGGGGAGCTAAGGAAATTTCCCTGCTGCCTTTTCCAGCTTTCATCATGTTTGTGCACTGGGGGAGGCTGCCCTGCCTCGCCACCCCATGCCTGGAGTCAGAAAGTGAGGGGGCGGCGGGTGAGCGAAACCCTGGTTTGTGTGCGTGGTCGCCAGATCGCAATCAAAAGCGTGTGTGTTTGTGGAGTCAGCTCTGCTGAACAATTATGGATGTTTGAACACTGCTCCCCTCTCCTGATGCTTTGAAAGCCCTGGGTGCCTGTGCAGTGCAGAGCCCTGCCTGGTCTGTTGTTAACTGTGTCCCTTCTAGGCTGTGCAGAGGTGGTGGCTGATTTTTCTTTTTAAGCCTGGCTTAACAGCCCCAAGGAATAAGTAAAATGTGAGGGCAAGAAACCCACAATGAAACCAAAATGGGAATTTTATGAAAAGGAACAAGGTATTTTAGGTCTGGTCTTGCTAGCAAAAGTCGAGTTGGCTGAACATGACCCTCACAGCCCAGGTTGCACAATGAGGCAGTGTCTGCTCATGACTCACTAGAGCTTCATCTGCTCTTCCCACTCCTGGACTATTTCATGACTGGGCAGCAAATCCAGCAGTATCACTGGGGGTTGAAATCCAGGAAAATACTGTTTTCTTTGTTAACAGAAAATAGAAAGTACAGAATAGCTTGTGGTTAAGTCCCTGAATTGGGATTTGGGACTTGGCTCTGCTGTGATTTTCCCGTGATGTGAGTAAGTTATCCCATCCCTCTGCACTGCTGTTTCTCATGCATAATACAGGGCAATGAGATAGTGTTTCCTTCCCTCATCCAATACATTTACAATATTGCTATTTAGATCATGCAGCCTCTGGGATGCAGACTTTCTCTATCACAAGGTATGCTCATGCAAATATCTACTACCTTGAGGGAATACATCCTGCTTTTCCTGGATGTATTCTCTTTTTCATCCCCTGGTGCCCTGGGCAGGCAGAGTCTTTGTAAGCCCAATTACCATCCCATTCTGGGGGGCTTGTTTATCTTTTTTTTTTTTCCCTTCTTTTTTTTTTCCTTTCTTTCTTAGGTGTTTGTAAAGAGTCAGTGCCAGGTTAGGGGTTTTTTTGTCATGGAAGAGTCCCAGAGGCTGAGCCCAGCAAGGTCTTGCAGAAGGACCTCCAGGGCAACCTGAGGTGGCCTTACCTTCCTCCCTTTGTGTTTGTACATATTCAAGCGGCCAGCCCTCTCCTTTGCTTCTCCTAATCCTTTTGATTCAAAGGGTCATGCTTATGTTTCATTCTGATCTGCTTCAGTGAACAAGCCCAGCTTTGTGGTGAGGCCAGGGCAGGAAGGATGTGGTGCTTGTGTGGGAAGGACTATCAGACAAGGGAGGGAGGGAAGGTCAGGATGAGCGGAAATGTGCGGATGTGGCATGTGAAGGGTGGACTGGGAGGAGTTAAGGCTCCTGGAGTTAGGGAGATGAGGAGTGAAGCTCTGCAGGAGACAGACTTAGTGATTTTAGATGTATTGTGTCACCGGGGGCAGTAAGATTAGGGTGCCAGGGGGCTTGGGCTGCAAGGAAGGAGTGTTTCCAAAACAGAACTTCATTTGCCACAGGGAAAGAAGGGACAGCATATCTACTGCTGCTGCTTTCCTGGTTTTCTCCTGCCTGAAATGTGCCTGCTGTAAAGGATGGGTGGAAAAGCAGCCCTTTTGTAAGACTTTGGTTTGGCTTTTAAGCCATTCCCAGTGCTTTTCTTGCTGCTGGGTGGCTGGAGAGATGCAACACCTCGTTGTCACAAGGTGCCAGGCTGAAGGCCAGACTGCTTGAATGGGGTGTTTAGAATGAAATAAAACGGGTGTGACCTTCTCATGAACTACACCAGCTTCCGCAGCCCCACCCAGGGTTTTTGTTGGCTCACGGTCTCCTTGTAAAACCCTGCTCACAGCCACACCACCAGAGCCAAAGGTATGTGAAGCATTTGGGCAGTGGACGTGGCCAGAGGGCAAAGGAGTTTCTGAATGGCCATCTCCAGACTGCCCCTGGCACTGGTTGGGGCTTGTCTCTTTCACCTGACAAACCATGGGATAGTGCAGCCAAGCGAGAAGGTATTTCCAGCATCAGAAACTTCTTGGTGCTCCTCAGGGTCCTGTCAGTGAGCAGCTGGAATGCATGGAGCCACTGCATGGAGCTCTGCCTGGGGATGGATGAAGAGAGGACCAAGGATTTATGGGTCAGGACTAAAGGGAGGACAGGACAAGTGACATTATAGTCTGGGTCTGCTGTAGGCCATCCAACCCAGAAATGGACAGAGTAAATGTCACCCTCTATTCAGATAGGAGTGGTCTCATGTTCAGAAGCTCTGGTCCTGGGAGGGACAACATATCTGGTCATAAGCAGTGCAGGAGGAGAGAGAACTTCCTGCTCCAAGCCATACAGGAGCCAGTGAGGAGAGTGTTATGTTGGACCTTGTTCTCAGCATAGGAAAATCTGATGGGGAAGGTGAAGCTCAGGAACAGCCTTGGCTGCAGTGACCATGGAATGGTGGAGTTTGAGAACCTTAGTGCAGCAAGGAGGGTGCAGAGCAACCTTCATGCCCTGGACTTCAGGAGAACAGACTTTGGCCACTTCTGCTTGGTAAAGTGCCATGGGATAAAGCCCTGGAGGGAAGAGGGGTCCAAGCAAGGTGGTCAGTATTCAAGGATGACCTCCTCCAAGCTTAGGAGAGATGTATCCCAACAAAGCTGTCAGGCACAAATGTATGGATGAACAAGCAGCTCCTGGAAAATCTCAAACAGAGGATGTCTGAGGGAAGCCTTCTCAGGGTGGAAGCTAGGACAGTTAACCTGGGAGGAATACATGAAAGATCATCTAAGTAAGCAGGGATCAAGTTAGGAAAACAAAAGTTCTGACAGAATTAAATCTGACCAATGACATCAAGAGCAACAAGAAAAACTTCTATAGGCACGTGGTTGATAAGAGGATGATGGTAGAAAATATGGACCCTCTCCAGAAGGAAATCGGAGACCTGGTTACATGGGACATGGAGAAGGCTGAGGTATGGATGATGTTTTTGCCTCAGTCTTCACTGGCAAGTGCCCCAGCCACTTGCAGAAGTCAGAGCCAAGAAGGCAAAGCAGGAAATGGGAGAAAGGACCTTCTGCTCTAGAAGACAAAGCTCAACATGACCCAGCAATGTGCACTTGCAGCCCAAAAGGCCCACTGTGCCCTGGGCTGCATCAAGTGTGGTGTGGTGAGAGGTTGAGGGAGGGGATTTGGCCCCTCTACTGCACTCTGAAGACAGCTGGAGTGCTTCCTCCAGCTCCGGAGGCCCAAGCATAAGAAGTATGTTGACCTGTTGGAGGAATCCAGAGGAGGGCCACAAGGGCTGTAGCACCTCTCCTATGAAGACAGCTGAGAGATTTGGTGGTTTTCAGCCTAGAGAAGAGAAGACTCTGGGGAGACCTTAAAGTACCTTCCAGTACATAAAGGGCATCTATAAGAAAGATGGAAGGGGCTTTTTACTAGGGCACGTAGTGACAGGACAAGAGGCAATGGCTTTAAATTCAAAGAGAGCAGGTTTAGATTAGACATTAGAAATCACCTCTTTACTGTGAGACTGGTGAGACACTGGCACAGGTGTTGTGGGTGCTCCATCCCTGGAGGTGTTCAAGGCCAGGCTGGATGGAGCTCTAAGCAACCTGATCTTGTAGAATGTACCCCTGCCCATGGCAATCTTTGTGATCTTTAAGGCCTCTTCCAGCCCAAGTCATTCTGTGATTCTATCAAAAATTCTCCGTAGCATTCAGATTACAAGTTTCTTACTGCTTGGGCTGAGCCCTGTGCTGTGCCAAGCAGGACAGGAAATTGCCATAAGCACTGCTGGCAAACAAAGATGCAGATCCAGGAGGAGGGAAATGCTCGTGGTGGGATCTGAGGGGCCAGACACCATGGTGACAGTCCATTAGTGCACAGGGCTTAGCACTGTGCGTTGAGCCAGCAGTGTGTCTGTGCCATGGGACACGCTGAAACACTCCCAGTTTGCCCAGTCAGCATCTGCAGGTGGCAAAACAACATCTTATGGGGTTGTATCCCACTTGGGGGGATATGCAGCAGCAGATTTGGGAAGAGTAGCTTGTCTTGTTATTAGCTATTGCTTGGGAGATGGATTGGATGGCCTGAGAGAGACACAAGTCTTATATGTTCATTGAAATTATTTGCTTTGCTTTATCATCGTGTAAGGGGTTTGGCTCTGCTCTCCAGCTGCCCTCTTATGCAGAAGCAGTTGCCAGCCTTTCCAGAAATGACTGATTTTCTTCATCTCCCACTTCTAAAGTGAATTTTCAGCAGGTAGGAATTTAGCACTTTTGGAAGTCTGATCCATTTAAGGTAGTTCAGGATCTGAAAACTGTGGAAGTTTTTGAGAATCAGAGGTTTCCTTGTTTAGCTGCTATTACAGCAACTGTTGCTTCGATTTTAATTTATTTTTCTTTGAGGAGAGGGATTGCATATCCAATCCATTGTGGTCTCTATGCAGTATTAACTTTCTCAGTCTCACTAAATGTTCCTTTATTCTATTATATTCTCAGCTAAAACTTTTGGTCTAATTACATCTTTACAAAACTTCACTGTGAATCCCTTTGAAATCTGCACCATTTTTATGGGATTTGGTTCAATTCTTTTTTACCCCAGGGTATGTGATCTGAGACATACTGAAGTCATTGTGTTTCCTTTGAGTTTGGTTTTAAATCAAGCTCCGGGTAAAGAAATTTGTAGAGGAAGGAAGGAAAGCCCCAGAAACCTAAAAGATTCCTGCAGGATATTTCTTTAAAAGACCCTGAATAATTAGAAATCCCCTTGGAAAAGCCATCTGGGGAGCATCTGAGCAATGCTTACAGGAGGCCAGAGTCTTAAAAGTTGTTCTGAGACATTTAAAAAAGGGGAGATGAAAGACAGTAATGGTTATTAAAGCTGAGGATGTTCATGCATCAGATGTTTAAACTTACTTCCTACAGAAGCTTGGAGAGGCTCTTTTCTGATATAAAGCTGTATAACAGATTGTGTCTTGTGTGTGATGGGTTTTTTCCCCCCCTTCCCTTCCCAACTGTCCAGACACATTTGGATATGAGACAGATGATAGATCAATTCTTCCAGCTAATGTTTTCCAGTGCAGTCCTGGTGGTTTCCCAGTCTTTCAGGAATTACTTTTCATGGCAGAAAGAGGCCTTCTTCTGGATCTAGTGATGTTTAGAAAAGCAATTTTTGAGGCATTTGTTGAATGACTCCTTGTGGGTGAGCGGAGGAGCCTGTGGTTGGTGACACCAGGCTCACACCTCGCACTACGCCCACGTCTGTTCTCATTGCATGTGATTACACGGTCTGGGATGTGTAATTGCCTGATTGTAATCTGTACACCCTACCAAAAGTTGCATCATTTTGATTTTGCCTGGGTGCTGTGTGGCAAGCACTTTTCAGACAGAGGCTCTTGGCCCTTGAAGGATTATATAATTTTCCCCCTGTACTTTTGTATAAAGTCAGATTAATATTTTTTAGATTTTTTTTAAATTTCTTGGAGATGAAGGTTGCAATAGCTACAAGAGTACATCCAAGGTGCAAAACTGCTCTGAATAGCAGTGTAGCTGAATTGTTTAAAGGTTTTTCAGAACACAAAACCTTGAATATTGCAGCATCCAGTGTGAGCAAATGCTATTTGTTCTTCTCCAGCTATGCTGGTGAGAGGCTGGGAGCCCACTGGGAAAGCAATCCAGAGCCCTGTGCATTAGTCACTTACCTCAGCCCAAAAGGACCCAAGGTCAGATGATGGAAAAAGGAGTGACAAATACCTACCAGGAATAATCCAGCTGGGAGATAAGGCCTCACCTCTCCACGGGGGATGTGCAGGGAGCTCAGTAGTGGCATCCAGTGAGGGGGAAAGCACAGGAATGCAAATGGCACGCTCTGACAGGGCAGTGAAGCCATCTGATGGCACATTCAGGCACTCTTTTACTGGGAACTGGGTACTATTTCTGGACTTTGGAAGTGAGCCATCCAAAAGTAAATGTTTAGTCAGCCTTGCAAGCTGTCTGAAATGCATGACGTGCCTGTGACAGAGTGATTTTATGGGGATCAGGTTGACCTTTCTTTGTCAAATGTGATTCTGCTAGAAAGAAAGTCTACAGACAAAAGAGTAGATGAGATGTGGGAGAAGTTTAGTTGTCTGTTCTTGAGAACTGAGCTGCAGGAGAGAAAAGGATGTCTGCTTCTTCTGCAAGAACTCATAAAGGGCATGGGGGTCTTTCCCTGACATGGAGGTTGTACCCTTCAAAACAAGCCCTAAGTCTGGGGATTTGGCACAAAACTGGGGGTTGCTGTCAATATTTTTCTCACAGGCATGAGTGGAGCCGCTGGGCTTTGAGTTAAGGCAGGCTTCTTGCTTTGACCAGGAGCTGTTGCCCATGAGGGCAGGGAGAAGGGGGTGCAGAGACAAGCTGGGCTTGGTCACAGTGCTGAGAGGGTGCCGTGGCTGCTGGAGCAAACGGGGTGCAGGGAACAAGAGCCAGCTCTTGAGGGGAGCACGGTGGGCCCACAGCAGGGCACTGGGTGCTGTGGGGTGAGAGGAACAGAGGGCTCCAGCAGCTGAGCACAATGACTTGGCCAAAACCAGGCTGAAAGTAGAAAACCAAATCTCCAGACTTCAGCTTTTGGAAATCTGTAGCTCCAACTGTGGGTTGGGTTTGGGGCTGGGTTTTACTTCATTTGGGAGAGGAGAGAATTACAAAATGTGGATCTGGGTTCAGGTTACTGTTCTGCTCCCCTGGGCTATTCCAGGTGTTCAAATATGAACTTTTGGCCCAGGCCCATCTCTAATTAGGCGTATTCTTTAAAAGTATTTTCCTTCCTTGGCTCCTGTGCTCTTGGCTTGTCTCCACTAGCCCTCTTTGCTGTGCTAGAGCACGGTTTGCTGGGTATATTAATTGAACTGTTTACACACCTGGTTTCCTGCAAGAATAGACACCTAGCTCCTTCTTTTGAAAAGACAAGCCCAGAGGCTGTAGACAGGGATTGTGCTATGTCTGGAAAAGCTGAACTGCTGCTTATCTGCACTCCCTGGGGCTCTGGGAGCAGCAGCAGCAGCTGCTGCAGACATGGGTCAGTTGAGCACAGAAACCAGCCTGTACACTCTTCCCACCAGTCCTGTCCTGCCACCCAGCTCAGGTCCTCTAGCAGCTGAGGAGCTACCTTCTTTTCAGGGTTATTCCCTTGTATTGTGGCAGTGACAGGAGAGGCCCCACCTGGAATTTGGGTCAGCTCAGATGCAAATTTTGTCTCGTGAGTGAAAGTTGGGGTGTCATCCTGCAGTGATGTCCTGTGCAGGGTGGCTGAGAGGACCCTGCCTCTCTTTTGATAGCTTTACCTTCCAAGGTTAGTTTCTGTTGAAGCTCCCCAAAAGCAGTGGTGTGTTCATCACCCATTTTACTTTTCTAATCACGGCCAAGGGACATCTTTCATAAAACATTGTGTGGCTCAAAGAATGACTCTGGAAAACAAGATTGGTAAGACTTGTGTGGTGTAGGGCAGATGGAATCGTCTCTCATGATCTCTTTGAGTTTAAAAGGCATAAGCATAAACATGTGCCATTGCACAATTTTGCTTTCAAATCATAAGAGGATTACCTTAAAATACACTGATTTTTGTGGTTGTGCTCTCCACCTCTGAATCCATCAGCTGCTGTTTTAATGAGTGACATTGAGTTTTAGTTTGCTGCTTCATCTCTTTGCTGAGCATGACTTGCACTTCAACTGGAAGGTACCAGCTGACCCCTGTGTGAGGCCATGAGCTGGGAAGGTTGGTGTGCTCTGCTGCTGGTGTGGCACAGGCCATGGAGTGCAGTGCTGATGAGCTGGCCCTTGGAAGCTTTAACTCTGCACTATTCGGGGTTTCCAAATCTGATCAAGGCCTCTGGAGGAGTGCCCCCAAGGCAGGCCCTGGGGAAGGGGCATGCAGATGTGCTGGGAATAGGGAACAGGAAACCTGATGCACCTTAGGGCAAAATTTGATATCCAAATTCCAGTCCAACTAGGAATGGCAAGTGCTGCTGTTCCCAAAGCACTGGTCTGGACTGGTATTACTCCAACAACCTCCAAAGCAGACACAAAGTCATCCACTGGGGAATGCAAGAAGGCATGATAGCAGCTTTTTGCTGCTTGTGCTGGGGGAGAACACCAGAAACTCTGCCCAGGAGCAGCATAGCTCCTAATCGCCCAGCAAGCAGTGATTTTGTCGTTGAACTTTATGTTGGCATTGATCCCTGCTTGGCTGCTGAGTGTTGGTTACAGGCCATGAGTGTTACAAGCTGTAAGGGCTGGGAAATGTCAGCTCTGCAAAAGGGGCCTGAAAGGACAAAGGTGACAGGTACTTTTGTCCAGGCTTGCGTCAAAACCCCTCAGAGAGGAAGAGAAGGCTTATGCTATCACCCTGCTCACCTTCCCTCCTGCCAAAAACAGGAATCAGGGTTTTGCTGGAGCCCAGTGGCTACCTGCAGCCAGTGTGCAGCGGCACAGCCGCTCCCGCTGCGCTCCCTGCTCCTGCTAATGCTATCAAATCAAGCAGGAAATTATTTTTGGAGCGGTGAAGCATGTTGAAACCCAGCAGAAGGCAGCTGTTTGCGTAACCAGAGTTGTGGGAGAGCTGCCTCCCTTGTTGCCAAGCACTCGACTTCCTATCCTGGTGAGAAACGGCTTCCCCGCTCCCGGCAGCGTGAGCGAATCCCCTTAGGCTTGGGAGGCTGGGCTTGGTCCAGCATCCATCCTTCCTGCAGCGCCTGCTTCACCGCTCTGAAAGTCCCCAGATGCTTTTTGGGTGGGGGGTGTCTGAACTAGCTGGTTCTTACTCCTTAGATCACTGCTCAGCCCTCTCCTTGAAAACAAGCTGCCCCCAAAACAAAGGATTTTCTCCAGAGTTTCAAATGTGTTTCAGTTATCTCTCAGCAGAGGTCCATGTCTGGCAAACAGCCCATGCTGGAAGTGAAACAATAGCTCTGCTTCAGTGTGATCATCTGCACCATGTGTTTACACCCTGGCTGTGTTTCCAGCACCAGTTTGGTGCCCTGGCGGCACACACAGTGCCTCCACAAGGATGTGTCCTGGCACGCAGCTCCTCTGGCTGCACTTCAGCACCTCCTTTTCAGCGTAGCTCTTTCAGGAGCTCCCAAGTGTCTAATGGGGCTTGGGTTGTTTTCTTTTTCTTTTTTTTTCTTTTTTTTTCTTTTTTTTTTTGGTGGGGTTGGGGGCATGTTCTTGGCATGCTGTTTCTTTTTCACTCTCTAGCAATACCCTTTCTGCCTTTTCTTTCTGCTCCCTCACTGCAGGATGGTGTTCAGGCACTGGCCTCACCTCCACCTGTATGCTGATCTTCCTCTTACCCAAACAGGTCTCTGGCTGCCTCTTATGCCCTCATACCAGAGCAGAAATAAATCCTTCAGCACTTCAGTGAAATGCCGTGCCCTGTAAAATGGCATTGCTAATGTGAGTTGTAGGATTGCGTTAGCCAGAAAGAATGAGATAAAGCCATGGCTGCAGAGATGGGGCTTAAATTCCTGCCCCCAAAATGTGATGCTGCTGTGCAGAAGGGAAGGACTAAGTCAGTGCAGAGAGGTTTCGAAAGCCACCATGTGGGTATAAAGCCTTTTTTGTTTGTGGAATTATTATGTCACCCTTCGGTCATGCAAATGTCGCCCCAGAAGAAAGACTTCTTCACATTGGTGCCCTGTTCTGGAGAAGTCCCTCCTTGATTATTCATGACCGCTGACTCCTTCATCCATGTGCCCCTTTCCTGAGGGCTGCAGGGTGGAAAGAAATTCCCTGACGTTGTGAAAGGCAGGAAAAAATCCAGTGTACTCGAAATGACTCAGTCTGAAATATTTATGACTTTTCAATAGGGTAATTAAAATCTCATACAGCCCAGTTATGGTAAAAAAAAGGTGTCTGTCCTGTGTGAGGCTGAAGCTTGTAACAGTGACATGAATGTATGTCAGCTGGGAGAGCTGGGACGATGGACAGGATGATTTCCATACTCTATCAAAATCTTGCTGTTAAGCAGATTAAAAAATAACTTTTAAAGCCACTGTTATTTTAGTTAATCATGACCTTTCAGCACAAGTGCTAGACAGCTTCTGTGTGGTTTGGTACTAGATGATGGAGCCTTTTGTTTCTGTCTGTTCCATCCATGTCTACATTTGCAGCTATCTAATGTTTTGCTGTCTAGGGCTGTTTAGTACATATTTTTATTTGAAGATCCAACTACTTTCCCTTTGCCACTTAATTGGTCCCTGTGGCATCATTATGCCGTGTGCATTTGGTTTGCGAGGGACACAGAACAGAGTGGGAACGCCTTTGGAGACCTCCCAGGTCCATCTTGAGTGTGCTTCCTGCCTTGTCTTTCAGCTCTTTCTTTTCTTTGTCCCCTCCATTGGCCTGAAGGGATGAAAGAAAAAGCTTTGAAAAATCTGCTGTTTGGTGGCTGCTTTAGCTGGTCACTCAGGCTTTGCCTGCTCCAAATCCATCCTTGGTCTACAGTGCTTCAGCCTGAATTTCTTGGGACCTAAACTGAAGCATTTATTAGGATGTACCCCAAAAGGGAATTACATTTCCTGACAATAAAATCCAGCCCATGAAATGAAGTTAATAAGAGCCTTAGAGGCAATGCAAAGAAAGGAACAGCTGCAGAGTGTGAAGAGCAGTACATTAAATCAAAACCTCTAAGGTCGGTCCTGTTCCCTCAGATGAATGCCATAGCTGTGTCTGAATGGTACCTCTATTTCTCTGCTGATATTTTACCAAAGTGTCGCTGTAGGGAAGGGTTTAATTTTACTTTGTCACCTTATCTCTGGGAACCACTTCAGTTCCGTTTCCATGACGTTCCTGAGAAGCGCAAGACTAGAAAGGGATTTATTGTGTCTTTGAACTGCCTTTTGCTCTGAGGAATGAGGATATAATTGTAACGTAGGAAGGACAAACTGAACATGTTCAGGCTTGTCCTGCCTGAATCTTTCCCCGTTGCTTTTTTTTTCCTTTGCCCCTTGCAGCTTGCACTCATGACTGGGACTTTCCAGCCGATAAAGTCTTGGCTAGCCTCAGGGCTAATTTGCTCCTGGCAAAACCAGCTCTCTGGCCGGCTGGATGTGCGGTTTCTTTTGATGCCAACAGGACGAGGGTTTGCCACTTTTTTACTGCCACCAGAGCATCTATCTCTCACTGTTCACATCTGTGGGATGAGTACAGGGAGAGTCTCGGGCAGATGGCTTTCATGTTCCCTCTGGGATAATTTTTTTCACATGTTTATTGATCTTTGAGTACTCGTCTCTTGGTTATGTTTGGATTGTACAAGAAGTAAGTCTGGGGAAGAAATTAAAGGTATATATTAACCAGATTTAAAGCAGCCCATTAAGAGCATCCCCAGAGCCTTCAAATTCCATGGTGCTTTGCTTTTAGGATAGTATAGTATTAGTGTAGTTGAAATACAGGTTTGTTGGCTGTGTCTGTAAATGCAATAAGTTGTGCTCAGTTTGTGTAATTTAATTTTAAAAAATAGCCTTTGTTAGAGACCACTACTAGACTTGATCTGAAGCAGGGATTCAAGGTAAATAGTTAGGTACCAAACTCACCACCTTTTTTACTCAGCTGCTGCTATCTGATAATTTACTGAAGAGCAGTGAATTTCAGGTCTTTTCCTACAGCTAATCCCTATCCCTGTGCTCTGGAGGGGCTCTTTGTATTGGATTTTGATGTGATTTTGGTGGGGATTGGCAGCCATCACATCTATGCCGCTGATGTTGGGCCTGGTCTTAAACCATTTTCAGTTTTACTGACTTTCATCTTTTCCATGATGCCCGCAGTTGATCTTTTCCAGCCCCTTTTCCATGACAGCCCCTGCTGCAGCTGGAATTGCAGCTTTTATTACTAATTCCTCAGGATCTACACTGCTTGTTTTACTCTCACCCTGTGGTTTTTACTCAGTCCTTCCTCAGACAAGTTTCCACTGACTCAAATTCATGCTTAAATTGAGTCAGGGCTCTAGGATGTGTCCCTGGGGCGAAGCCTGTTCCTGGGGCACCTGGTTCTTGTGGAGCTGGGCCAGCTGACACCAGTGTGATATGCAACATCAAGGCTCCTGGGGAGGAATTCTTGAAACACTAATAGGGCTGTCACACATTTTCAAAATCTACATGTGTGTGCATCTCTCATAAACGGTGTTGTAATAATGTAGGTACTGCTGTTGTGTTGTCAGGGTGCTGCGAGACTCAGCAAGCTGTGGGTTCCCATTGCATCACTGTTGTGGCTGTGGCAGAAAATGGCTTTTGGGGGATCCAGGGAAAAGAAAGAGGAGAGGAAAATTGTGGTACTCTGGTCTGAGCACTAAACTTGCATGTGAGACACCTGATTTTTAAGGCTTTTTATTTCCACCACGGTCTTCATGGGATCTTACTAGGGCATTCAGGTTTTCTGTGCTTCATTTCCCTGTGAGTACATCTGGGGTGTTTGCACCACCACTACCCACAGGGATATTATGAAGATAAATTGTTAGATTTAAAGTGTGGGCGTTTTCAGCTGCCATTGCCTTAGGTCTGTTTCTGTAGGTAAGAAAGGAAAACTTTATAACAAGACTCTTACAAGGACTGATGCAGACCCAGGTCTGGGGATTCGTGTACTTTGGACACCCCAGTATTTCCCTGGTGCTGTACAGATCTACGTCCAACAGGCTTGGCAGCACTCTGAAGTCCTTGTTTCCATGGTTTTACCCTGCTGAAAGTAAAATTGATTGAAATGAAAATGTAATTTTTTCCCCTGGGCACTGAGAAGAAACACTGAGAAGCCAACAATCTCAAGGTAAATAATTTCCTAATCAATAAGTTCTTCTGTTTAAGTGGACCTCTTTGGAGCACTGAAAGCAGCCTGTCCTGCAAGGCTCCAGGATACCACAAACACCATTCTGAAATCATCGGCACTGCTGGCCACTAAATAACATGGCCCCTTGCTGCCTTCATAGCACCTGAAATACAGGTGTTCCCTAGGATGTCCTGCCAAAGAAGTGTGTGGCCTCTGGCTCTTGCACCACCAGATGGTTTGAAATGTAAATATTCCAACCGCAGCAAACCCCAGTCATGCAGCGGGCTGGCGCTTCACCCCGCACAGCTACAGCCATGGAGCATCAGAGGTTTCCAACTCCTCTGCAGACCGCTGGCAGCTCACACCTCGCTCACCCCTCCTGATTTCCAGCTGCTAATTTGCAATTAAATGCAACTAAAAATACAGTAAACACTCTGCTCCCGGTTTCCATACAAGTCTGTCAGGTAGCTTGCTGCTGCTGCCATTTGGTGGTGAGCGGAGCGGGTCTGTGCCGTAAGTGGGTGCCTGGGTGGAGAGCTGCCCGTGAGGCTGCCTAAGATGTGGTTCCCACTGGGTGCTCCCACAAATACCAGTTCAGCATAATGCAGCTGATGCTAACTGGTATCCCTGTAGGTGGTCTCTGTAGTGGGGCCAAGATGAAATGTGGTGTGAAGAAAGAGCCCAGCACTTTCTCTCCCTGAGGGGAGTTCCTCTAACCGAGAGCAAAGGTGTGTGAGGCAGAGCTCGAGATGCAACTGCTGCAGCAGCTCTGCAGTTAAAGGATGTTCTTGTTCAGGGCTTTGGCAATGCTGGAATCCACCAAAATACTCAGAATGAATAGAAGACCTGGCAATTACGTTTGACTGGTATGAAATGCATTCAATTTGCTTTCATTCATTGCTCCAAAATGTGCAAGCAACTTTAGTTAATGTTGAATGTGCTTTTTAACCCAAATAATTTCCTACTACGCTAAACAAAGTAGTTGACAATACTTCACTCAGTGAGAAGTTTCTTAGCCATTCCTTGGCTAGTGTTTTTCCTACCAACTGTGTAGAGGAGAAAGCTACTCCAATTTGCAAATGTGAAACCCAGAGCAACCTCCTTTCGGAATACATTTAACATGCAGAAACCATTGTCATTATGGATGAGGGAAACAAAGTACTTAATTGAAGGAGTTCAGTAAATAGAGCAGCAGTGAGACCACTCCTGGTTAGAGCATAGGAAGCCTGCCCAAACAAGCAAACTGTGTGCCTTCAATTAATGGTTTCGCCCATTATTGAAATGGAGTGACTCACTCCATGCAGACGCCTCCTTTTGGGGTCAAACTCTTCATGAAATCAATTCAGCTGCCCCACAGCCCTCAGGCTCTGTCTTTGCTGGAGAAAGGATTGGTTTCAAGGGGCCTGTTGTGCAACCAGAGAGGTTGCAGCGGGATGCTGGAAAGTCTCCCACCTGGCCCTTGAAATGCCTTATTTGTGACTTTTGGGTATTATTTGGGTTTCAACACTGCTTCCCATACAAAATTAGTCCTAATGTGTCCTATTTCATTAAAGGTCTTACTAGACAAAAGATGCTGGAGCCCTTGATGAAGCATGGCAATGTTTTTCACAGCTTGAGGAAGGAGGTGTTGGCTGCCACTACTTGTTCCAAGGCGAGATCAGTCTGTGCCATACCTCTGGTAGGATGCTGCATTTACAGTTACTTACCTCAAGGTAAAGAATTAACTTGTTTTGCCAGGGATTACATAGCTTAAAAATGTCATTCATGTGAGCACAGTCCTGTTAAGAGATGAATTTTAAGTGTCAGGCTTGGCTAGCCAATGACTTCTCTATTTATTTACCTCAAAGCCTGTGGGTGTGGGTGTGGAGGGAGTCCTTGCTTTTGTGTGACACAAGGGTCGCTCTCAGGGATCACTGCAGCAGCATTACCAGAGCCCTGCTTGCAAAAGGGACTGACTGACAGAGGGAGAAGGTAGAGTCCCTCAGTGGGCTGATGCTGGGACACCTCCAAGACTGGCTAAATAGTTTGATGCTGCAGGTAGCAACCTATTTGCTCACAATCCTCTTGTCTTACCAGTGTGTTGAGAAGGCACAATCTTTTAGAAGGCCAGAGCATCTCGTGTCTGTGTCTGCTTTTGGAAGGTGGGAGAGGTCCTCTTGGAAGTAGCAGTCACTGCCTCGCTCCTTAGAGCTAGCAAAAAAGGCAGTGGCTTGCCAGAACTCTCTTTGTGCTTTCTTTGCCAAATTGTACCCCTTCCCCTCGCGGGAACTACCCGGACCCCACCCCTCATCCTTGGGCAGCAAAATTCAGCTCTGCCCACACAGTGCTTTGAGCCAGCTGTGAGTGTGTGAGTGAGTGCATCATGATGGGTGAGAGGTAACAGCTCCAGCCAATGCCAAGCTTGCAGATCTTCCAAAGCCACTGCTGTGAGTCGAGACTTGCGGTGCTGGAGTGCAGCTCAGGTTACTACAGCAAATCCTCAACAGTTTCCTGCCTAGCTGAGTCTTCTGGAGTCTGAAGCACTGTAACCTCATAAAAGCTGGAAAAAGCTTGAACTCATTCAAAGATTATTTCACACCACCTACAGCACTCTATGAAGTCAGACATGCTGTAACATATAATTAATGATGTGTTTGGTGGTGAGTCACTGAGTAGTCTAGCAAGCTCACCTTCAACCAGTCTGTGTGTGGGAGTCCTTACCCAGTAACACACCCAAACTGAGCATTTTAATAATTTACCACATTCTGAGCTTGGAAGAGTAGTTTTTGTTGTTTAATTAAGTAATTTTAAAAAATACTTAAAGGTTTTGCTACCTGTTAGGGAACAAGCCTCCAACATGAAGGAGAAGTGGGGGAGAACCCCAAAAATCTGTTTGTAATACTACTTTCTACTTCTTTCTTTGGAGTGTTCAAGAAAAAGGTTAAGAGATAGGAGACTGCATTTTTGTGTTATATTCAACAGTCACTTGATAAGGTACATGAACATTTCTTGGACTAAAATGTAGCATTACCCTTTCCCAGCTGCATGTCCTCCCAAACACAAAGTGAGAGTTGTGCTTGTTCTTATTTATTCTCTGGAATGTTTCAGGGTTGCAGGAAAAAAATCAGCATTTTCCAGGGAATGAGCAAATATGTGCCTGTCTGGCTTGTGGCATGGTGTGGGAGACACAGGTTTGATTCTCAGTGTAGAGAAGGAAATAGCACTTGCCTCTTGATGTGATCTAGTATCCTTATCCTTTCTCTAACAAAAATCATAGTAAGAGTCCTAGTGAAGAGCAAGAGTAGGAGAAACTTGCATAATACTTCTCTGATTACTTTTCCAGCCTCCAACTATTTTCAGCTCAGGGGATTTCCTGACATGAATGAGTGAATATGATTTGTGATGCTTTAGTAATCTCCAGTGCATCATTCTTCCAAGTGCTTATCTAATCACTCCTTGTACCTGTCCAAACTTTTTGCTTCCACAACAACAGTAGCAACAAACTCCACAGACCATCAACATGTAGCAAGAAGACGTAGGCCTTTCTCTTTCTTTTGAATTAGAATCTGATAGTTTCACTTGGTGCTTCCCTGTTTTTGTAGTGGAAATAACCATGTCAGTACTGCCTGCTCCAAAAATAAGCAGTTCAGAAAGCATAATTTCATGTGTGAATTTAGGACTTGTTTAGCCTGCAAGCATCTAATCAAACTTTAGGTCTAATCTGCATTATTGCCCAATCCCTCAGCCCTGTGAGGGCCATATGCAATTCCCCACTGGCTGTTCTTTTCCCCAGTACTCTTTTAGTTGTGTATTCTCAGGAAATTTTCTTATTTCACTGCTGTGCCAGATTGATCACAGGTAGGTTGAAGAGCACATGTCCCAGCCTCACCTGTGGGGTGCCTCTGATGTGAGCACTGACCACCAACACCTACTTTCTGATGCCTCTCTCGACCTGTCCCAGCTCATCCAATATTAGTTAGCACTGCTGGGATCAAAGGCAGGTGTTGCAAGCCCCCATTCAGGGAGTGCAGCTCACACCTGGTCCTTGGCTACACTCCTCCATTTCTAGGCATGCAGGGTGATGCTGTATAGAAGTGTGAGGCAAGCAGTGCCTAAAATAACTGAAATATTTTGGGGAATGTAGTTTATTCCCCCGTTTGTTGTAAATTCATGTAGATGTGCAGGTGTTCAGTGAACCAAAGCACCAGTGGCACTGTTTATACCGTGCAATAGGGAAAAGCAATAATCACGCATACCAGTGTAGCTTCGAATGAGGAAAGCGCAGTATTTGGAAATATAGGGTGTTTTATCAGAGAAAAGAGCATGAGACTAAATGATACTCGAAATTAGCGGCAGACTATGGGCAAAGCACGCAGGCCCTCCCACATCTTATTGAAGCATAACTGCTATCCCCTTCCGGAATTAGCCGAGCGCCGGAGAGCGCTGCGCTGGAAGGGGCGGCACAAATTGGCATGGCCAGGCTGCTCCAGCTGCCTGGGAATCAGCATCCTGCCACAGGCATCTCCTTCCCACTCTGGTGGTGGGATCTGCTGTGCCTGAGCCGGGGTTTGGGCTGGGGCTGGCTCCTTCCAGCTGCTTCTCTTTGCTGGGATTTTCTCTGCAGCAGGCGCCCGGTGGGGATAGGTCACGTTCATGCTGCAGAGCCCCTGATGGACAGCCAGCCTTAACCATTCACACAAAATACTTTTTACCTGGAGAGCTCTGCCAAGGGAGGGTTTTCCCTGTGGAAGAAGCCCAGCACTTTTTATTCAGTGTCCTGCATTGCCCTGGTGTTTTTCCTTCAAGGCTGAGTATCAAGTCCCACCTGCAACCCTCCTTGTGCTGGGTCAGTGACACACACAGGAGTGAATGTCCCTTAAGGGAAGTTAATCTTCAGGTGGCTCCAATGGCTGGTGATGGCTGTGAAGTCCTGTTCCTGATGTCCCCAGCACACAGCAGCTCTGATGTACCCCTGTGCTTCCACTCCTGGCTCTTTGCCCTGCTAATGCACCAGTGTCAATCTTCAGCACCCCTCCCTCACCTGTTCTGATGGAAACAGGTCATGGAGGCTGCCCATTCCCCTCTTCATATTTTTTTCCTTCCACACCACACGAATTTTCCAGATGTGGCTGCCACTAGAAATAAGCAGTTCAATGAGCACTTGTCTGTGGGTGACTCATTCTCACCCTTCGAGGGACTCTCTGGAGGGTGTGGATGTGAAGTCTCACTCCCTCCTTGGACAGCCTGCAGTGATGTCAAGCTCACCATAGTGAAAAAATCCTCCTGCTCTGCTCAAAGCAGTAGCAGCCTACTTCTGCTGCTCCTCATCTAAAGCATATGTGGCAAAAAGGACAAATCTGGTAATGGTTTCCAGTTACATCAGGGTGGTGAACTCCCCCCTTTTCCTGCTGAGGCATGGGAGGGGGTGCTATCCACTCAAGTTTTGTGTTCTGTGTCAAGAGATGGAGAACACACTTCTCCATGTCTCTGTGTAATGTTTTTTTTTCCATAAGGACAGGAATAGGAACTGCAGAAAGGAAGACTTGGGGGTGTTTTGTTTTCCTCTCAAAGGCATGGATAATGTGATGGGTGGTCCTGCTCACGTAGTGCTGTCTTGAAGTTTGCTGAGCATTGGGGTGTCTGGGTTTATGTGTGTTATTGTGCTGTTTCTTGCCCTGGGCTGTGGAAGCTGGACTAGCTCTGTACATTGGCATGAATATCCTAGGAAATGTGGGAAAATTTTGTACACTCAATAAGTCTTTTTTTGGCTGAGGTTTTTGTGGGTTTGTTTTTTTAAGAAGGCTTGATGAATTTTTTTTCTTGGGTTTTTGGGGTTTTTTTAGTTGGTTTTTGGTTTGGGTTTTTTTTGGTTTTTTTGGTTTTTTTTTTAATATTTAGGCAGAATCTCTACAGAGCAGACCACAATGGGTCAGAGAAGAAATGCATTCAGCAAGGCAGTAAAACAGTTTCTTGAACAAAACCATCACTAATTTACAACAAGTTATGCAGTAACTTATGCATCACTAAGTTATCAGGACCACAGTGGTCACTGCTCACTTCCTTACAGCCCTAAAGCTGGTTACCAGAGCCTATGGTCTGGTGTCATGATTTCACCCAAAGTTTGGTTTTTTTTCACCTCAGTTATTTGCTTTGCTTTTCTTTTTAACTCACCAGCTTTTTTTCACCTATATCTGCTCCTCTAAGGATATTAGGGGATAGTGTGGCCAAACTGCAATCAAAGAAATATTTTGAGAGTCCTCTCAGAGCTGTTTAAGGAATCTGGACTAGCTATGAATGCCGGCTTTATGCAGCGCAGTTTTGAAGTAGGAGTGAGTCACTAAAAAACAATCTGTGCTGTCTCCACGTTCAACTTTGACTTTTTTAAGAAAAAGAGAAAGAAAACAAACACAATCCCATTCACCGCCGAAATACACATTGATCCTTTAATCCTCAGGGAATCATTGGGAGCTGCTTCCTCCTCGAAAGAATGGCTGCGTTGGCGCAAGGTTTAATTGTGCAATTACAGTGTGCGTTCTTCTCCTGGGCTCTGCAGAGCAGGGCTCTGTGGCTGGAATGCTAATGGGAAAGCCACTGATACCATCTCGTGGCACAGGCAGCCTCCCTCTAGGTACCTGCCTCCATGGTCTGTCTAAGGCTTCTCAGGCAGGAAATCAAAGATGGGAATTGCAGCTGAGCAAGGGCTGGAATTTGGGCTGGAGCCCAAAATTATGGCCCCTGTTGGTTTGTTGTAGCTGCCCTTGGTGGAAGCAGGAGGTTCCAGTGCCCAGTCCTTGCTTGGCATTGTCTGTGGGTTGTGGCTGGCAGGTACCAGCTGGGGCTCTGCTCAGGCTCCCTGTCTGTGAGCTGAAAATATGCCTGGAAATATGCCTGCAAATGCCTGGCCAGTGGCCTCTCCTGGTGCACTGCCTGGTGCCTGCATGCTGCACATGCCTTTCTGGGATTGAGTGTTTCATGGAAGTTTTGCTGAAAGCATTGCTTCAAAGCTACTGTGAAATGCTCTGCACATGTATTTGTACCTATGTATGTACCTAGACACATCCCCACATTCTTTTTTGGCCAGGCCCTGCTTTCCAAGAGCTTCACTTGCTCTAAAGTTTGCCAGGTTTTTCAGATGCTGCATGTGTGCCACCTCTGACTTCGGGGCAGGTGACAGGAGTTGGAGAGCCCTGTGTTACTGCCTTGCTGTGTTACTGTCGTGTCTTGGTTCAGAAACTGAACTAATTGCATTCATTTGGCTCATACTAATTGACCCTGATGGGAGCAGGTTGTGGAGGAACATGGATTAGCTCCTCACTTTGCTGCCCTTGGGAGGTGAAGGTTGGGATTTACCTGCCAGTAAATAGAGGGGCTGGTTAAGTGTTAGATGGGAAGAAATGCAACCTTCCTCCAGCTGGCTTTGGATCCTAGGATTTTTTTTGAGGGTCAATCTGTTTTCCAGAACATTACTATTAATGGTTTCAACATAAATTCTGCTTTCCCACCAGCATTTAGGATGGAGTTTCCATATGGGTAATCTTAGCTGCCAGCCACTTGTCCCTTCTCCATGGCCACAGGCTACCTAGTGAGCCTTGCACTGGGCCACACCATGAGTCCTGTGCAAGTGGCCATCCCACTTTTTGAAACCCTTTAAAACTCTTTAAAAGAATTCTTTAAATGCATCCACCACATTTTACCTATTGGCTTCAGGAAAGTGAAAAGGAGAGGCTTTTGTTAGGTTATTAAGTAGTTCTTGGCTGATGTTACGGGCTCCTGGCCTCCAGGTCCCTCTGCTCATGTTCTCTTCCTGTTTCTCTGAAAATTTTAAGTCAGGACAAGCTGCAGCTAGTCATGTTGGCAAAAACTAGTCCTCCTTGACCCTAGTTCCTCCTAGTCCTAGATTCAAGTGTTTGCTCCCTGCAGCCAAAATGTTTGCATCCTCCTGAAAGCAGGAGATTCGGATACATCAGTCCTATGCAGGACAGGAAAATGCACTTTATTCCTCTGCTTCATGGCAAGGCTGTAAAAAACAAAAAGAATAGTGGGCAGCTGTGGTTTTAACTGACAGCTGAAAGGGGCTTTGCTAGCAGAAGTCCCCAGGGAAGACCAAGGAGGCTGCTGACAAAAAGTCAGGAAGGGGCTCTCTCCACAGATTAAAAAGCAGAAGAATTATAAATAACATGCTGAAGTATAAAGTTACCCAAGTTATTTTGACCATAAAGCCCAGGACAGTAAAGGCCCTTAATCTCTCATTAATCAACAAGAAGCTGGAAGAGGCCATACAACGAGCTCAGCTGCCAAAGCTGCTGTGCCCTTTTGCTCCATTTAATTTAATTGTATTAGTCCTGCCCGCAGCCTTTGTTCTTCTGCCCTGCTCAGGAAATCTGCTGCTGGGTTTGGCAGGGCTCACTCTGGTTCCACATGCCTGGTTTGTGGACAGCCAGGAGGGATGAGAGGGAGAGCAGGAAGGGGAAGAGGATGGGAAAAGGTCCCACGGGAGAAACCTGCTTGATGTACTTCATTTATCTTAATAGTGCCACTGCATCCCTTCCTGGTGAGGCTTCTTCCTGATAAGCCAAACACAAAACTGAATGCAAAAGGACTCTGGCTGATATTTTATTTTAAAATAAAAAAACAGATGAGTGACCACGAGCCAGCTTTTGTTCAGCAGGTGCTACCAACCCAGCAAAATATTCCTACCACCACTTTCCTTGGTTCCACTTCATCTCTCTCAAATGAGCCAACAAACAAATGCAATAGGTGGTTTCCAGGGCACAGGTGAGTTTTGTCAAATTTTAGCATTTGTCCCTGCTGAAGGATGAGATAGCAGAGCAGCTGACTGGAGAGTGTACCTTTCTCACTTCTCCATCAAGGAATGACAATGCTTAATGTGTGGAAAAAGATGAAGCACTTACAGAAAGATGTGCTTAGGAAAAGAGATTTTCAGATGACTTTGCTTCAGGCTTGTGTAGGAAACACTGTTTTGAGCTCCATATCTTACTGGATTTCTCTGATTTCAGCAACCAGCTGTATGAAATTCCACAAATTTGTTATATCAAACCCAAGTTTTCCCAAACATGTCAATTGTTAAGGTTCTCCTCTCCCTTTCACAGAAGTGAATTAACAGTCCTATGCCTGCAGTGAAGCAAGCACAGGGCAATGTTTGCTTATGGTTTTACAGAGTGATCCTTCTGTCATTGCTTACTGTAATTCTTCTTGGATGCGAAGAGTAAAACATATTTACATTGGTATGTGGGATTCTGGACAACCTCAGGAAAAAGTAGAGCTGGAAAGGAAGTTCATCTGGTTGATAAAGAAATTTGAGATGTGTTTTTTTACATATCAGAATGAAAGCTTGAAATAGAGAAACTCCCAGAAAAAAAAAAAAAAATCACAACCCCCACCCCCATACATTTAGCTAGCTGCAGCTACTTATTTTGGTTATTTTATCCTTTTTATTTTCTTAGTAAATTTAATTTATGTTGCAATGCAAAGTAGAAATTCTGGATGTCTCAGATAAAAACATTTTGTCCACAAATTTGATTTCAGTAGTTTGGGAACTGCTTGGCATATAATTTTAATTTAGAAAGTGGCAATCTGCTGCACTAAAAATGAAAAGTAATGATCCGGTAAATGACTAATTTTGTGGTCTGAGTTAATTAGTCAAGCAGCTTGACGGATAGAAGGCAGCAGGTCTAAATTACTGTGCTAAGTCCTTTTGCAGAAAGATATTATCTGGCTTTGTTGTTTTAATAATAATTAATGAGAATTAACATATTCAGCTGGGATTTTGCTGTTACTATTAGCGGGAATATGTGTGTGTATATATGTATATTTATATTTGTTCTCTGATGCTTTTTTTGCTTGTTTGCATCCCAGTCCTTGACTGTCTTGCTCTGTGGCTTAAATAATACTCCAGAAATTATTCAGACTGCACCTTTGTCTAGCATGGAGGAAACTCGAGGCTTTTACAATTGGTGCTGCTGGTTATTTAACGAAAAACATGCACCGTAGCCTGACAAGGAAATCTGCAGTAAAAAAACAGGCAATAAGCAGTGTCTCATCAGCAGGATCACAGGGAGCATCAGCTGAGGGCTCACAGCTCACTTTTACATCTTATTTGTGGCAGCACAGGTTGCTGGCAATGCAGGGATGGCACACTCACCTCCAAGTCTGCATGGATCTGCAAAACTGCAAAGCCTTCTCTGGTGAAATCCAGGCATTACTCTGCTGAAGTCAAAATGCTTAAATTTGGATGCCTCCAAGGCACCATGGTGGTCACTTCATCTTGTAGCCTACATGACACCAGTCTTTGGTGTTTCTGCTGGGCATTTCCACCCCAAACCTCCTTCCTGTGGTTGGTTTTAAGCCCATGTTTTAGGAAACCCTACAACTAACTGGGTTCTCATGATGGGGGAGACTTTTAATGAGCTGGTTTAGTGAATAATTGCTCTCACTGTTAAAACAAGCTTCTCTCTTTGTTTTCAGCTTGACTTCCCTCAGTTTCAGGCTTCCAGGCCTGGACTTTGCTCTACTGCCTTTGTTAAAATTAAAGCCCTCTGGAGTGTGGAATCTTCCCACATACCCTGAAACACTAGGAAGAGTACTTTCCTAATCTTCTCTTAAGAGGACAGTGATAACTGGGGACTAATTACTGGCTCTATTGACTTTTTCATCTTTGTGTTTTTTAGATAAGTTGTAATTGTTCCTTTTTATTATTGTATAGCTATAGTTAATAATTTCTGTTCACTGTGCCTCCACCCAAGGATGTGGCCCTACTTCTGTTAAAGATTCACTGTTTGGCATTCTGAGAGATAGTTTTTATTTTAATGCCCCCTTTTCAAATGGTGTAATCTCTCTGGTGGGTTTAGTTCTGCTTGTAGGTCATATTCTACCATCCTTAATCAACTTGATTACTTTCCTTAAGTTAATTCTATTTCACTGAGAAATTTCAAGGAGTGAGATGATACTTACACTAATGAAATTGGGGATTAGACAGGGATTAGATGGATTCTAACAGCAGATGCTGTGCTTTCTGTGGGAGGATTTCGAAGCTTCATTAAACCAAGAATAGCTCCTTTCCCCTGACACTTTGAGAATTAAAAGCATTGTATTATATCCTATTATTAATAAAATTATAAACTATCTTGATAAAAATAGCTGTCTTTTGGTGAAATTTCAAACTGTGGTCATACCCAAACCATCCATGAAAGGATGTGAGTTCTTTCAATGCCGTACATACTGTGACTTGAAGGGGAATTGCTCATCATCAAATGCCCAAGCCTTTGCAGGATGGAGGTATAAATACCTTGTTGATGGTATTTATCCAGTTATCTGTATTTTTTCTGTTTGCAGTGTTTATGTTCCTGCATATGTTGGGCTGGTGGGAAGTCTCATCAACACCCTGATAGCAGTGATTTGGATCCCTTCTCAGTCTACACCAAAGTCAGACCATCACATGACAGAGCACAGTGAGTATTTTGTGTTTCTGAAAAATAGTACATGAAAAGGGGCAGGGGATTGACATGCTGCAAGAACTGCTGGAGGACCTTGGAGTTGCATTTAAGGGCAAAAAGGTCCCAGCCTTGAGATGCTGACACTTCAATGTCTAAGCTGAGCTTATGGAAGAGGATTATTCCAAATATATTGATCACTCTGCCATGTAGAATTGCACTCTTCCAGTCTCAGAAGAGGTGATTGTGGAGGCCTTGCTGGGGGTTAGTTTGGTCTGACAGGAGAGGAAACCCCACTGTCTCAGAGGGTTCCTCTGCATGCAGACCTGGCACCAACTGCCAACCTCCTGACATTGGCACAAAGCTGGTGCAGCAGAGATGTGGTTTTGGGGTGGTTTTTGAACCTGAGCAGAGCCTCAGAGTTTCCTGCTTTCTACCCTTAACCTGTATAAAAAGAATATTAACTCATATGTCATCCTCTGCAGGCACATCACAGTCTGGCAGCTTGTTTAGCATCAGAGAAATCCTGCGCCTGATGAAGTTTCCGGGAGTAATGGAAGTTTTCATAGTCAAGGTCTTTGCTGGACTTCCCATAGGTAAATCTCACCCATTGCCCATGATTGCTGATGCATTTAGAATAGGATGATGTACACTGTAGGCCAGGCTTGTCTCAAGTTACTGGAAGCACATTGCTTTTGATCACAGAGCAGTGAGGATTCACCTCCTAACTTGGTGCTGGATGCTTTCAGGTAGTCTCAGCTACACAGGGTCAAAAGCCAGGGATTGGGCTTAATGTCCAACACACTACTTGTCATAAGCTGCATCTGGGACTTTTGGCAAATCACTTCATCTCTCCATCCCCCTCACTGCAAATGTTTTTTCCTCTTGTCTGTCATTTCTCTTGGGGCTGTAAGCTCTTCAGAGCAGAAGAAAATTGTCCTCTGCCAGAAAAACTGAGGTCCTTTCTGATTTTACTTAGTGTTTTTAAGGTGTATCCTAACCTTTTTCCCAGCAATTAAAAATTGTTGATGGATGAGAGGGCCAAGTTGCACACAGGGGACCCCCACAGCATGTGTCTTCCCTTCCACATTGATGGGGATGCTTATCCTTCTCTTCCTTATATATTCTGCTGGGTTTTTTTGGTTTTTTTTTTTTTTTTTGTCATGGTAGGAACTTGCTGATCCCTCAAACCTTTCCCAAACCCATCTCTTTCCCTGCTTCCTCTGAGTCAGTTGCTGTCTGGCAGGATTCATATCTCCCTATTTACCTAACTATGTATCCCTGGGCACAATTTAATAATCTTCAATTTTGCCTACCCTCCAACTTCTTTCTCCACACACTTGACTAGAGACAAGCTGAATGTCATCCTCATCAGTGATGTGTAAGGACAGGGTGATGTTATCTGCCCTTCCACATACAAAGCCTTCACGGCTCTTTTCCCAGTCAAACCCAAAAGGTCCAGTTTCTCTTGATGATGATTTCAAGAACTGAACTTTGTGCACATCATAACACGTGTGTATCATGGATCTTGTAGACTTTGCATCTTTTTCCAATTCATTTTTGTCTGGAGAAGCCCTTGAAGTTTAAAAAACACAAAACATGATTTACAAATTAAATGCTAATTTGTAAAGTGTAAATTCATTTTACAAATGAAAGTAAATTTGGCTGTGAAGTGTGGCTGAATTGGAAGGGGATGGCATTCCTGGGCTTGGTCAGGCTCATCTGTTATTTCTTGCTATATCTCTAGGGGAATGAGTCCAACTGGAGCTGGAAGTAAACGATTTCTGGGCTTTTTTTCCCTGTGTGTAGCTGGTGCTGGCTGAGATCAGTAATGCCAGCTGGTCCTACCCCTGTCCCTAGGGACAGGATAGAGTCTCAAACCACTGTTGGCTCTACCTAGCAGTGCAATTTTTTTGGTTCTTAAGAAAATAAACTTCTAAAACTGCATTCCAAAAAGTGTATAAAATGACAGCATTTCACAGAATGAGAAGGATGTTTAAATGAGTTTTCTTAGATGATTCTGACTCATTTCTCATCTGAAAGTAGCATTCATTCCTCTGTTAAAAATGCCTGAGACTGCATCCATGTGAGCTTCCCACAGTAATTTCCTGTGTGCTCTCTCTTTTCCAAAGGCCAGGCAAAATGCACTTTGCATTAGACATTCCTGCCGAAATGTAAATTCCTGCCTGTCACAGAATCCATTCTTTCCCTGTGCAAAGCAAAAATGCTCACTGAATTAAAATAAACATCTCCTGCCCAAAACTGCTAGGCAGTTTCTAGGCAAAGAGGATGGAGACAGTGAAGCTGGGATTTAAGGCAGGCACTGGGATTTAAGGCACTGTCACTGAAATACTGGGAATATTTCTGTAAGGGCAGGAGAAGGTTCACTTGAGGCATTCCTGCTACTTGTGAGGAGTAATTAAAATCTCAGTGACTTCTCTTTGCAAGTCTCCCTTCACTTCAGGTCACTGACCAAACTGCTGGCAGCTGAAAGGGGATCTGGCCATCACTAATGCTCTGCACCTCACAGCTGGAGGCTGAGCTCCTCATGAGCTCATTTACCTTTCATCCCCAGGCTGCAACTGTATCATTAATTAGATTGCCCAAATTACAGACCGTTTTCTATTTACTTTGTAAACAAGTCTTGATATACAGCAAAGAAAATCTTTTGTTCCTTATGGATCTCATTGTTGTCTAAAATTAGCTCATTTGATGCTGAAAGCACCTCCCCGGGAGGGCTGCAGGGCTGGGAACCTCCTCCCTGTGTTGCATAAAAGCAGAGATGTGGGCTCTGTGCCTCTTGCAGGAAAGGAGCTGCCAGGGATTGGACAGGCAGCAGACAGTTCCAGCACAGCCGAGTTATCTTCTCAGCTGACCTGGGAAAAGAGAGCCTCACTGCATTGTGGTAGATAAGAGACAGAAATAAAAAAAAACAAGAGGATAAAAATATCAAACGTAACTCTCATTGACAAGAAATCACCAGGGCCTTGAAAATGTTGATAAATAGATGCTTCTATGAACCTTTGGCTGCCTAATCCCTTTGGAAAATCTGATTTCAGCATGATTGCTTTAGCACCTGCATCCCGTTTTTTAGATTTTCTTTCACATGTTGAGCAGTGTTTTGCAGTGAGCCTTGGGGCTCTGCATCCCATCACATTTCCAGTCCAGCGTAGGAGGGCTGGGATGAGCTCCCAGAGGCTGTGCTTGCCTTCTCACACCATCTTGCAGTAGGGATTGCTAAACTGGCCCTCCAAAACTACAGGCTGCTTTCAGACGTGCCACATCTTTTTTCTTTTTATTTTTGGTGCTTTTTTTTTTGGGGTTTTTTTTGAAAATAGGGTTTGCTCTCCTGATTTTCCTTGGTGCTTTTTGTCATTGTTACTGCATCTCACAAACCATTGCCCTGCTTTCTGCTGCATAACCTTTGTTATTCATCCCACTAATGCCAGGTTTTCTAAGGAGCTCACCCTTTTCTTAAACATCCTCAAAAAGGCAAGGTTTCTGAGGGTATTTTATGCTATTTTCCTTTAATTTTTTTTCCCACATTGAGCCTGTCATCGTGGACTGAGGCTTACCATTATTTATGTGCTGCACTCAGCTGGCCTGCAGCCTACCCAGCTGGGAACCTGCTGAGATCTTTGTAAGAAATGCTTGTTCCAAAGAGCATAACATCTTTATTTAGTTCAGTCTGAGGCTTGCCTTGTGGGTTTCATCAAGAAATGTGTTACCAGTGGGAGAGACTACCTTAGTTTCTGAGAGAAGAGGGGCAAAGGGGATCTCCCTCCTGCAGGTGTCTTTAAGGGACCATGCAGGCACAGGGGGTGACACCCATCTGAAAATGAGACCTTTGCACCTCCAGGGGAGCCTGCAATGTATAATTCCAATTAAAGAGCACAGCCTGTTCCCCTGCTGCAAAAGAAAGCAGCTTGTTTGGAGGAGAAAGATCCAAATCTGTCTTAACATGATGAGGGACTTCAAAGGGGAGAGGAGCTGTAGAAGCTGGAGCACAGTACCAGGAAGAAGCATCAGGTATGTAGGGAGGCCAAGCCCCTCCTAGGTGGTACCTGCAGTGGGGGGGGGTGCAGGATGAGGGGCGAGCTCCTGCTTCCATCTAATCTTCCTACAAGTGAAACCAAGTGTGGCTTTTCTTTCATTTCATCACGTGTGCCTTTTATAAACATATGCAACCCTGCTGCCTGATTTGGGTGTTGTGAGTAAATACTGGTATTTGCATGTTACCTTAAGCTGGCTTGAGCAGAGAGCAATTTCAAAGTAACTGGATAACAACGGGTGCTCTCTGTGGAGGAGTGTGGCAAAGCCATAGATCTTCATGAGCCCCAGCTCCCAGGCACCTTCTCCACAAAGCTGGAGAGTAGAAGAGCAGGGTGCCCTTCCTGCCCCCCCATGCCTCTCTCCCAGCCCCATGGAGCCAGCTGGGGTGCAGCTACTCCTGTTAAGGTGGGGTTCAGGAAGGCTTTGTGGCAGGTCCTGGGATGGGAGGGTGGTGCTCCCTCCAGGCAAAGGCCTGGGGTGCCTGGAGGCACGTCCTTGTTGCTGCAGGTGCTGCTCTGGTGGCGCTGGGGTTGGGCTGCTGGATGCAGTGGAGTTGTTCTTGTTTGTTAGGAAGCGAGTCCTCCACGGTGTTTTAACCAACAATCTGGAATCACCCTCTTCATCCTTCCAGGAAAAGCTGGCAAATCCTCCCCATGCCATGTCATTTTTCCAGGCCAACAGCTGTCTTCTCAGTCCTCACACATTGCCTCCTGCATTCTGTTTTTCTCAGGAAGGAGAGGAACAGGGCTTCCTTTCTACCCAGTCTTTACAACTCAGCGGATCTTACAAGGAAAGGCAGGACTGCTAAAAGTCATCTGGCCTCTTCTCTCCCAGAAGGATCAGCGATCTCTGACAGGCACATCGTGGGGTTCTTCTCACACAGAGAGCCCCAAGTTCCTACTGACTTGGTCCATCTCAGGTGCACAAGGGGAAGCAGCAGACTCCTACCCCACACCACACTTGAAGTGCAGTGTTTTGACATAATATTTTTAATTTGATGGCTCTCTCTGGAGATTGGGAGCATGTGCAAGCTCGCCTGTATTTGTGTATGTTTGGCAGTGGGGAAAACACACACTATTGTATTTTCATTTGAGATTGAGTGGATGTTCTCTGTTACACTTTCCAGAAATTGCCTCAATTGAAAAGCAGCCCTGGTCTATGCTCTTTCTGTCCACACTTTCCTGACTGCTAGTGTTGACATTGCTATCAGTCCTCACAAGAGATTTTTCACATTCCCTGGACATCGTTGCTGAGGTGTGCAGTGAAACCACTGCATTTTGGCTGATGTCACTGGGCTGTTCCCCACAGAGAATATCTGAAGTCAGGCAAAAGGGGTGAGGAATCCAATCAGATTATTTTTATGGTTACAGTCTTGTCTGAACAAATGTTTTCTTGCTGTCTTAGTGGTTAGCCTGGCTTCAGTGATACAAATATTTACCAGTTTATAATTAACAGCTGAAACTACAGCCTACATAGTCACATTACTTAAAGATGAAAGTAAGGGGGATAAAAAAGTTAACATTTAAAGATTAAATTACTACAATGACTTTGAATAGGATTGTGCTCATGTTTACACCCAGTTCTGGCAAACCCAGGGAGAGCTACTGACTTGTACTGGTGGTGACTGGGAGCAGGGCTATTACATGCACTGCAAGTGTATTGATGTACTCTTTGTATTAACTCTCCCTCCAGGTTTGTTCATGATTATGTTTTCCATCATCTCTATGGATTTCTTTGGCTTGGAAGCAGTGGAGTCTGGATATCTGATGTCATATTTTGGTGTCCTTCAAATGGTAAGTGAGGTGCAAGTCCCCCTCTTAGACAGATTAGCTTGCCACACTGCTACCTAATTCACTACCTTCTGTACACATCCTCTTCCAAATCCAGGTGCATTATTGACAGGCAAATCCTAACTCTGCCATATGGAAGTTAGCTTCAAAAAGAAAAGTGACTCCAAATTTATTCTGTTCCTTGGAATGGGAAGAAATTGGAGCAAGGAGTGTCCTGAAAGCTTTCTTCCCCTTGTCCCTCTCTGTGAATCTTTAAGCTGTAGAGCTAAAATTTCCTTGGACTGATATGTCCTGGGTTTTGTAACAAAACTTACATTGAAGCTAAAGTGCCTTGGCTGAGGTTTTTCCTGGTGCAGGTTAGTTGATTTGCATTTTACAGTAGCACCCAGTACTCTCAGGAAAGCAGACAACCTTACTGGTGTTTTCATTGAAGATCCCTTCAGTGTAGAAGAACTTGTTTCTGCTGTGTGGAAACAAGCACAGCAAGCTTGTGATTCCAAAAAAAAAAAAAAGAAACAAAAAAAAAGAAACAAAAAAACCACCCCAACAACAAAGCACAGAAAGGTGGGTGACAGAACATGGTTAGGAGACTAGCAAAATGGGTAAAAGGAAAAAGTCAGCTGAATTAAGCAGTAATAGGGTCAAGAAAGTGCAGTGTTGTGTTATAGCAGAGTGTTCCTTTTGGAGGAAGAGGCTTAATGATTTTGCAGAAAAAGCAGCAGATGGTTATAACCAAGCCCCAAAGCAGGAATGCAAGTTAAGCAATATCCTGAAGGAGAGTGGTCTTGTTATTAAATCCTCTTCATTTCCTGGGTATTGCCACAGAGTTCCTGTGGGAACTTCTCATTTGGGGAATGGCAGCTTAAGCTGTTTCCTTTGTGATTTGGATGGTGTTGCCAGTCACTTGTGCTCTGGCCTGGTCTCACCAAATCTGGGCATCTTGGTAGAGCAGCAGACAGGCATGGCTGTACATCAGCAGCTGGATTCTGCAGTGTAAACTGGCTGGAGCTGAGCAGATGGTGCCTTTGCCATGCCCCTCCTGTGAGGTGGCTTTGGACTAGTTGTCTCTTGGTCCTGTGGACATCTCCAGCCTGCTGAATGCAGTCCCATTCAGCCTCTTTGGAAAGAAGACCAGTTTGCCAGTGCACAGTATGGAAACAGTGTGAAAAGTGGGGTGATCAGCAGCTGCTTTCCAAAGCAAACTTCTGATCCAAACTCCACTGCTTTCAGAGGCTTTCCCTATGTTAGCCTCATATGCTGCCTCCTAGACCAGGATCTGCAGGAATCACTCAGGTTTTAGAGGAGCCAAGTCACTGACCCATATCTTCTTCCCCATTTGAATACAGAAGGACTCCCCACAGCTGGGCTTTTAACTCAAGACATACCAGTTAAACCCCTGTTACACAGGCAGAAATAAAATCTGGAGTTGCAGCATGGCTGTGGTGTGCTTGTTTAGAGCTGGGCAACGTGGGCAGCAAGAGCTCTTGTAAGGAGTGCCTTTGTGTGGCTAGATGGAGCCTAGACTCCGCTGCTAGGTCCAGGATATCTGTCTTGAGGACACTGCTGTTATGTCTGGAATATCTGTCTGCCTTCAGTGCCATTGTTCCCCAGGTTAGTTTGGTTGAAACTGCTGTAGATAAGGTTACCTCCTCTGCCCTGCTGGGGTACCCCACAGAGAGACACAGCCCTGGAAGATATGGGAATTACAGCATCCACTCTGCTTCCTCAGGGATGGTCAGATGCCAGGGCTAACCAGGGACCTGACCCTTCCCAGAGTCACCGAGTTTCATCCCACAGAGGCCAATCATTCCTGTTGCCACAATCCAGCCCAGCAGGGCCCTGCAGGCTCAGGTGCAGCATCTACTCTGCTGGGGAGTCTTTGCCTTGGGACATTGGACACAGAAACTGGCTTCTATCAGCCAGGCAGTTTTCTTTCATACATCCATGCAGTTTCTATCCATATTGCTAAGCCTATCCTACAGTGGCAGTTCCAAACTCTACTCTGGTTTATGCAGAACAAGATCCTCAACTGGACCAAACTGAACTCTCACTCTCAGCCTGGCTTTTAAATTACTGTAAAACATTAGATTTCATGTCTTTGCTTTCAGGTATCTGTCTAGAACCACCCAAAGATATCTTTTGTGTATGGTGTCTGGGTTAATGTTTTATGGTTGCTTTCTGTTTGGGTTGCTCTAGCAGGCAGGGAATAGAGTGTGCTGGCTCTGTCCTGCTGAGCCCCAGAGCTGCTTGTGTTGCCTAAGCTGGCATTTCAGATTCATTTGTTTCTGCTGTATAGTGAATTGATACTGCTGAGATACAAATGCAGATTAAGGTGCAAGTGAATTCCACCAATCTGGATAGGTGAACGATGATTAATATCTGCTGACTGGCTTCCCCACTTCACTGAGTAAATGACAGCTTTATTCATAAGGAATACAATGTAATTTTCAGTGAATTTCATCAGCCAGATACTCAGCTTTGATTTTTTTTTTTTATTCTTTAGTTTGCCCTTCTGTAAATCATTGTGAGGTTTTTCCCATCCTCTTGGACTTGCCCTGAGCCCTTCTGTTAGAGGAAACCTGTCACCCATGTTTGCATCTTTTCCTGGACTTGAAAAAGATAGTGTTTAAGGACTTTTATAGCCAGAAGGGGACATTAAAGAAATTAAGGGGGAAATTATTTCTTTGTGTTATTGTAGTTTCTAATTTTTAAATTAAATATTCTCAAAACTTACATATTCTTCTTATGGAAGGCAATGTTGCAGCTCCCTTTCCCAGCCTGATCAGCAATCCCAGGATGACTCAAATACTGATGGTGTCTTCCTGCCTTCCTCTCCCACCCCAAGGATATTATGCTCCAGTTGCTTAATCTAGTTTTTCAGCTTCCCAACCTCATTTGACCTGCTGTGGTGAGAAGTGGCCAATGCACTGTAAGAATCTGTTTCTCCTCATTCCTCTCATTCAAGCCAGCTGCAGAGTACCTAGAGAGGAGAATTTGAGAGGCTTTGAGTCAGTCCACCTCATTTTAAGTAGGCAACTCAAATTCTTTGTCACTGCTATCCCAAACAGCTCTTTGCATGGGGAATCAGCACAGAAACACAGACCCTCTAGGAGGTGAGGTGTTTGCCCTCTCTGCAGATGGAGGGATTTAGTTTAGACACACCACTAATTCAGGCATCACTGAGGGATCCCATCCAGAGCTCCTCAGCCTCATCCTGTGGTGAGCATCATCTAACAGCAGGGGATACGGGAAAGTTTGGGCAGGGTGAAGTGCAGTGAGGGTGGGAATGGGGCTCGTGTCTGGGTCAGGACACAGCCAGGCAAGGTCAGGAATGGGGGTGTGGGAAGGCAGTGAGACAGCATTGAGGCAAAGAACTGTCTGATGAGGAAACAGAGTTGTGGCTCAGAAAATGGAATATGACCGAGGCTGGAATGGACTGCTGGGGAAATGAAAGTAACACATGGGGGTGATTCAAGCAATCCAGGTCTCTGCAGTGATTCTTGAAGCACCCTGAAAGTGTGGGGCTGTCTGATGAGCTGGGACTGTGCCAGGTGAAGAGAAGTTGTGTGGGAGATAACGAAATGAGGAGAGGCGGGCAGACAGCAGGGGAGCTGCCTCTGCACCAGGCAGCCTGCACTGTAGAGATTCCCTTGCTCATGATGTGCTTGAAGCATCTTTATCTGATCACTGGTAGGTCTCCAGGCAAGAGTTATGAGAGCCCGTCAGGGACAGAATCCCTCTGTCCTCCAGGGCTGGGCTTCCAGAGCCCTCTCATCTGAGAAGGCATGTAAATGACATTTCCCTCATAGTGAATGCCTGGCAGTGTGAAATGCCATTCAGTCTCTCTCCAGAGAATAATTAATTTCATAATGGTTTAAAATGATTTCATTTTGAGTAATAGGCAAAAATGAACCTAGACTCTTTTTTTTTTTTCCTTGGGTTTGCAAGTGTGATAGCATAGACACCTTCCAGGTGTAGTATGTGGCTTGGAAAATGCTGCCGGAGGATTAGGCAAGTGAAATACCTGGAGTCCCCAGTTGATATCTGAAGTCACATCTGATGCTTAGATTTCAAACCATGGGAGGGGGTGGGGGAAACTTTCCTTTCAGAACTTTGCTCAGAAAAAAAAAAAAAGAAACCAAAGCAAAATGCACCAAACAAAACTCTGGGTGGGACAAAGGGGTATATATTTATAACCCTGAGGATCAAGAAATCATAAGACATCTGTTCTATTTACTGCATTTAAATTTGTATTGTTATACAAACTCCACCTCTAGCTGTGCAGCTTCTGGAGGGACAAGTTGGTACGGAGTGATCCTGAAAAGATGAGAGAGATTCCTGGAGGAGAGATTTACATTGCGTATCATCTTATCACCAGTCTGTCCCTCTCGCTTTTTTTTTCTCCCTACACAGCAAAAGAGATGATTAAAGAGCCGGGGATTTAATTACAACCAGGTATGCCTAGGGGGAAAACCCACTTAGTGAAAGGACCTTGCAACAACAAACAGAAAGTTCTCCAGTTTCCTCGCTTTGAAGGATTTATATCTGTGGAGGGGGGTGGGTTGGAGGGGGAAAGAAAGCGATTAGGCTGGAGTTTGCAAAACACACCGTCCTCTTCCCCCTGCTTGGCAAAGTGCTGCCTTCAGCAGTCTGGTCCTCACCATCATCCCTCCTTCCAGTCCCACCGCCCCCCACAAGACCTGAACTGCTCAAGCGCTTCCTGGCATGGCTGTGTCAGTAAAGCAGCTCCCTTTTCCCCAGCACGGGCTTTGCACCGCGCTCAGCCTGGGCAGAAGAGCCCCGTGGGCTGTGCTGACCCCCGTGGTCTGCCCCAGCAGGTCCCTCCCGGCCTGGCCCGCCTGGGAACTGCCAGCCGGCACAATTTCAAAGGCGAGATACGGGTCCAGGGCGTGGGAGGCAGCTTCTGATGTGAATCATGCTATCTCTGCTAGGGATGGGGCCCTGCATCTCCTCTGCGAGGCTGTACCAGCTTATCTGGCCTGCTGTGTCTGCCTTTCCGACCTCTGCAGCTTTCCATTGCCAAGCTGTCAGGTGAAAGGGAACTGATTTTGTTGCTGGGCTCTGTCAAGCTTTCAATCCGTGCTGATGGAGGAATCTTCAGCAACAGTCCCACATCCTCTGAGCTCAGAGGAGCAGCTGAGCATCTGCATAACTCCTCTGACCTCCCCAGGTGAGGTCAGCTTCTTGCAGGTGCCAGTCAGCTCAGCAGCAGCTCCCTGCAGCAAGGCTGGTGCTTCAAAAGTCTTCCAAAAACTAGCACCTTGGACTTTCAAATACAATCTTTTCCATCCTGCAAGAAGGGGTTCCTGAAATGTGTTAGAGGTTAACAGTCAAATGGGTAATTGGCCTTTCTGAGCAAATGGGAGCAGCTGTTTTCCCAGAAACCAAATGCAGTGATAGAGGCAAGAGAGTATTTTTCCATGTGATTTGCTGGACTAGTGTAACAAATCCCCAGCTTGCTGAATGCAGAAAATGATGAACAGAGATTTGGCTGTTCTTATGCATTTATTGGGAGACTTATTTGCCTTTAAAGAAGGAGAGGGGGGCGGAAAAAAAGATGAGTTGGTTTTTCCTGTGACATATGTACACAGCCACAGGCAGTGCCTGTTATTTCACTTGCAAACAATTTCCTCTCTCTTTTGTTTATTGATGGCAGAAGGCATTCCAGCCAGGTACACTGGCTCTTCCCCGACTTCAAAGGAGGTCAGGTTACAAAGGCAAGCACCATCCAAGCAAAATGAAATGCAGGAGGGTAAGGCCCATTGCAGTTGATCTCAAGGGGAGTTTATGTGCAAGAAGAAAGCTCAGAACACACCAGTAAGAATAAAAAGAAGGATAAATTCCATTTATCAGCTACCAGAGCTTGTCCATGGTAGTGGTGATGGCCAAGTCACCTGGGATGTCCCCATTACCTTCTGGTAAACCAGCAGCACATGTCCAAACTGACATGGGAGAGTGCACATGAGCCACCTTTCACCTTCCCAGATGTACCTGTGCAGGCAGGTGCTGCTCATGCCAGCCCAGGAGCTCAGGGAAAATTGCAGACTGGAAGTAATGGGTTTTCAGGTCTAAATTCAGACTGGAAAGTGAGGTCAGACTTACTGGTGACTGGAAATATTATCTAGTGCCTAAATCAAGGCTCTGTGTCCAAAATCAGGATGATGGGCCTTGTCTGCCTGGGTTTCATGGCTGGATCAGCAGTGCCCTTGCTGGGGAGGAAGGCAGGCAGCCCAGATAGCCCGTGGGGGGACTGCCATCTAAGGATTGCTGCCCAACCCCAAGGGGAAAGCAGGTGACTTGGGCTCATTCTTGCCCTTGGAAATAGTCCCCTTGCCAAGCTGGTTGATTCAGCAGTGATGTTTTACCTTGAGCTTTTTATTGCCACAGTCCAAGTGGTGGGAAAGCCCATGGGGAATGGCAGCATTGGCACGAGGACAATCCCTCTGCTCTGCTGACTCTGAGGACAGCTCATTCTGCACATCTCCTGGTCCTGCCTGCTCAGAGCCTGTCTCTGCTGCAGTGGTGCTTGTTGCCTTCACGCAGGGGCTCGTGTGCAGTGATGGCAACGTTTTTGGGAATGCCACTCCCATGGCCATCAGAGCAGGGACGTTGCTGATGCCATACCCTAATGACTCAAGGGAGGGCAGGGACTGGGCTGTGCCTGCACGGTGTATCCCAATAAAATATGCCATTCAAGTCTGGGCAAATTGGGAAATGTTTCCTTTCCTCCAATGGCTCAGCAGAGCCACACTGGGGTTCAGGTGATGCCATCCTTGAGTCACTCCATGCCCTGTGACAAGGCTCAGCCCCCATCCCATGTGACTCAGCATGGCCCCAGCTGTAGGAGGGACTGGGAAGTTGCAAAAAGTTAATGACGATTCTCCCTTTTTGGAGCACTCAGCTTAATGGAGCGTCACTCAGTGGTTTCCCCACCCACCCCCGGAGTAGCAGCTGCTGGGGCTGGTATCAGCCTCCTCTCATGGCAGGGCTTTTGGTCAGGATGACTCAGGTCACCCTAGGCACTGTCCAAGCCTCGTGCCACAGCAGGTCCTCCTGTCCCAGGGGATGCTTGACAGGTGACATGACCTGGGAAGGACACGCAGAGCCTGTGCCAGTGGCACATGGCAGCTGGGCACACGTGAGCCAAGCTCTCAAGCCCTGGCCAAAGGCAGGGACAATGACAAAAAAGGACACAGGAGCCAGAATGTCTTCTTGGTGTGGTGTTCCCTTTTGTCAAAAATCCTTTGTGCCCTGAAGCAAAGTGAAGGGTTGAATTTTGATGGTTTCCCATTCAGTTGTATGCTGTTGGAAATATATTAATTTTGTAGCTATTGTTCTTTATGTCAACTTCATTTTCACTCTACTGCTATTTGCTTCTTTTTTTTTTTTGACTGGTTATTGTAGATTAACATATCCTTTCTGTTTAATAACTTACTTTCTCATTTATTTTGCACTCATTTACTTTTGGCTGACTTTGGGTTTCTGCCTAAGGACTAACACAACAAGGCTGAGTGTAGTGTAGTGTCATTCCTGGTCCAAACAGACCGCTGAAGTTTTCCAGGTTGGACTGCCACAGAAATAAAGTGAAACAAAGCATTTTGAACTAGAGGTCTTCTTTCAAGTCAGAGGGGTTTTCATTTGGATCAAACAAAGCCTTTCAAGGTAGGGAAAACCCAGTAGATCCCTATCAGTCCCTTCCCTGTATTGTAGTCAGTCAGAGTGTTTAACCATGATCTCTTCCAGCCTCTTTCCTCTCATGTCCACTTGAGCCAGGATCACCTGAAGTACGGGAGATGCTGAACAGATAAATAAAAGAAGGAATCCATGCTCTGCACAGTGCTGGAAAAGTAAAATAATTTCTGGGATTTTAATATTTTGCTCTTCCTTCCCTTCCCCCCCAGTTTTTGTTTAAAATCTGTAGAACCAGTTCCCCATCCTTTACATCTGCGTGTACGGCCGGGACTGGATATTAGCATCTCCGTCATACTTGTTTCCTGCCTAAAAATTATGAACCTCCCTATTTGTATATTTATAGTTTAAAATAATGGCAAGAGAAGGTACAGACTTTTTCCTCCTTTGCTTACAAACGTACAGTTTTTCTTTGAGAGGTCTTGCCAAGAATGAAGACCGTAATATTAACTGTATTTCACAAACACATCACAAATTGTATCTGCAAGCATCTTTAGAAAGTTTCAGTCACTGCTGCTGAGTAGGCAGTGATGGTAAACTCAGGCATGCACCCTGAGTAAAACTTCCAGCTGTGATGGGATGGATCTCTCTCTAGAAAGCAAAACATTTGAAATAATGGATCACACCTTCCAGTCATTTACTGTGGCAGTGAGGTCCTTTATTGTCAAAGAAACCCTGAAGGAAGAACCTGTTTGCTTGAAGAAAGTAGCAATTCTCTTTTGAGTTTGTTTAAATTATTGTATTATATCAGGCTTAATTGTGCTTATGTGTTTCCTTGCCAGGTTGTCCAGGGTTTGGTGGTTGGGAAACTCGCTAGTCGCTGCTCGGAGATGACCCTGCTCAGACTCAGCGTCTTCGTCTTTGCCGGCGTGGGCCTAGGCATGGTAAGTGGCCTGGGAAGTCACCCACAATGCCTTTAATAACGTCACAAGCAGTGACACAAGGTCTACGAGACCTGGCTGTGAGCTCTGCCCCTGGAAGTGCCACCTCTGGCTCTCTCAGGTGGCCTTCAGGGCAAGGCAAACCAGCTCTCCTGGGCCTCTGCAAAAAGAGAGCCGCGCTCAACGTCAGCATTGCGCCAAGCCGTGATAAAGAGCCGTGTGAGTAATAGTTATGGGGATTAAAAAATATATTAATCTTGCACAGAAACTCGCTAAGTCCCTCCTGAGTCACCGGATTTGCACAGAAATCCTGGCCTGGTCTTGTCAGCGACTGCATTTCCTGGACTACCCAGAAAGTAAATGAAGATTACGGTGGGGAAAAATCATTGCAGTTGTATATTGCAGTGAGACAACAGAGATTGTGCACTTTCCTTCTGGGGCTTTATTTTTGTCTGATCCTCCAACATTGGGGAGGAGGTAGCAAGGCAGTAATTTTGTTCCTCCATTTTGGGATAAATGATGTTAGCTGTTGCTGGTTGCGTCTGCATGGGCGACGGTTGATGCCAATCTCAAACAGTAATTGGAAAACTGAGTGGATGTAGGTAGCTGTGCTGGGAACTGTGTTTGCTCAGATAAGCCACATTCAGGGCACTGATAGCTCTGCCCAGCCCATGGGGATGGAGGAAAGGTGCTTACAGTCCCTGTCAGTGCAGTGGACCCAAAGGCTGCATCAGCCTTTCAACATTCCCTGCAGGATTTGGCCTTGAGCCTTGCTGCCAGGACGCTGGTGGTGCTCCCACTGCTGCAGGTAGGATGAGTGCCATTCCCACAACCGTACTGCAGCTGTGGGGAGGTCAGGGCCAAGTCCTGGAGGGTGTTGAGGTTTGTGGCTCCCAGCTACATGGATAAGGTGAGGCACCTACACACCTTAGCTAATCTGAGGCTAAATCATGTCTGAGATGAGGCTGAAGGATGGGTGTAGACCAAGAGTTGGCTCTGCAGATGCAGCACGGTCCCTCTCCCTGAGGTTTTTTGAGGCTCCAGGGGATTCTTCTTTGGAAGGGTCTCTTCCAATTGCTCTTTGGGAAGAAATATGCCCCCTTAACATGGGACACCTGCACAGAGCTTTCATGCTCCTGAACGTGGCCTGGGAAGGACTTTCAAGGGCTCCCCATTGTTTTTTGGTCATGGGTGGGAGCAATTAGGTGGGACCAAGGTGGACCTGGCCCATCTGGAGAGATGAGCACCCCCAGCCAGGTGCAGGGCAGGTGTTGCTGGGACTCAATCCCTGTACTGAAGCCCAGTCCCATGGGAATCAGGCAGAGCAGCAACATGAATTATATGGGTTTTGTGCACTGAGGTGTCACTGGCCTCCAGGGAAGGCTAGAGTCAGGTGAAGGTAGGGGAGAAAGCCTCGGTGGCAGTGGAGAGGCACAGGGGGCAGCACAGATGTCCCAGTGCAGGAAGGCTCACATTGGCTGCACAGGGAGAAGAACCAGGAGCCAGGAAGGGAAATCATCTTAGAGCTGCTAATTATGCCAAGCCCGGAGGGCTGTGGACATCCTAACAGCACGGGGCTGGGGACAAGGGTCAGCAGTGACTTCCCATGAGAGCTATTCATAGGCAAATGCAGCTGGGACGCCTTGTTGAAAAGTGCTCTGTCCAAGTGGCTGCCAAGAACACATCCGCTTCTGCGGTGGCTTTCTGTCTCAGTGGGGACGAGTGCTGTCACAGCAGCAGCCCCAAATGCAAAAGTTATTGGGTGAAGCTTTTAATCCTTCACAGCTGCTGGTGGAGGAGCGTCCCACCTGCTGTGCCCTTGCAGCATGTGGCCTCCAAACACAGCAATTCCTCCCTCCCCAAAGGATGGAAGTGAGGAGAAAGACGAGTTGTTAATAAAAGACACTCCAGAACCCATCCTGATATCACAGGGAGGGGAGGTGGGCTGGAGCGTTTTTGGAGGGCTGGCACAAGCAGCAGCAGACAGACACGCTGCAGCTGGGAAGAGGCTGCAGGATATTCCCAGCAACAGGCAGCTGGAGAAGGGAAGGGGTGGGCTGGGAGTTCGGCAATAACACCTGGATAAGGAGAGGAGGGAAGAACCAGTGTCTGATCTGCAGATGTGAGCTGGGAGAGCGTGGGCAGGGCTGTAGGAGGGCTTGGCAGCTGCAATGGGGAAGTTTATCCCCTTGTCTGAAGGCACGGCTGTACCTCATCCTGCCTGCATTTCCCAGGCATTTTTTTCTCGAGTTGTCTGCTGAAACTCCTGATTCTGCCTCTCACCTAAAAAATGCTTTCAGATCTTCTTACCTCAAAAAACTATTCACCACCCAGCAGCTGAGGGGAGTAGCAAGGATTGGGCTCTGCCTGGCTCAGTCCTCCCTCAGCCCCAGGGAAGTGAGGAGCCATTTCCCCTTGTTTTACAGGAGACACAAGATATGCCTCTTCTCTTTTCTGCTCACTTGCTCCAGCCCATGAGGGAGTCTGTACAAAGCAGGAGGGATTAAAACTGATATTTTCTATAAGCTCCGCAGTGTTGTCCTGCAATGACATTTGCCCTAGCAAGGAATTACTCTCCTTCCTTTTGTTTATGTACCAAATACCTGTTCCTCTGTCTTTGTTTTCTGGTTCCTTAATCAGAAGTGCCTAGATCTTAACCAAAATGTAAGCAAAGAGCCCCTTTGAGGAGAAAAACCTGGCTGTGTGTAACTCTAGAGGGGAACTAGGAATAAACCTCAACATTTCCAAGTCATTAGTGAGCAATGTCTCTGGGTTCCTCCATCTTCTGTAGCCGAGAGGCAGGGACCAGATCTTAGGACAGAGAACTCCAGAGAATGAAACTTCTGGCTAAACCAGTGACAGAAATATTTTCCAGCCACAATAACACACCTTGAGACATGGATTGGGGCAGAAGACTTGCAGTAAAGGGGGAATTTCCTTTCTATGCCCCAGAGAAATCCATTCATTTGACCAGCAGGGCTTGTGAATGAGCTGGGAGCTGCTCCAGCCCTACAGCTTAGGGAGCCTCACCGCTTTTGTTTCAGCATTAAACAGCTGGAGGGATGTCTCCGCTAAGAATATGTGCAATAACAAAATCATTACTCTCCCTAATTATGCTCGCTAATGTGCACTCATGGCCAGAAGACCTATTCCAGATTACTGAATTTGGTGAATTTATTAGCAGGGAAGCAGCAGAACAGGATTAGAAATCCCAAAGGTACGGTGTTACATAATGCACCGTGCTCATTTATTTTGACAGGCTCGGTTTAGTTTTAATTATTTATGATAATGAACCAAAAAGCCTTCTCTAGGCTGTTTTGTATAAGTAATGGAAGCTTCCTGAAGTACACCACATACATCTGCTGTTCAACATTTCCTCAGGAGTTGGACAGAAGACAGAAGACAGGGGGAAGGGACGTCACTAATTCCCAAATGCTAAAAATACCCACAGCAGTGCGGGGAAACGTGCTGCCAGATTGTAGGGTATCATTTGCTCTGCATGCTTGGAATAATTCACTGCAGACAAATGGCCGGCTGTGAAAGACCCCACAACAGCCAAAGCCACATATCATTTGTGGCTCCCACCATTTCCCTAAGTCATGGGTTTGACTCGTGATTTTCCTCCAGGTTGTTTGTTGCCACAAAGTCACTGTTTGTGCTCTTTAATGATCTGTGGTCTGTCCTGTCCCTTAGGCCCTGATGAGGACGGTGTGGCACTACTGCATCCTTGCAGCGCCGCTGGTGTTTGCCTTCAGCATGCTGGCCACCATCACTGACAGCATCCTCACCAAGGCTGTGCCCTCCTCCGACACTGGTAAGACTCATCAGAAAAGGTCAGACTGGTATTTTCTCAGCTGTGAGTCCGTTGGGCACTTCCCAGCTCCCACCACAGCTGTGGAGCACCCAGATCCAGGCGGGCGCACGATGGGTGTCGGCAGAGCAGATGAACAGGACTGCTGGGGCTAATACAGCATGGACTTGAGCAGCCTTGGGCAAGCATCCCACGACCCAGTGCTCCCAGTCCTGTGCTGCCTGCTGACATCCATAGTGGTGGGCACAGAAAGGGAAGGCTTTCTCAAGCTCTCTTTTCCATGGAAAGCCAAGGTATGTTAAAAACCCCAAAAACCACTGCCCTTCCACTGTGACAGTGTCAGAGAGGGCTGCTTGTTCACATCTTTTAACTTAGGTATTTCATAAAGTGATTCTGGATTACTCTTTGCAAACGTGCTTTGCCTGATGCAATAATTGCCCCCTCTCTGTTTTGGCCTTGTTTCAGAAGAGTTTCTGTATTTCTCTGTGCAAGACAGCAGTGGTAGACACTTAAATCTCTATACCTGGGGCTTTAGTTCTGTTGATGAAGGAAGTATGCCTACATTATTGTCATGGGAGCCTGGCTAAGTTTGTGCAGAGATGGAGCTGGCTTAACCTGGTTTGTGTCTTTTGCTCAAGCCCTTTCAGGGTTTGCTCCCAGAGCAGGTACCCAAGAGTGTCTCTGCTTTAGCTGAGGCTTTCCAGGATGCCAGTCTGCACCCTTCATCTTCCCTAGCAGCTGTCTGAGAAGATACCTCTACACAGACCCTACCAAGAATGGGAGCTGTAGTCTGCACAGCCTGTTAGTGAAGTTTATAAAGCGCTTTTGAGATGTTTCTGGGTGAAGAGCTTTTCTGAAAATCACTTGAGTAGTTTATTTGTAGAGCTGGCCCACTACATCTCCTGGTAGCCTGTGATTTTCAACTGGCATATTTCCACCTGCAAGGACCATTTATCCCCAGTCTTCACCTCCCTGGGAAGAGTCTCAGCCCCTCTGTTCAGCCAGGGAGAAAATTTGCTGCTTCATGTCTTGGAGCAATGTTCATGTGAGGGAGAGCCAGCAGGGAAGGGCACCAAGCGGCTTTGGGACACACAACCAAGCTGGAATTTATCCAGGCTCTTCTCAAAAGGGTTTTGTGAGGAAAACCAGAGCAGTGCTTAGCTTTTGGAGCCCGGAGGCAAGCTTTGGTCAGGGAGGAAAATGGGTTTAATTGCCTCACCCTGCTCCCTGCTTCTATATGTTGTTAGGCCAGCCTGTGCCTCGGCGGGATGGATGGTCTCCCCTTGTCAGGGCAGGATGGAGGCAGGCTGCAGAGCTGTGCAGATGCTCAGGAGCAGGTTGCAGGTCATCAGGGCATGCCATGGGCTACTGAGGGCTTTCCCCTGCCTATCCATCCTGGGCTGATGTCATGCCTAGTGCTGCTACAAATGCAGAGCTACGGCTGGCTCAAAACTGGGCATACCACAGAGGGACGCTCTGGCACAGAGCATTGTGGCACTGGGGGGAAACCTTGTCTCTGCCACTCCTTCCTGGCCCACACCTTTCAAACTGTGCTTTTCCTTGCAATATTTCTGGGGGGAAAGGTGCTAATGGTCCTGTGCTTGTTTTGGATGTACCCAGGCAGGGGCCGGGGCGAAGGCAGGAATGCCTGACGCAGCAGAGCCAGCAGGCTGCCTTTCCACAGCAGCTGCAGCAGTGATGGCGTGGGTGTCTCACAGAGAAATGCAGCCATTAAAATGCCTGCCATCCATCCCTGGCCGTGGGTGGCACCCCGCAAAGGCTACTCCACCCATACAGCAGCCTAAAGGCTGCTCCTTCCTCTGTGAGCCTGAGACTGGCTCTGCAATGAGAGGTTTTTGGTGGCACGTTAGAAATCCTTACCACAAGTGTGGAAATCTGGTTTTATGAAAAAGCTTTCCTGTCGCTGTGTTGAAAACCTCAGCACTCACTTGAAACAACTTTTAGCTAATGCAAGGAAATCACATATTGAGAATTTGCCTTTGGAAGCATCACTTCTAAGCCTTGCTGCTGTCTTTTGCTGATGTTTTTGGTCAGCTTCCAGCCTGTAGAAGCAATGAGGGTTTTTTCTTTGGGTCAGGAAAAGGCTTTCTGAAGGAGCTGGAGTTTGGGCTGAGCTCAGGTGTCCATCTCAGCACGGGGCTGGGATGGATGGGGCGTTGCAGGAGTGTAGCCTGTCCGCCCTTGCTAGACACTGAGTCACCCATCCTTGCATTTTAAATAGGCGTCTCAGAAAGGGAGCAGTGGGAGGTGGCACGGCACCATCCCTTGCACCCATCAGCCTGCTTTAGATCCGATCCAAGGTCACTTCCTTCCGAGACTGATGCATTTGGCACTTGCTCTTTGCTTGCTCTCAAAGCTCAGGCTTTGCGCAGAAGCAAAGGTAGCAGTAATGATTTAATTAGTTTCCCTTTGATTTTTTTTTTCCCTTCTCTTCATCTTCAAAGGCAGGAAGAGCAAATTCAGCCCCACACGCACGTGCTGCTCAGCTGGACGCATGAGCTGGTGGGAGGGCAGCCCGGAGCCCAGGGGGACTTGCATTCACACAAGCACTCCTTGTCAACCCTGGTCCTTCCCCAAGAATGGAGGTCTTGTTCCTGCACAGATCCCCAAGTTCCTGAGGGAGGGAGGCAGGAAGCCCAGCAGAGCCTCCGTGCGTAACGGGCCCATGTGTCCTGATTTTATTTGCGCATCAGAACCTGAGGAGGAGAGTTTGCAGCCAGGCAGGGCTCGGGGCACTGAACCCCCCAGCTTTGCTGGAGCTTTGCAGGTTCAAAGGCGGCCGCTGGCGACAGTGACCTAATGGTTAAACCCGATTGCCCCATGGGCGTGTGGCTGATGCGGGCCAGCACCATCATCTGAGCGAGGCAACAGGATGTGAGCTGGAAAGGAGTCGCCGTCTTGGAGAGCCGCCAGCACCCAGCCCTGAAACCTGCGGGAGCACAGGAGATCTGGGATGGGAGGGGAGGATAGGCTCCCAGCTGGCACGGGTCATGCCAGGAATGGGGAAAAGGAACGGAAAAAAAGATGGAGAGGGAGAAAAAAGAGCAGGGAAGGTGCAGAAGGTGAGATAGCTCTGACAAAGAAGGTGAGCATGTGCGTTGGCAGAGCGGCGCGAAGCAATGCAGGAAATTTTCTGGTGAGGCGGTGACTCGTCCCAGTTAAAGGTCTTGCCTTAAATGAGATCTATCACATGTGCACTTTGCCACAGAGATACGGCCGTGCTGCAGAGCTGAGATTTACAGTGTCCCAAAGCCTGAGGGCGTCTGACGAGGGATCTAATTTAAGCCCATTAAACAGAAATTATCTTTCTCAGCAACATGTTGGAGAAGTGCAGAGAGAGAGCCCGGGCTTTTAAAACGATGGTTTCTGCTCCAGAAAAAAAAAAAAAAAAAAAGGAAAGGGAAAAAAGTGCCTCCTCAATCATAAGAGCCAGTTTGGCAATTGCACGTAGTAATTAGTTTAATTCAAATACCTAGAGGGGGAAAAATAATTGCAAAACCTGCCCAGAGAGTTTGGTGGTTGTGGGATGGTTCCCATTGGCAAAGGGTCAAGGCAAGGTCCCACCCATCGCCTTTGTGTTCCCATGCGTGGGAGGAGCGCTCGGCAGCGCTTCCCGGGAGATTTCCCTCTCCACATGGCTACACCCTTGGCTTGGGCTCATTGCACAAGTATTTTAAGCACGCTGATAAAAGCCCAGCAGTCGCTGCCCGGCATTACACGAACACCTGGCTGCCTGTCCTCTCTGGGAGCTGGGGATCATTTCCCCGTGGCTGCCCACGTTAAACATCACTCCTGCTCCATTTCTTGAAAACAGGACAGCATTCTCCTCATCCTTCCTGGCCGTGTGGTGACAACACCTGGAAAACTGATGCCAGCAGCCCAAATAATCATACTGATAGTAAAAAAATAATTGCAAACGTCATTTCAGAGCTGGGCACAAGTTTATTGAATACACTGCCAGCTTGCTGTTCCTCCCAGTGTTGGGGGCTAATGATTTGCTGGCTGGCCGGGTATTTTCTGCTCCTCTGGACATGACAGCTGTCCTGAACAAAGACTGCAGGACAAAAGAGCATACTGGGTGTGTGTGGGACAGCCTTGTGTCCCAGAGGATGTCCTGGCCAGCCATCTGCACGTGGAAAAAAACCTCGCCTTTGCCAAAGTGGAGGTGCTTCCCCATCCGCTGGGGTTCCTGTTAAGGATGCAAATGTGGGAGCTGCTGGAGGGGGAACCGGCCCAGCCGGGCAAGGGCTCGCATATCCATCCAAATGGAAATATCCGCTCTTCTTGCACAGGGGCGTGGGGGAATATCTCAATATCTTTATCTGTGGTTTTATTTATTTATTCTTAAAGATCTACTTAGGCCTAAGCCTCTCACTCCTGCTAGAGAGCTGTTTCTCTGTTTCAGACTAGAGAATAAATGGCAGTACTAGCTTGGGTGGAGCAGGGCCCACTCAGGTAATTAGGAGGTTGGAAGAATCTGTGTGATTTGCTAGGAAGGCTCAAACATGACCCTAGAAATTACCTCTCCATCCCTAACCCCATGCAGTAGTTACCAGCCCTGCCAGGTGTGATATTCAGCAGCACCTGGTGCAAAAAATATCCCTAAACCCAGGTAAGCACCCACGTTGCCTTTTGGGCAGTGCTCAGGGAAGAGCTGAGCTGGCTCATGGTGGAAACTGGTCCCTGTGCCTGAAGGAGTCCCTAACCAGAACAAACCCTAATTGGACCGCTATAAATTAATGCAAGAAATTATTTGAAGTGATTTGCTACTACTGCAGGGGAGCAGCATCAGGGATGGAGGGGATCTTCCTTCTCTTCTCTGCTTTTCCATGCCAGGACTTGCTCTCACCCTGTGTGTCTCTGCCATCTCTCCTAGGTGCCATGCTTGGGATCTGTGCCTCAGTGCAGCCCTTCACCCGGACGGTGGGTCCAACCATTGGTGGAGTTTTATATAAACAATTTGGAGTCTCCTCCTTCGGCTATTTACAGCTAATGGTCAATTTAGGTTTGTTTGTTTACCTCTTGAAGAGTAAAATCCCACTGGAAGAGATGAAAAGCCAATAATACAGTTGCAAGAAAGTAACCCCCTTATTTTTCCCATAGAAATAAATTCTTGAGGGTTTTTTTGGTTCTGTAAATCTAGAATAAAACAATTTGAACAATCCTTCCAGTTTGTCAATGTTTGCCTCTAGAGTAAGGGACAGATCAGTTTGCAAAGGTCTTGGAGCCATGCTGGAGCAACTGGGGGCCATGGGACCCCTGGAGCTATCAGGTTCCTCCCATTAACCCCCCCCTCAGCAGTGGCTGTCATGGCAGGAAACAGCCCCCAACCCTCAGCTGTTGTCAGGCAGCATTCCTTCTTGGATTCACTGAAACTGAAGGGATTAGGAGCCAGTGCCTTTGCTCCGGTTTGGCCTTTTATTTCAGCGCTCTGAAATGGCACCAAGAAAAAACGGGGGGTAAAACACATCTGCTTTTGAGCGTTGTTTTGCTACATTAAATGCTTCTCCAGCATTCTCAGGTTAGAGGGACACTGAGGCCAAAGGCTTTCAAATGCTGTGGCCAGAGGTTTGTTACATCCACAGCTCAGTCATGTGCAACCCTGGCTGTGCACGAGCTGCCAGCAACAAGCAACGAGGATGCAAAGCCCCGACGTACCAGGCTGCAGTGCCAGAGCCTCCCTGCCACTTCCAGAAACTGGGCCAACCCTCCTTCCAGGTTTTTTCCCCTCCCTGTACTGAGTATCTCTTGCTCTTACTACAGGCTTACGTAATTACATACTTTGCAACTTCTTCTAGTACAAAGTCTCCTGCAAGAATTGCGTGATATTGGGAAGGGGAAATTACCTGCTGGAAATGACCAAGTTTGGAGCATGTACTTTGTGTGCTACGCTCACAGTCCTGACTGGCAGAATTGAGTTGCATGTGCTGCAGCATTGCTCTTGAGGAAGCCCAGGTTAGTTATTGAGAATTTAGCCTCACAAAAAAAAAACAAACAAAAAAAAAAAAAAAACAAAAAAAAAAAAAAAACCAAAAAAAAAACTTCAGCACTTTTATCCAAAAAATCAGCTAATTTTTCTCCAAGTTTCTTGGTCCAGGTGCTATGGGAAAAGAGCCTGCCTCCATTCTTCAGTTATCCTGGAGAAATTTAACTCTGTCTAGAGACTGCAGAGGTGAAGGAAGAGAGAGAAGCGAGTTCAGCTTGCTTTGCTACAAAGCTGAGGAATCCATGGAGCGTTGGCGCTCTTATTCCGAAACCAGGAATCCAGTTTTGTGCCTTAGCCCAGCACTAAGCTATGGGGGCTGGGAGGACGCAGGGCGTTCGCAGAGAGCAGCATTTTCCCGTGGCAGGGAGCTCCTGCGCCTTCTGCAGCTGCCATTACTGGATTCTGTGGGAAGGAGCTTCCAGAGGAGCACTGCTGCAAGCTGTGGTAGGCTTTTCTATCTCCACCACTGACCAGAACTGAACCTCAATACATTTTCCCTCCCTGGATGGGAGACAAGGTCAAACACAAACAGATTATCTGCGCTTTCTCACCTCCCACTGCCCAGTCCAGGGCACCAAAAAGCCAAGCCTTACCCACTCTTTTTAAGCCACTTCACCACTGCCTGTATGCACAGATATGCCTCAACAAAAGTCACTGCAGCCCAGAGTACAGTAATAAAAAGTGAACATTTCAAGTAATTTATTTGGAATGGACACATTAATGCAAAAGCAATATTAAGACCAGTAACTGCTGAAAGACATTCAACAAAATAAATACAAATATAGATACTACAAATAATTTAAACTGTGTTTAACACCACCAGTCAGTGTTGAATCTTCCTTGCATCTCATAAATAGAAGATAATAGTTCACAAAGCTGTGCCACTCAAAACACGTGGACGCTTTGCTAGAAGTCCTGTACGAAAGTCTTTGGTTTTTCTTTATGCATCTCAGGCAAAGCTCAGGGCTCTTTGCTCAGCAGCCACAACGGGCTTGGAGAAAACCAAGCTGCTTCCAGCTCTCTTCTTTGCTTTCCTTCATTGGTACCCTGTCCCATTTCAGTCCAAGACACTCGATCTGGTTTATCATCCAGTGGTATGCTCTAAAGGTAGCAAGAGGAAGTGGGTTAGTTAAACAAGCAGCACAGCAAAGCACAGGGGAAAAAAAGGGGGGGCTTTAAAGGGAGAATAAGCACTGAGCATTTATTTTCACAGATATATTTTTTTTTTAGCAGATTCTGTGAGGAGAGCACTGCCAAGTGCCATTTCTTATTGCCCGCCACCCCACACCGTCCTCTCGGCACACTGCAGAAGCGCGGCTCCCACCAGAAATTCCCCGCCAGGCACCGAGAAGGGGCCAAGCCCCGCGCTGGGTCGGGACGGGGCCGGCCCGCAGAGCCCCTCGCTGGCCGGCCGGGCACCGCGGGTCCCGGGCAGCGAGGAATTGTAAAGGATGAAGCGGAAAGCGCAGGAAGCGCGGCGGCGGCAGCGCCGAGGGCTCGGGCGGGCTCACCTGGGCCGGGGCGGGCGGCTCAGGGCGCCCGGGCCAGCCGCCGCTCCTGGGTGCCCGCCGCCTGCTCCATCTCCTGGCGGCTCTTGAAGTCCTGGATGGCCCGCTTGTTCTGGAAGTCGATGAGGGCCATGGTGATGGAGGCGTTCCAGCAGCTCTGGTCCGGACACCGAAAGTCAATCTCCTTGCGGTCTTTGGTGACGATGGTGAAGTAGATGTACTTGCCCGTGCGCTCCACGCAGTCCACCTTGAGGATGGAGCCGAAGCCCAGCTCCTTGCCCTTGGCCCGCTTGTGCCCGTCGGGGAAGAGACTGAGGCTGTCCTTGGTCAGCACCACCAGCTTCTTCTTCCACAGCTGGAACAGGCTGTCGCTCCGCTTCTCCAGCTCGCCCTCGCGGATCACCTCGGCTTGCATCTTCATCCTCGCTCCCCGGCGGAGGCTCCGGCTCCTGCTCCGACTGCTGCTCGGGCGGCGATGACCGAGCCTCGCCGCGATGGGAACAATTTATTGCAATGAATCAGCGCCGGGCGCCTTCCGGTGCCTCCCCCGGGGAGCCCGGCCCGCCGCCCCCCGCCGCCCCGCCTCCCGCCCGCCCCCCGGGCCGCGCTCCCGCCCGCGGGGCTGCGCCGTGAGGGCGGCGGGACGGGGCCCGCGACTACGGGGGCGTCCTGCGGGCTGCCCCGGGTGGGCAGGCTGTGGGGAGGGGGTGCCTCGCCGAGGGCTTCCACTCTGCTGCTGCCCAAGGAGGGGCCCCCGTCCTGTGTGCCCGCTCCCCTCCCCAGCCGCGTTCCCTCTGCCCGTCAAGGATCGCCCCCCGCTCCGCGGTGAGGATGGGGCCATTGTGATCTGAGACAGCCCCCATCTCGTCCCTCTGAGCACTCCCTGCCACTTCCCACATCCCAAATGGGGAATAGGATGCTCCCAACACTGTTCCTAGCGGGCTGGTCTGGCCATCTTCACAGCATTGGGTCTGCCCTGGCATCATCTCTGTCTGGGACAGAGGGGCCCGAGCCAAGCCCAGGGTGGGTTTCTGCCATCTCCCATGGATGTCTGCTCTGAGTCCAGTCCCCCCCAAGAGACTCAGCCAGGCCCACCAGCTTCATTTGAGGCCCGGCATCCCACCAGCTCTGCACCGTCACCATCAGCCTTTGTCCTTTCATGAGGGCAGCCCCGGGTGGGCAGGCTGTGGGGAGGGCACCAAAAAACCAAGCCTTTGGTGCCAGTTTTGCATTAACACTGCTTCTCCTTATTTTCATCCCCTACAATCACTGGGCTGATCCCATTTTCCCCCCTAGACCATTCCTCCAGGGAAAGCACCACAGTTATAGCCCGGGCAGTGTCCAGTGCCACGGGGAAGTCAGGAAAGGCTGTGGCAGCTGGAGGTGATATTTAAGAGGCACGTGTGAGCCTGCAGTCCCTTCCTCTTGGACACCTTTCATTTTGTCACTCCTCCATGATAGTTGACACAGGGCTGATCCAGCTTCCCAGCCAAGGGCAGGGCTGTGCTTAATGAACTTGTTCACGCTGTTTCTCCAGCAGTATTTGCTCAGGTATGCGCCATGTGCAGCATCACCCTTGGACTTTGAGCGCTGCTCTCCTCCCCGATGACCGGCACCCCTGCCGGTGTGTGCAGGCCAAACCGCAGAGGTGAGCTTACCGAGCAGGGCACGGCCCCTTTGAAGAGGCTGGCAGCGTTCCCAGGGAGTCGGCAGGGTCAGCGGCCCATTTCCAGGGAACAAATCAGAGCTGGAGCCAAACCCATTTCCGCTGCAAATCACTCCTCTGGAGTATAGGGCCAGGCTTTGATATTCCACTGCAGCTTGCACATCTGTGGGGAGGGTCAGAAAAAAGGTGGGGGCTGTGTGATGCTCCTGGGGTTGATGAGTGAGCCAGGAATGGTTTGGCTGAGCTTTTCAGGGAGGGATGGGCTGGGAATTGCTCTGGGGAGACCACGGTGGCCATCCCTGCTTGTGGGGTAGGGCAGGGGCTGCAGAACATATGTGGGGCTGTGACCTGGCATGTGAAGAGCTGCAGGCTCTTCCCTGAGAGCCAACACTGTATCTCACTTTTCAGTGTGATTTATTTTGTTTCAGTGAGGGGAACAGCCCAGTCTGATTTACAATTAGGCTGTTAATCTACCTTTTCAGGGCAGATGCTGGTCTGCTCTATAAAACCACTTTCTGACCAAAAGGCCCCGTAAACATAAGGGAGCTGGAGCCAACCAGGAGCAGAGCTGGATATTAAGCAGAAATCAATAGGATATTTTCAATTTGGCCCCAAAATGAAACAGGGAATGGTCTTTGTGCACAGGAAATGGGACACCACTTCAAAAAGAGGGGGAAAAAAAAAAAACAAAACCAAAAAAACCCCAACAGGCAGCAAGTCAGGAGCATACAAGGAACATCTGGAGGAAGGCTCGTGGTGTGGAAAGGCTGCAGGACTTGGCATGTTTGTGCACACCTAGCTTCAAAAGTTCCAGTAAGAGAACCAGAATTTCCTTTTAAATGAAACTTGTATCTGTAGATGCAGGGTCAGAAGACCACTTTGGTCTCTGTCTTTCTGCTTTTGCTTTCATCTGGGCGATTTTTCTTGTGCATTTATCCATCATTTTGAAATATTCAAAGCTTCCCCCAGCTGTCACCTTAGTAAACTTGCCTTAATACTGGCCAAATCAGAAAACTGCTCGGGAAAAAAAAGGGGGGGGAGGGAAGTGAAAAAATGGCTCACAGTAGAAAAAGATAGGTTCTTGCTGAATAGGCACTCTAGTTTTGAACATATGTCCATTGTATGAAGGCTCCACATTTTTACCTAACATGGGTTAGTTAAGTGGATAAAAGAATAAAAAGAAGGTCTAGTAAAGTACCACATGGTGTCTGCCATTGTGACCATGCAGAAATTAAAAAAAAAAAAAAAAAAGCAGGTTTTAAAATTCAATTACATTTACTGAGACAGAAAGCAAAGGTGACTGCAGCTGAATCCAAAATGGGCAGCAGAGCCAAACCACGAGCAATTTCCTACAGGAACATTTCTCTGGAAAGAATGGAAACCTGCAAGGAGCTCAGAGCCATCTGGTCCAGGAAACGTGGCAATTCCACACAAGTAAGTAGCACAGCCCTAATCCTAGTGCATGCCATGGTAGCTGGTCACTGCTGATACAAGAATATAGCGTTAGTTCTGCCTGAGGAAAGAAAAAATATTTATATTGCCCTATTGTTTAAATAATAAGGTGAAGCAGGGCAGTGGTTTCATCTCCGCACCTGGGGAAGGGGTGGGAGATGTGATGGAGCCCTGCACTGTACCCTGGCACCAGGGCTTGGGACAAGTGTCACAGGGTGCTGTGAGTGCGTGTGGGTAGTGGATGGCTTTGATAATTAAGGGCCATGACCAAGCTGCAGCTAATGGGAGCTTTGGGTGATTGCAGCTCAGTGCTGCTGCTGCTCTCTCTGTCCAAGCTGGGGCTGGCAGCTGGGAGGATCCTGTCACTCCCTTTAGTTTGGGTTTAGTTGTGTTTCCAGTGAGAGAAAGAGAAGGGATTTTTTTCTTGCAGCCCAGCACATCGCTGTGGCTGTGCCTCGACAGTGTGTGAGCTCCCAAACACAACCACCTTTAATATAAAGCTGCCTTTAATATAAAGTCATCAGGCACTGACCCTTCCTTGTCTCCCAAAGACTGGACGTCTCCGGGAATCTCAAAATTTAGGAATTTGTCTCTGTTCTTAGGAAGAGGGGGGAAATAACACAGTGGGGAGTGTGAACCAGAGGAAGGTGGTGGGAAGCAGACTGACATTCAGTCACAGGAGCCTTGTCCCACATGGCCATGTCCCTCTTCCCACACTTGCCAGGGGTGCTGGCACCACCCTCTGCTTTGCCCCAAAGCAATCTCCAATTTACTAGGGGCATTTTAAAAGCCTAAATGGCAATTTGGCATGGAAGTGTGGCTTCGTCCCCCTCCCAGGAGAAGGGACCAGCATTCAGCCACTCGGGGGAGTGTGCTTGTAGTGTGTCGTGGATAGGAAGGGATTATTTCATGGGTGTGGGGTGGGATGGCCACACTCGGCCTCCACGGATGGGCTGGTGCTGCCAGCTCTTGCAGGCTGCATCGATGGCTCTGCGGTGACACGTGGCTCTGCAGTGAGTGCCCGCTCCAGAGGAGGGCTTTGGTCATCGTTTCCAGGCGTCACGCACCCTGCTGCTGGCAACACCGGGTTGCCTTAGCTACGTGAGTCATGGCAACAAAGCACGGCAGCCAGGCAGGCACTGCCAGGAGCAGCCCGAGCTTTGAGGTCAGGGATGAGGATGGATAGGGATCACGCCGAGGAAAAATGCCAATAAAAAGGGGGTTTCCTCAATTTAACACCACACGCCCATCAGTAGGAACTGCTGCATTTTTTTTGTGGGATTTAGCCATGCATTTATCCCACCAGGGTTTCCAGCTGGCCCCAACATTGCATCTCCCTCCCAAAAGATGCAGGAGCTCCTGCTGCAGCTATTGGCCATTGCAGGGTACTGGCATTCCTGCAGCTGTCTTGGGTTTGTTCCCACTGCCCCTCTGTAATGCTGGAGCTGTGCTTCTCTCCCTGGGCTCTGTCCCTGGAGAAGGACCCCTAATTTTGCTGGCATTAATGCAGGCTTCTCAGTGGCAGAGGGAAGTGGAGACTGAAGGCTGTAAAGTTGCTTTTATTATAATGATTTCAACATGACATCTGTAGGGGAAAAAGCTGGTTTACAGGACTGACATTGTAATCCTGGCAGCTGAAGTCGATTAGTAACAGAGAAACATATGGTCCTGCATTGTAAATTGCTGCCCTCCATGTTTATATTGGGGCGTAGCTGTATCCACAGGCACTTTTAGCTGGAGCTCGGCATAGTGACCACTGGGTCTCCTAGGAAACTTGTACTCAAAAAACCCTAAATAGCTGTAAACTAAAAGGGTGGGTTGTTACTGGGGAAAATCTGTGATGAGAAGAGCTTTTTCATGTTTTTCTCATTTTATTCCATTTTTCCACATCTTTATACTCCTTAAAATATTTGTTTGGGTATTTTTGTTTGTTTGGTTGTTTTTTTGTGTTTTTGTTGTTGTTGTTGTTGTTCTTGGTTTTTGTTTTTTTTTTGTTTGTTTGGGAGGCTTTTTTTGTTTGTTTTTATTTTTTTGTTTTTTAAAGACTGTTCCAGAGTATCTCTGGGAAGTTTTTGGCTATAGTTCCTTAATATTCTCTTCCTTCAGAAATGTCCTGGGACAAATTGGTGCCATTGGGTCCCTCCAAACTCCACTGGTGAGCTGGTGGGTGCCAGTCCCTCTGTGGGCAGGACCTCCTGGAGCAGCATTGAGCACACCAGGGCCAGCTGCCCATATTGGAGATGCCCTGGGAGGAAGCTCAGTGTCCCTTGGGGATGTTCAGACCTTTCCATGAACACAGAGAGGGCTTGGCTGCATCACTCCAAGATGGCCAAGCTCAGGTGAAGAAGCTCTTTTAGGGACACTTCACTGGGAAAGGTCTCAGCCAGGGGGGTGAAGGCCACCCAGGCTGTTTGTTGGGTGATTACAGTAAATGATAGGCAGCAAGGCCGGAGCTTTTGGATTAATTTAAACAAGGGCATCAGAGGAAGCATCTTTGCTCAATCTGGGAGATCCTTTTTTGTACCATACGCAAGCCATGGATTAATCAGCTATAGCACGTAGCTCAGCTTGCTCAATTTACTAATATTTATCTGACTAAGACTCTTTTTTCCTGAGAAGCATGAAATGTCTCATCCCACTGAGTCAGTGTGTTACCATTACATGTTGTAAACTGCTGCAGACAGTCATGGAGCAGTTGTGAGGAGCTGGGAAGAAAAGATGTCATTTCCCGTCAGCCGGTCCTTGGCTGTGCTCTGCAGCACACAGCCAAATAAGGGTGGGAATGTGCCAAATCAAACCTGCTTAGGAGGACTCCAGGCACTAAAGTTCCATACTAGGATTAAAAACCGGGGGGAGAGGGGCTGTTTTGCTCTGTCTCTTCCCAGCAGCCTGGGCATGACTCTGTGTGTGGTGTGTTCCCCACTCTTGGACGCTGTGTAGCTGTTAATTTGGTTGTTAAAATAAAAATGGAAAAATAAGTAGTATCTGGTCTTTCGAGCTGTTGGTCCTAATACCCACATCTCTGAGCCTCTTGGCCCAATTTCAAGCCCATTTGGCAGGAATACAGCAGGTAAAAAGATGCTGCAAGATCCCTGTGTAGCTTGGAGGAGCCTGGATGGATCTTCATGCAGGTGAGGAAGCTGTTGACCCCACAGTTTGGGTTTGGTCCAGGACTGCTGTTTAGATGCTGGTAGACCTCAGTACAGCCTGTTCTCACAATTCTCTTCACAAAGCAGCTTGCTGAGCACCATGGGGGGATCCATGAATACCCTGAGATGTCAGTGGGGAGGACAGAACCCCATCACAGGGCCCTGTGGGACCCGTGGGACTCAGTACTTCCCTTTCTGCCAAGGGAATGGAAAGCCCAGCCAGTGGCTTGCCAAGCCCTGCCCTGAACTGTGAGGTTATTTACTGACCCCTCTGAATGCTGTCAACATTTTCCCATGTCCTGTGAGCTCAGGAGATGTTTAGGCTACAGCTCACAGTTTTAAAATGACGGGACATTCCCCTGCTGAAGGATACAACTTCTCATACTAAATCTCTTGGGACAAATATTTGGGATATCTTTATTTTCAGCAGCAACAATAAATGTCTGAGACCTCAGCCTGGGCTGACATGATGAGCTCTTTGCATAGGAAGTCCCTGGTGGTTTCAGCTCGTGCCTTTCAGCCTGACATTGCCTGCCTGCTGCCAGCCAGCCTTTTATTGCCCTGCTGTGCTTTTACCAGAGATTGTGAAGGGCCAGGCTTTGCAGAAATACGCTGACACTGCATGCTGAAGGTCACTGCTCCACATTACCTGTCCTTTCGAAATCTGCCAAGACCCAGGAAGTGGCTTTTATCCATCTTTGTCCTGTCTGTATCTGTGTGTGGAGACTGTGGCAGCTCCAGTGCTGCCACAAGTGGCAGGATGTCCTGTGTCACACAGGTCAGTGTGACCCATGTCCCCACCTGGCTGTCCTCACAGCACTGCACTGAGCTCCCTGTTGGTGCATCCTCCTGCCCCTGCTTTCTGAATTTTGCCTGTGGGGTTTTTTTTTTAACAGTGTATGAACTTTTAGAGTAAACACTGAAAAGGATCACAGGACTGCCTAACCACAACACCAGCAAACTTTAGTGAGTCGGGGGGAATATAAGGTCATGGTACTGTCCAGCTTTGGGATGTTTCCTGTCTCCAGGAGGGCTGGGAAGCCATCAAAGAGAAACTCCTCCAGTGCATCATTCCCAGAAGCGGCTGTGGGAAGTAGCTGGAGGGGAAAGAGCATCCTTTCCCTCCTGGACAGCTGGGGTGTGTGTGGCAGGCCAGGTGGTAGAGCTGATATTGTGTTTCACATTGTGCTTTGGCTGCCAATTTTTCTTTTCGAAGCTGGGACACTGCACTGTGGCAGGTGTGAAGGGAAGCAGTTAGATGAGGGTTTAAGATTTTTTTTCCTGTTTTCTCCTGAGGCTTTTACCTTCTTGCCAGTGTTTTCACTGCTGTGATCTTTGCCTGCTACCATTACCCTGCTTCTCCCCCCACTAAACCTGTACCCATGGCCAGGTATCTGCTGGAGCTGAGGATGCTCTGCTGCCTGGCTGGCAGTGCTCAGGAAGCCTGGAGGGAAACAGGGGTCTCATAGTGGATTAAAATGCAAAAAATACTCTCTAGGCATCAGCTTCAGGTCCTTCAGTGACATCTGAAAGCCATGGGGGAGGAAAAACTCCTAAAAACTTTGCATAAAATGAAAAATGGAAATTAGTAATGTGTATTTTTCCAATTCTGATTGGTTTTCCAAGATCTCACCTATTGCTAATTTGTCTCCCCATTCCTACCACCAAATAAATAAAAGGGTTTGTGGTTAGTCCAGTAGTCCTGATATGTGGATGTGGTGTTTATAAGCTCCACGTGCCTCCCAATTTGTACCTGTCCTTTGCCTCATGGCTCGTGTGGCAGGGGACAGCAGGAGTCTGCTCGCTCCTCGAGTTAATATTTGCTAATGGGGCTAAAATGTAAAAGTCAAACTTTCTTCTTTCCTGCTGGTTACTCAGCCCACCTCATACTCAAACACCTGGCCCCACCTGGGCAAATATTTGCAATGAGTAGCTCAGGGCATGTCCCACCAGGCTGAGAGCTGGGGCTGGGCAAGCATCAGTGATGCTCTTATTCTCCTCCTGGTGGTCCCTGTGCTGCTTGGCTGAGCCAGGAGGAAATCCTAAGCCATAAAAAGCTCATGGTTTATTTTATTTTTTTTTTTTCCTGCTCTGTTAGAGAAACTACAATTTGGTGACATGGAGAAATGAGTTTGAGGAGACCTCTGTGTGTTTTGTGGAGGGAGCAAAAAGCCAGTGTTTTAGGAGATGGGTTTGAGCCTGGTGGCCCAGTGGCCCTGGGCAGTGTGGGAGCCCAGTGACTGCAGCAATTTACGAGTGGAAAAAAAGATGAAGGGAGAAAGTTTGTGATAAAGCAGGGAGGCAGTTAAGAGGAGGAAATGAGGGTGCTTGGCACGTAACCTTGGCCAGCTCTGCTCCCCCGGACAAGCCAAAAATAGATTTCCCTGGAGGCAGGGCAGCCCAGGTTAAAGTGGAATGATGAACGGGGGATGCAGCCACGGCACAGAGGAGCAGGGGGAGCAGGACAGAGATGGGCTCAGCCAAGAGCATCCTGCTGCTTTATTTGGGGCAGTTTTGTTCCCCCTTCCCAGGGGTTTCCCCTGGAATCTGGCTCCCATACTTTCCCCACTGTATGTCCTCTGTCAGCTCAGTGGGGCTCTGGTACAGCTGCAGGGGTGGGGAGGAAGTTATTTGCATTGATCTGAAAACTCAGGACCTCTCTTACACTGATAATACTGTGACAGCTTAAAACACAGAAACCCCTTTCCTGTGGGGTAATCGCTGAGAGCTGGCTGGGACAAATGTCACAAAATCTTAGCTGTTAGTCCCAAATTACTGGTGTCCTTTAAAGAGGGATCTTTTCTTCAGCCGAGGACAGGTGGCACGGACTGGCATTTACCACCCAGGATAGGTTTATCTGAGCTTCTCTGGAGGTGTTGTAACCAGGGTTGCTACATCAGGGATAAACTGCTTTAAATTCCTTGTTTCCTCATTATCGGCTCTCGGCCATTTGTAGTGCAGAGCCCTGCTGGCCTTTGGAGCCCGGAAACAACCTCCAACCAGAGCAAAATGAGTTAAATGGCTTGGCAGGCAGCCAGGATGACTAAGTCATTCTTCCAGCCTTACTGGAGCAGGAGTCAGGCATGGAACCGGACACATTTCCCATAATTGGAAACCCCTGCTCAGAACTGCGGGATCTGAGGCTGCAGCAAAAGCTGGGGAGGCCACGGGCAGGGCACTCCAGAGGGGACATGCATGCCCGTCACTGTGCCTGTTTGCAGGAGCAGTAACCCAAGGACACAAATAGCAAATCACACATTTGGCCAAAATACTGGAAAACGAGGCTGGAGTTTCCGACGCAGACACTGCCAGCCCCCTTTCACTGCCAAGGCTTTTCTAAAAGCCTTTTTGGACTCCCATGGGAGTGTGCACATGGCACATCTCCAGCTTTAACCTTCCTCATGAGAGTGAGGTGAGAATGGAGCCTCTCTATGCGAGAGCAGGAGGAAAAACATTTTATTTCAGTGGGAACACCTCTTTTCTTCCTGCCATGGAGGACAGGCCTTATCTGTGGGCACTCCAGCAACGCGTGACAGCAGCCAAGCAGCCCGTGGGAGCTGTGTGGGTGCTGGAGCACCCACAGCTCACTGAACCACCCATCCAGCCACCCTGCCGGCGCCACCCGGCCCATGGCACCACTGACACCCATCATCACCACCGGATGCTGCTGGGAAATGGGCAGTGGAAGAAGAAAAGCGGCACCCCTGGGCTGCTCCCCTGGGCGGAGGTGTCCGTGGCACTGGGATTTTTGGCTCTGGCTGGCCTCTGAGCGCATTTCTTTGCAGCACACCCAGCCGCAGCCTCTCCCATGGCTGATAACGAGCTTGACCTTTATCTTTGGTGACTCACGGCTGCTCCTGTTTCACTTGCCTGTCAAGGGCCGGCTGTCTCCTCCATGGGAAAACTCTCTGAGTGTTGACCAGGGGCAGGAGAAGCACAACCACACCTGCAGCCAGAAATCCCCTTCAGCCACAGCCATTCCACCACTTATCATCCTTTGGTGCCTCACTCGCTGCTTCTGCTTCTGGTGTGAAGCCAGGCTCTAGCAGTGATGGCTGCTCACAGATGGAGGAGGATGAAGATGAGGATGAGGATGAGGATGAGGATGAGGATGAGGATGAGGATGAGGATGAGGATGAGGATGAGGCTGCCCCAAGGGAAGGGCACTCTGTTCCTCAGCCTGAGCTGCAGGAAGGCGGTTTTCATTCTCTGCAAGCAGTTGCTGCATGTCATCTTGGATCAAGTGATTTCTCATCCAGCAGTAATGAGGGAAGAAAGGGGGGAAAGGCCTTCATCTCGTGAGAAAGCTGGGTACTGGGATGGAGAAGCAGCTGTCTCTGTGGGAGCAGACTGCATTTCTCTGGGAGATGACAGGTTGTGGGTCACTGTAAAGCAGTCCCCTCCACAAACCATGCTGTGATCGATGATTGCTGCGGGTAGTGAGGGCGATGAGCTTTTGTGGAGCATCTGGGACCCCCGGGCAAAGGAAGTGGGAAGGCAGGGAGGAGAGGGAGGAGGTTTGTGCTTGCAGGGGGCTGGCACAGAGCCTGCAGCGGAATCTCAGCCCCGACCTTCAAAGGGAGGAGGCTGCTGGCTCAGTGCTGACTGTCCCAGCTCCCACCTGGGTGTTTAAAAAGGCAGGTTTCACTTCTCCCTGCTTAAAGGCGACCTTGTTCTCCCATCTGGCGCGGGGCTGGCCGGCAGCAGGGGTGACTCAGCCTGCCCACGCAGAGCCGCCAGCTCCAGCTCTGTTTGACGAGCAGGTGAACTGATGGTAGCTCACAAGGCCCTTGGACCTTGCCCTCTTTCCCTTCTCTCCCCTTTTCTCTGGCCCTTGCCCTCCCTGGGGCTGGCTCTGCGAAGTGGCCTGGCCACCTTGCTGCCTGTGCCCGCTGCTCCGGGGGCACGCTGGGGTGGCCATCCCGGCCATGCCAGCAGCAGCTCCGGGGTCCCGGGGCCAGCTGGGCCTGCAGGCCAAGGGCAGAGGGAGCGCCCGGGGCGCAGTGCAGCCCCAGAGCCGCCAGCTTGGCTTCTCAATGGCTTTTTATCTCTGCCGAGAGGAAGTCGTAAAGCGATTACGTTTTATTGAAACAAGATGAGGGAGGACATCCCAGCACATGGAACCAAGTCAAGGCCACAGCTCCGGCTGCCTGGCTGCCAGGGAGAGCAATAAAGCAGAGAGACTCAGCCAGCAGCTCGGGCCCTGCAATTATCACTGCTTCCCAAAGGACATTCCTACCACGTGCCTCCATTTTTCCCTCTCCAGTCATTCTTTAGCATAGGTGGTGTCTACAGGAAAAATGAACATGTGAGCTGGGTGGGTCAGTCCCACCTTGGTGCTCACTGTGTGGGGTCACAGGGAAGGTGCTGCTATCACAGACCAGCTGCCTGCTGCTTGGCATAAAAAAGGAAAGGAAAGGAAAGGAAAGGAAAGGAAAGGAAAGGAAAGGAAAGGAAAGGAAAGGAAAGGAAAGGAAAGGAAAGGAAAGGAAAGGAAAGGAAAGGAAAGGAAAGGAAAGGAAAGGAAAGGAAAGGAAAGGAAAGGAAAGGAAAGGAAAGGAAAGGAAAGGAAAGGAAAGGAAAGGAAAGGAAAGGAAAGGAATATAATACATAAAATATAAAATATAAAAATATTTAAAATAAAAATATATTAAAAATAAAAATATATTAAAAAATAAAAATAAAATCAGCTCCCAGTTGTGGCTGTGCTTTAGCTTTCCCACCCCAGCAGCTCCTCCTGCCAACACGCACCCAGTACTTTATCCAGGAGGTGTTTCTGGCTGGTGCAGTGTGTGGGGAGGGCTTGGTTTGGCTTGGGAGGGTTTTTTTGGGGTTTTGTTGTTTGGGTTTTTTTGGGTTTTGTTTTGTTTTTGGGTTTGTTTTTTTTAAAGCTATTTGCCCCTTTGATCTGCTGGCTCTGGCACAAAAAGAAAAAAAAAAAAAGAAAGAAAGAAAAAAAAAAGAGGAAAAAAGCTGATTGCAGCTGGCCTGGGGGTGCTGGGGCCAGATCTACAATTGCCAGCGGCGTGGCTGGGAGGCATCTGGCTTCCATCTGCTCCTGCCAGTCAGCCCAGAGCCCCCAGAGCCCTCCCAGCCCAGGGGGTGAGGGAGGAGCCCCCCAAAAACCCCACTGCACCATAGCCAGGTATCTCCCTTTGTGCTACTGACAAGCTCGAAGGGGGTCGGTCCCCCCTCCCCTTCACCAACACCCCCTTTAATTAAAAATTGAAATCATGTAATTGCCTCTTCATTAAAGCCAATTAAAGCCCGGCTGACAAGGGAGGAGGCGGCACATTTTGCAACTCGCCGCGGAGATGAGAAAGCGCGCACCGCAATTACGGTGTCTGTTTGCTCTGCCTTCCCCCATCGCCTTCATCAGGGCTGCCTTTGAAATCGGAGCCGCGCTGAGGTGCTGCTGCCGGGCTCCAAACCCCGCGCCCTGCTCGGGCCGGCTGCCGGGAGAGCCTGCCGCACACCGCGGAGGGCAAGGGAGAGAGGCCGGCCTGCCTCCCTCCTTCCTCTGCCTCCCCTCCTTCCTCTGCCTCCCCTCCTTCCTCTGCCTGCTCTCCTTCCTTTTCCTCCCCTCCTTCCTCTTCTTCCTCTCCTTCCTCTGCCTCCCCTCCTTCCTCTGCCTGGTGAAGCCAGGTGTGGAGGAAGGATGCTCAGGAGGATGAGGGGTGGAGAACAAAACTGGGGAGCAGCATTCCTTGCGCCAGGCTGTGCCAGGGGCTTGCTGGAGGTGGATGCCTACTGAACTCTGCATTTTGGTCTCCATCTCCTAGGGATGCTGCAAAGTCATGGATGGCTCTTTTCCGGGGCCAGGAGCACCAACAGGGGTGATCCTCACCCCTGCTTGGATTGGGGAACGGTGCAGACCTCACCCTGTGGGGTGGGGTGAAGGTTCAGAGCGCTGCTGGTTTGCTGTCCCCAGCCAAGAATCACTTCCCAGGGGTTCAGCCCAGGGTGTTTATTCACAGCCTCACTGGGCGAAAGGACCGAAACACCTGCTCCCCAGAAGGCACGAGATGAAGCTGGGGGCGGAGGGAAAGGGCTCCATCCCCTGTTCTCCCTGGCCAGGAGATGCCCAAAGCAGGCAGGCCGTCTGTGTGGCCGCAGGAGTTTCCAGCCGGAGCAGCTCCAGCGGGTGCGGGTGTGCACTGTGAGCGCGGAGCGGGCACACACACGGCAATGCGCGGTGCTGCTGCTCCAGGTGCCGGCTCCGTGATTTCCCCTCCCGCTGCCGGCTTTGAAACGCCTGAGCAAGCAGCCCTTGCAAACACTTTATTGCACACACGCACTTGCCTACGTTTTGACCTGAACTGCGCTTATTAACCTTTTCTTTTTTTTTTTTTTTTTTTTTTTAATAACAGTCCGGTGTTCTTTGTAGGCAATCTGTCTTCAAAGATCTCCTTTTTGATCTTTTCATACGCTAAGCAACAATTCAGCCTATATAAATCTCAGATTGAAAGTACATAATTTGTTTTTCCCTGATTTTTTGAAGCAGTAAGAGATGAAACGGCTCAGGGGAATGTCAGCAGCAGTTGTATCTTAATTGTTTTTTCTCTGCTTCAAAACGCCTTGAACTATTTACTCGTGTGCAGGAGCTGTGCATGACCTCTACAGCAAGCGCTGTAACTCCCCTAACAAGTTGTGTCCCATCACTGACTCCAGCAGTTGGCTTTAGTAGGAGCTCCAATGCTCATTTTTCACCCAACCTTCATTCTCTCATACTCCTTCTGCTCAGGCAAATCAAAGAGTTTGGAATGTGCCTTAAGTCAGGAGCATGAAAAGGAAGGAGGAAGACCAGATAATTGGGTTAAGTAAAAGAACAATATTAAAAAAAAAAAGGGAAAATAAATTCCCAGCCTTTTTCTAAGTGTGGCCTTTACAGAGTTTATAAAATAGACATTAATTAACTAAGCAAGTTCTTATTTATCCCTAAAGGTGGACTCAAAAACCAGAGTGAATTTGCTTTGTAAAAAAAAAAAAACAAAGAAAAAAAAACACCAAAAAAAAAACAACAACAAAAAAAACCCCCAACAATTTAACAGCTCACAGAGAATATTTGCACAGTGCAGAAATTTGCATTAGTGATAGATCAGACCATCCTATGCTGTTTGGTTTCTGCCCCAAACAGGGGCAAATTTTTTTTTTTTTTTTGTTCCACCCTTTAGGTTGTGAGGAATGATGAGTAAATTCCTTTCCCTAGTGTTCCCCTTCTCTTCAGCCCTTTTTCTCAGGCTGGGTTGGGTCTGGTACAGGTTATGTCCACCTTGCAGATGCTGAGGGCAAGCAGGGAGGCAGGGGCGAGCCAGCAAAAGGCCACAGCATCACTGCTGATGCTTTTTGGGGAAAGGAGGGGATTTTTACTGGGAGGGATCTTTTCTGCAGTGGGGAGTGTTTCCAGAGAGGCTCACAGGAGCTTCTGTGTGGAGCAGAGCTGGCAGCTGCAGCACAGGCTCACTGGGCTGTGTTAACCTGCTCTGGCATCCCCGCACGGTGTCCAAATTCCCACGGTAAAATCCGGAGGGTAAGGCAGCTTGTGCAAGAGGCGAGCGCTGCTGGGTGGAGCCAGCGTTTTCGCTTGTGTAATGGAGAGGTGAACCAGCAGAGAGCAAAGCCAGTCTGGAAACAAAAGCTGGCACTTGACAAACTGCTCAGTCTTCATTCACATGATGCCTCATTAACAGCGCACAGGCTTGGATTTTTTAAATTTTTTTTTCTCCCTTTTCTTTTTCTTGGATGCTTGTCAAACCAGAGTGACTTAGGGCATCTCTTGTTTAGGATTCATGGCCCTGGCCCGTGAGAGGCTGATGGAATTTAGGACATCAATATGAGCAAATGGAAAAAAAAATTTCTTCCTGCTATTAGTGTGATAAACCATTTGGGAAAGGGAGGATGTAAGTTTTTCCATGCACAGGTCACAGCTACTGCAACAGAGTTGTTTGCACACCAATTTGCAGTATAAAACGTAAACAGCAAAGGTAAAAACTGTGACAACTTCACCTTCAGGGGAGTCCTGAACAGATATTGACATAAAATCAATTTCCTGTGGATTTTAGTTGGGGAATGCTATAGGTATTTATCCTTGGAAAAGGCAAGAGAATAAAGAAGCATTAATGCAGAACTCTTATTTTTTTGTATACATTGCCATTTGTCATAGACTCAGAATTGTTTGGGTGGGAAGGGACCTGAAAAAACATGTCATTCCAACCCCCCTGCTATGAGCAGGGGCACCTTTCATTAGACCAGATTATTCAGAGCCCCATCCAACCTGGTCTTGAACACTGCCAGGGATGGGACACCCACAATTTCTCTGGGCAACCTGTGCCAGTGCCAAACCACTCTGATAATAAAGAATTTCTTCCTAATATCTAATCTAATCCTGCTGTTGTCCAGTTTGAAGCCTCCTTGTCCTGTGAGGATATGTCCTCTAAATAGTCCCTCTGCATCTTTCCTGCCAGCTCAGCTGGGAAAGATGTTTCCTGAGCTAGAGTTGTTTCCAAAAGGGCTGGAACAAAGATGCTTCAGAAGGTGCACATTTCAAGCACAAGTTCCTAAGGTGGTGCTGCCTCAATGCAACATCAGGCACATCTTGAACTCACCTCTGCATGCTGAGCTCACAGGGAGCGAGCGATTTCCTCGTGCTGAACTAGTCTGACCTCTCCTTACGCGTCCTCTGCAGCGCGGGGCTCCTCCGGCCCGCGCCGTGCTGAGCTGGCTTCCCAGCCAGACCTCATTTGCTTGAGGAACTGCCAGCAAGGCAGCATTTAACTGAGCGTGAATCTATTACCAGTCTCCTTTATTCTAAAACAGGAAAAGCTCGTTTAATGAGGAGAGTGGAAACACACAGAGACCATCTTAATTTTTTCAGGTACCACAGATCCTAACCAAACAGCAAACCCCAAATAACTGAACATACTGGAACTGAACCGAAAGCTCTGTTACCCCAAACACCAAATTTCCAGGAAGGTACCTGATGCTGGGCTGGGCTCCTGAGAAACCACAGGCTGTCCCGAGTTTCAGCTGGCAGCAGAGCATTTGCCATTTGTTCCTGTATCAGATAGGGCAGTACCTCCAAGGCTCTCTTCCTAGACAACCCAGGCACCCAGAGGCTGTTATCAGGCTGCATCCCCAACAGGTGACATGCCAGATGAATTCCTCTTGGAGTGCTTCCAGCTGCTTCAACTTTCAGGCCCAGGACTGGAGTTTTTTCCTCCCTCAAATGAGAAGCCACCAACAGGAAGCTGCATCACCAAAGTGTGTTCCCACGGACTAAACTTCAGGGTTTCATCAGGGTGCTGAGATGACAATCAGGCATGGATGCACACAGACTTTTCGCTATCACCTCACCATTTAAAAAAATTCCAACTAGCTTTACATAGGGCATTTATTCGTCTCAGGGCCCGGTCTTCAAAACACAGCAATATTTAAAAAAAAAATTCATTCAAACAATAACTTGTGGAGTTTTGTGCACCCACACTCCATCAAGCTTGGATTGAGCCTGGATTTATCTGGCCATGACATTCTGCCTACCACCTCATCAGTTCTTCATACTGTTAGAGAAATGAGCTGTACAGGTGCCAGTTCATTTCCTGTAGACAAAGTCTGTAAGTGAAAACAGAGAAGTGTAAGAACTGCTCATCTCTGCCATTGTTGGTGAGATCTGCAAGGGGAAGAGCACAGCTGGGTTTTGACAAGATCTGTTTTCTATTAGGCTGTGTCAACCGGCATTAACTCCACTTGAACGAATCCCAGGTCAGCTTTCCCATCGCTTTCCCTAGGATGTACATCTTGCTAGGCAGCTTCATTACCCACCCATCTCATTTGGCTCTCTAGGTGCTGGCACATTTGCTCCACATGTTCTGGAATTTCCCGTTTTCTCAAAATTAAAGTCAGCCTTTCAGGATTCATGCACATAAATTACTTTGGTGTGCTAATTTGCAGATGTTTATCTCCAGGTAGCAGCACTCCCGTTTAACCATGTAGTGGAAAGTACTGCTTGAGGATGGGGAACTAGTATTCAGTTTCTTCCAATATAAAGAGAAACAAACCAAGTCAAATCTCTATTTCATGTACCTTGCACTGTGCTGAGCCAGTCTGCACACAGGCAAGCTCCATTTGTTATTCCTGTCCTTGTCAGAAACGCCTTCACACTGCTCTCCATGCCTGCCAGAGCGCACTGCAGTCAGACTACGATACAAAATCTACTTTTTTAAAATAAAGGCCAGAACCTATCCCTGTTCCTGCCTTCTTTCCTCATTCCTGCCTTAACACTATGGCACCTGAGCAGTAGTGTTACATTTTCTGACTGCGAGGTCAGCTGTGGCAGTACCTTCACATTCATAAAGCAGTTTGGCCCCCAGCACCTCATTCAGCCCGTGACTAAAGTGCCCGGATCACGCAGAATCTTGGAATGACTCTGCCTCCCTAAAAACCCCAACTGCTGCAAAAGATTCCAGACTGCTTGCTTGCAAATTGAGCAAGTTTGTTCTGATTTACATCAAAGAACCGTACACTGCTATATTTACAAGGGCTCCTGTTTTGGCTTTTGGCAAAGGCAGATGTTGAGCCAGGAGCTGTATGGCCAAACAGCTGGAAGGTGCTGTGTTTAACACTCCACCATTCACAACGGGATGCTCATTTCCCCTAGGAAGCATTAGGGACCAGACAGGCACCACCAATCATGTTTCACAACTTTAATAGAATATTCTATCTATTCTGTACAAATTGAAAACACCGTATTAAGTTACAAATGTGTAAGGTAAGGCTGGAGCACTCTACATGCCTGGTCACAGTGTTGATACAGCTGCTATTCAACTGCTGCCAGAGGATGGTAATGGATGCTGAAACTAGAAACGTGTACTTTAAGTGCCACACAACAACAAAACGTAGTTTTGCAGACTTCAGAACTTGAAATAAAACAAATTGTGGAATGGAATAATTTCAGTGTTGCAAGTAAGACACCCAAACTTCAGATTTATTGAACTGACTCATTTTGATAGATTTCTGTGTTCGTAGTGAAAGGTCCTTTCATGCTGGACACTAAGCAATAAGACTACTGGAAATTGTCTGGTTCTTTGGCTGCAACCCACTTCCACCAACAGCAAGAGTTTGGCCTTTGCATTTTGATCTTCATCCAGAAGAGTTGTCATTTTGATGCGAGTTTGTTTCTTCTGTCTAGACTACTACATTGAGACCACTTTGAATTACCTGTTTTACAAGTACCCATATTGTATGCAAAAGAGGAAGAAGATTTTTCAAGTATATTAAAAACTATTAAAAAGCACTAATTCTGTCAAAGTACTTACAAACATGAATAAATAAATAGTAAGATGAACAACTAAGTCTCAAATATGACACCCTCTTCAATGAAGTAAAATTACTTCAACTCAACTGGTTGTACTGAGATAATAAATATGACATTTAAAGCTGCTCAAGCACTAGTTCAATCTGTAGGTTGCAAGAAACATTAAAAAAGGGGGGAGGGAACTAGCAAAAAAGTCATATTGCTCTATCTGTTTCAGCTACCATACATGTAATCCATTTACTTTAGCTTCTCAGCACATTGCTATTCCACGATTTTCAATGTTGAGCAAGAAAATGGATAATCCTCACATGGTAGTCTGGACTATTCCCCTATGCATAGGGCAGGAGGCTCTAAAGGCCTATTGACATACTTAGCTACAGTGTACCAACGGCTGTAGAGTGTGCTTTATTTAAACCTCATATTTCCCAAATGCATTGAAGTTGCCACTGTACATGTTAAGCAATAAAGTTAGTGAAAATCATGCATTTTAAAACAAATTAATTTTAAGCATTGTTAATAAGATTGTGCTGCAGCGATAGAATATCCTGAACTGCAGGCCAGGTATCCAACTATTTGTTACAAGTTGTTCAAATATCACTTCCAAGTGGTATTTCCTTATTACTGTTGTTTGCATTCAGCAGGTTGGCTGGACTCTTTCTGCATAAAGGGAAAAAGAGAAAATAAAAAGTTAAAAATCAAATTGTCATAAAAGAAAACACTTCAACAAATACAGACAAACTGGCTATGCAGTTCTGAATTAACTAGTTATCACTATCGTGTACAAAAATGCTACATGAAAACTCAAGCTACATCATAAAGGTCCAACAGAGTCACCACATTTACTGGGTTTCCCCTCGCCCCCAGCTGCTTGGTACCCCATAATTTTTTATCTATTTTTGTGCTGTTAACGCTGCATCCTGTAGGCCAAGGTTCACACAAACAAGAAAGCAAACCATCACCTATTCCCCTCAACCACAGGCTCTATTTGACTTCCAGCCCTATTAAACAATTTTAACAATAAACTGCCACCTCCTCCAGCTCTGAGGAGGGAGGAAGGCAGGCTGCTTATTCTGCAGCACGTCTGATTTTTTCCTTAGGAGCCTTTCCCTTTCTGCTAAGGTGATAAAAATGTAATTAATGTGTTCATTTCTTCTAGGTTCTGCATCACCAGCAGGTAACTATTCAACAATTTAACACTGGGCAAGAAGTCCATATGTAAATCTGAATATGTAAAAGTAGAAACACCTTCATTACATTAGGTAGTTAAACAACTTCCCCTTTGGCAAAAGGAAGTGTATTTGGGAATGAGAACAAGTACTCAAACAGCTAAGAACTTCAGGTTTACACTGCACTTCTTGCTTTTTTTTCCATTGTAAAATAGCATTCTTAGAAAGCGGGAGAATTTATTCAGTGAATTTCCACTTTGCTTCTCCCCTTATCATTCTTAATATAGATTATTATACACAAACAGCAGTCACAGAAACCTGCTGCAGTCTAGTAAAGAAAAATACAGGTATAAAGCACAACACCCTGAACCTCTGATGCAAAGCAAAATGCTTCTTAGTTACTATCCTAAAGAGATGTATGTGTTATAAAGTAAGTACCCATGCTAAGTTCAGTACACATCAAGAGCTAAGACAACTGAAGCATTTTGCCTCTAGTGAGGAAGAATACGTGCAACTAATTTAAACTTCCTTATCATGAAGTTTTGCCCCTGATAACCTGCACGAAATCCAGGCTCACCAAAACTGCTTTACAGTCACAGTGCTCACTATCATTCCCACTGCAATTCAGCATTAGAGTCAAATGCACAGATGTGCCAGAGATCTTTAAGACTTCTTCCTTGTGTATTCCTCACCCAGCACACCTGGCTAAGTTTAACTTTGTTCCCTCTCATCTGCCTGAAGTTCCAAGTAACACTGATGTGAATTAAACTGCACTGACTGGGGATTAAATACAGGAAAAGGAGTATGTTTACACAAACCACAAAATTAGCATACTTGCTCTTGAATAAAAATTTAACTGCCACTGGTAGTACATTGCATGCTACTCCTTTTTACTGAAGGGCAGGCAAAACACAGCAGCATTTTTATCTAAAGTTTTCTAAAGTTTGTATTCTCTTTTAAACTGTAAACTCCTTTAAACTGTATTTGAACATGGCCAGAGTAGTGTGCAGGCAGCATCACTTCCTCTCCTCTTTGCCTTCTGCATAAGAGCCATGATAAAATAACAAATCTGCTATTTAAAAGGTACTTTAAAAATCTTTCCATCTCCCTCCTTCCTTCCTAGTCACCTGCTGTATTTAGATCAAGATACACCTAGCTGACCACTGCAACCATTTCCGCCAAATTTTAACGATCAACCAAAACACTTGTTATATTTTCTAATAAACTTCATTATCTTTTCCTTATTTCTGTAAACACTTAAATCATATTTACTGCATATAACTGTTTATCCTGTAAAAAATGAGTCACAGAGATCACAAAGTTCTTTTTTAAGAACCTTTGAGTGTTGATTACTGCTCTCAGACAAAAAAAAAATAAATACAGTTTCAGGGGTTCCTGGATCTGAGTCAGTTGTTGGAGGATTTTGAGAGAAATACTGCTATTTTTAGGTTACACTTGAGGATGTATCTGTGTTGGCCCTATATACAGAATGTTTAAGCAGGCCCTAAGTATCAAGGCAGTATTTCTGATCCAGACTCCAACATAATCCATGTTCTCCCTCCACTTTAACACACAGCAGTGCCCTTGCTGAGGAAGCCAGCGTGTGAGCTCCACGCTGCCTTCAGCTACCCTCAGCCTCATGCAAAGCATCTCAGAGCCTAATCCCAGAGGCCACCAGCACAGAGAGCACAACTCCCTTGCAGTTACAGCTGCTCCAGCAGGCACATGCACACTGAAACTCCTCTCTGGCCTTTGCTGGCTCCTGTGAGATCAGGGTGCAGACTCCAAGCTGTGAGTGGGATGGAGAGCCACCATCCACACTCCCTCAGGCTGGGCTTTAGAGCCTGAGCCTGCTCCTCCTGCAGAGCCCAGACTGGGTCAGCCAAGCACTACCAACTGATCTGCCTCAGCCCCTGTGCTGTTATCACCCCATCCTGGCAAGGTTTCCATTCATGCTCTACTTCCCATGGTATCTTAGAAAGGTAGTGAAGTGCACTGGCCAGGCAATAAAGACCAGAGAGACTTGAACTGGCAAAGATAAGGAGGAATTACATCGTATTTAAAAATAAATTTAGCAGTAAACACACTTACTCAAGATCACTACCAGGGCTATAGAGACAAAAGTTCTTCTGGTTGTAAACAGATTCTTTACAGTAACCATAAGCAGACTTAAATTCATCTTAGAATTGGTAAGATTTAAATTTTTTTATATCTTTAAAGTATTTAATATTAACTTTTTCTGCAAGGAGTTTAAACTACTCTGGGCCTTTAATTTCAGTTTGAAATACCATTCCAATGGATATGACCAAGCTGAGTGAGATTCCCACGTATCTTTTCCTCTTTTGCTAACAAAGATCAATATCTAGCTTTTTGTTACTGCCACTCACTTATTGCATCACTTTCTCAGAATTAAAAATTGCACCTAAAATATGCAGGAACATAGAGCTAAAACAGAGAAGAAAGCAGGTCTGAGTTAATGCAGCTTTCTTGACTTTCCTACACAAACCCCACTGTGTCTGCCCATCCAGTTAAACTGGTGCCCTAGGGGCTGGGGACATAAGCCCAAAATTTCCATGCTTTTTATTTTAGCAAAAGACATCCTGAAGGAAACACTGAATTTCTGTTAGTCTTCAGTGTTTAAACACACTAGGCAAGACACATTCCTAGGTGATTCAAAGAGCAATCAAGTCTTTATCTCCTTACTTTTCCAATTCACTTTTTGGGAAGCTTCCCATCTGCTAAGGTGGCCATGCAGGAACAGGCAGATCAACAAGATCTCATCTGACTCCCCATGAACTCTGCTGCCAACAGCACTATCAAGGCAGGCAGCAGCCACTAAATATGATGTCCTTTCCAATGGAGGAGGCAGAAAGCCTTTCTGAAACCTCTTCAATGGAGTAGCCCAATTATGGGTCCTAAAGCTGAATCTTGTATTTATCTCCTATTCTACATTACTGAAGGAGAAAAAGCAAGGATATCAGAATGTAAACCCAGAGCTAGCTGGAGTTAAGCAAGCAACCCTAACCCAAACTGCCTTCCTCCACAACAGGTTCTGGAAATGAATTTGCTGCTGACAGGTGCTGCCACTGTAACCCAGAACAAAGGATCTAGAAGCCCATGCAGTCTCTCACACACAGAGCAGCTCTTTTGCTCATGATTCAATCCAGCACTCTGCATTACCCTGCCAGCTATCTCTCAATTCAAGCACAGCCTCAGCAAGGTGAAATAAAGGCAGCTGAAGGAATGGGACATAAAAGCACATAGAAAAATGCACTAGACAAAACCAGCTACATTATTCAGTTTTGTAGCATCTTCTGAAGCTACTTTCAATTATCTCACTGCTCAGTCTTCCAAAGCCACTTATACAACTTATACATGGCACAAGTGCTTGTGTAAGAGACAATAATGATCTGGTTGTATCTGAATAACTCAAATGTACTTAAAACTTACAGGAATGAAGGAGGAAAAGTTTACAAAGCAGAAAGTGTTGACATGCAGGAAACGTACAACAACAATAAAGGAGGAGGTAATATGGAAATGACTGAAAAGGAGAAACTGGATTTGAAAGGAAAACAGAACAATTATTTTTGTGTACATAGAAAAGAAAACTATTCTAGATAAGAAAAGCAGGGAGTGGGAACTGGAAGGCAAAGAAAGGCAAGAAACAGGGGAAAAAAGAGGACCAGAAAATTGTATGAGCAGGAGAAAGAATGGAAAACAGGACAGAACTGGGGTATCAGTGCCAGAAAACAAAATAAAATAATTCCAAGTTGACTTGAAAAATTGGAGCCAGTGGCTGACAATTTTAACTAAATGTAGGGAGGGATCACAGCTGTGTAACAGAGTGCAGCAGGACAAGAGACACGCTGCTGTGACAAACAGACGTTCTTCTGCTGCAGGTGAACCACCAGCGCATGTATGCTGAGGCCAAAAACCAACAGAGAAGCACAGCTCCATTTTGAGTTTAACAAAGGCAAGGAAGGGTATTATCTATGCAGAGGGAGTGAGCTGGAAGGATTATACCTTCTACTAAATAATTAAAATAAAAAACCACAAGCCTAAAATACAGGGGGGGAAGAAGTATAGAGGCTGTTGCAGGCATTGTTCTCTGTGAGGAATGGGATGAAAGGTGAAAGATGACAGTATACAACAGAAGGAAATTTTTCTTTCTTCTTTTAAATAAAGAGACAGATGAGCAGAAGAACAATACCTGAGCAGAATCACGAGAGATCAAGAAAAAGCTTCTAAGAGTGCCTGCCTTTGTCAGGCAGCATAAATAAGATGCTGGAAAAGGCATACTAAGTAAGCTGATGACTTAGAAGAGTTTAGGAAGAGCAGAAAGGATATTTAAGAAATAATTTGCAAGTGCATTAGAAACAGTAAAGAGATGTAACATCAAACCAGAAACAAGGAAAAATAGTCTGACAAGTCTCAGTATCTTTTATCATGTGTATATGAAATGCAGTTTGATTGCTACAAAGGCAAAGCAGGAAGTGTGCCAGGAAGGCAGAGTCATTCTGAAAAATCTACTTTAATTATAAGGATTTAAAGGCACTCATCCCTACACCCATTTCTTTCTATTTTTTACTAATAAAACCTAAACTCTGAAATTACCATTATTCCCCTTTTCCCCATACAAGGAAAAAAACCAAAAACCAACAAAACAGAAAACCCTAGAAAACAAACCACATTGCATGACTACAAATGGGACTCTTGGAAGTTAGGTATGAATGGAATTCCACCTTACCTAGAAATGTATGAATGAATAACAGACTTATATTACACCTAAATGGGAAAAAATTGAAAGGAACTGTCAGCATGGATGAAAAGTGAAATGTACAAAATAATACAGGAGGCAACAACCATAACCTTCCAAGAAAACTTCAGCTTTTTTTTCCCCTACAGAGTACCAAATCCTCTAGAAGGATACTTCACACAAACATATGTTGATGTAGAACTAAAACTGTTTCTCAGCTGCCCAACCTTTTCCCGTTACAGGTACACCACTGCATCTGAATCCACAGAGCAGTCAGAATACTGATTAATCAGTCAGAATACTGATTTTTGCCAATCTTACCCTCTTTGATTGATCTTTGTACAAGACAGACTTTATACAGAATTTCTCTTTAAAGAAAAAAACTTAACTCTGGATAGCAACAAAAACAATTTACTAATGATAAGATGATGTATAAACTATACCAGAAGAGTGACATGTCAAGCTGCTGTTAAGACTTTTATCCAAAGATCAAGCAGTTTTGCATGCCTTTCACTTTTTCATCTATCTTTATAAAAAACTGGAAGCTTTTATGATGTTTTAAGAACTACATGAACACAAGTCTGTCATCACTGCCCCAGCTTCACTAAATATAAGCATTTACTATGACTGAAGCATTGAAAAATACCTATCAGAAGGAATACTAACCCTCAAGGGCTGAATTTTAAGCCAGGTATCATAAAGTTTAAAATTCAAAGTTGAGGACTGACTTTTTTTTGATTTCTAACCAAGTACAGACATGTAGAGTCTAACTTACAGCCATCAGGACAATGATAAAGAACAATTCTAAGGAAAATAACATAAACAAACAAGCTAGTTGAGATTTGTCAGACTAATTCTAGCTTGAAGTCCAGCCAAAGAACATCTGAATATGACCCTTCTGAAGGAAAACTGTATCAGCATTACACAGAGATGCCATTAAGAAGCAAAGGCACACAGATTGGAAATCATCTTAGTGCACGTTGGAAACAAAAACCTGCATTTTCTCAACTGATGGAAACATTAACTTCTCTTTGAAGAGCAATTTGAGTGCTGGAGATAATAAAAACATTGCAGTCAGAAGCTAGGGTGTTTTTTTGATTGATCTTTTCATAACTATCATACCCTGAACTACACTGCTCATGATTATAGCCTTTTATGACTAAGCACACAAAAGTCCTTACCTTAGGATCAGTCTCTGCATCTTCCTCCTCTTCTCCCTCCTCTTCCCCCTCCAACTCCTATGACAAAATAGAGATAAACTAACAGAAATTAAAATAGGTTAAAAGTGCAACTTTTTGTAATGGACAAAAAGCAAACTAGCAAATTCAATTACCACTGTATTCCAGAGTGTTTCAGATGTCAGCGTTGGGCTGATTTAAATGAATTCAGCATCTTACATGTTTTAAATACAAAATCTTTAAAACATGATGTAAAGGTCTCAGTATGGCTTAAGGCAACCTTCCTATGTACACTGCTGCTGCAGTCCCACAGCAACTTTTCAACTTCTACCTAACAAATTATTTGGAATTTTAGTTCTGGTAATAGGTATACATGCCTGATTTTGTTCTTTAGTTCAGCCTCCCTCCAAAGTGCCACTTTATTTCGATTACTGAGGACAGGCTATGCATTCCTGTACAGGATTTCTGCACTCAGTTTTACACACAACTACATCCAAGTGATAACATCTGGCACTGGAAACCAATTAAAAATACACATACACACTTCTATCAATACCCAGCTTAAAAAAATAAAAATATGAAAATGTTTAGTCACTCAACAGCCTAAGCACAGAGAGAAAAAAAAGGCTGCATGCTGAAGGCTGCCAGCTCACGTCAGATCAGCTTGACAGCCTCTGATGTACTCTGCTATGCTGAAGCTGACAACAATCAGGGATGTACCTTTGACAAATTAGCAAGAACAGCACAGTAAAAGCAGTAAAGCAAAAAATGTAAAGGATATTAGTTCATTTAAGTGTGGTAACATTTAGTGGTTTTGTGTAAAGCCTTTCATAGTGTTTGTGTTCATACAACATTATTGCAAATAGAGCAGAGCCAGCCTAAATTATTTATGGTGAGCAGTTGCATACTTCCCCTTTTTCACTTTGCATTGGTAAGACCCAGTCTTTAGGCTTATGACAATTAAAAGCTGACAGCTGAAATTCCACTACCACCTAAGGAACAGATATTTACCATGCAGCACTCTAGGGGAAAAAAAAAAGCTTGTCTTTAATTTTTGACTCATGTCAGAAAACAGCTTTGAAATACTAGATAAAAAAGGATTCTGCTCTTGCAGAAAGTACTTTTATGAAAAGAAAAAACCAGGCACAGTTTTGCAAGTCATGAATGCTGAACTCTTTTGGAAAGAAGTACCATGCACAAGAGCATTTATGAACAACTGTTTTCTGCTCCACACAGAATTATTCCTGGCACTGGAATGGAATAGGTAATCAGTAATCTATAAAAAATACTGTGCATCTCACCTCCTCTTCACCTTCTTCATCTTCTTCAAACTGAAAAACAAACCCAAGGTTTAATTAGCTCTGCTAGTATCTGCATAAAAACTTCTGCAGTAATAGGTGTAGCATATTCAAACACTGTAACTGAAACTAAACCCTTTCCAGAAGCAGATTAACAACTCCTAGCAAGCTGAATGACCCTTCCCTATCCCCAAGTAGCAGGAATATCTTCAGGGTTTTTTTGTTATTCTCATGTAATTAATACTTCACCCTAGTCTAATCAGAAAAGGAGAAGTATGTTTCTATGTGCTGACTAATAAACAAATTGCTAATTGCATACATACATTATCATCATCCTCTATAGCTTCCCCAGTGAAATACAGCACAGCACGAGGGACTATCCTTTCGCGGAAAAAGTGTCCAATTTCAAAATCTGCTGCTAAAGTGAATTCTGAATCTTCATCCTGTAAGACAAATCAGTCTGAGTTTTCTACTGCAAATGTGATGTGATACACAGAAGCAGATGAAAATATTTCAAAGTAACAGGTTTGGGAAAACATCACACTGTCATCACCAAGCTTCAGGTCACAAGTACTTTCAGTATACTTGACTTAGTAACAATAAAATCTAAATCTAGATTTGCAGAATTGAGATCTTCTGTACAAGCTTCCCACTTTCTACACACAGGTCACTGTCCTGCCGAGGCACCTTTTATTAAAAAGCTCATACAACGTGGCTGGCTCTGGCATCTGACATTGCAGCACTGTTCAGAATGCTCCAGACTGATTTTTCAAGTCAGGTACCAGCCACTCGGCAGGGAAAATAATGAGCTCCCCAACAGCGACCACTGGAGATGTCTTGGATCAGCAAGTTGTGTAACAGTGAACTGTCAATGGATTACTTGGAGAAGTTGACAGTATCTTTCACTTTATCAAGGTGAAGCCCACCTTTGTCAAAAGCAAAAATAACAATAAAAATACACAGTACTTAATAAAAGAACCCTATAGTCACTGTACAGTGACTTGGCAAAAAGGATGTGGCAAAGAGCAATTGTGCTGTTTCAGAAACTTACCAGTGACTCTCCATCACCAGATACTGCAAAAAGAAAAGACAACGAATTTAGGAAATGCCTGTATAGTCTCACCCACCTCAATATTCAAGATGACAAAACACAGTATGAAGACCTTCTCATACCAGAAAACACTGAAGTTATAAAGGCTTCACAAGGTAGCTACTAAAACTATGACAATTCAAATTAGTATTAAGTTAAACCTACAGAAATCATAAGAATTTCACGTGTTGTAGTTAAAGCATCAAAGCTGCCATTTGGATGTCAAAGATTTTTGCACAGGAAATACTCTTTCTACAAGGATGGGTTCAGAGGACATGTGGATCAACATATCTGGTTTCTCTATTAATGCTGTAATTACAGTAACTTCATTTGGCTGGAGCACTACAAATCACCTCCTCTCCCCCAAAACAACTGGAACTAAACAGATGAACATTTTGACACCAATCTGCAAAGCACTGTTGAGAACAGGCACAGTACTGTGACCAGCATGGAACAGGGTGTGTTTTTGTTTGTTTAAAGAAAAAAATAACAACTAACCAATGACAAAAAAAAAAAGCAAAAAACCCCAACACAAATCAAAACTTATTTCCCTTCTCTACATTACCATGTGATCTACTGTGAAAGTGATAATTTGGTTCAGTTCTCGAGTTGAAAATGCAAGTATCCACTGCCAGCAGATGTCAGTGTCTTACTTATACTTCTAATTCTGAAGTGTACCCTTTGAGTATTCAAAAGAACAACATAACACCAACAGGAGACCAATCTCCATGCTTTCCTCAAAGTAGCCACAAAAATTAAAGGAGATTTCTGTACCAAACCATCCCCAACTTTAGAAATACATATCCAATGTTTCTTAACCCGTATACATGGGCATTTGCAGTAGTTAGGAGGGACAGGGAGTTCATAAAAGCCCACAACAGAATGAAGAACCACTTTGTTCAGTACACCTCTGGAATCACAGAACAGTTTGGGCTGGAAGGGGCTTTGAATATCACCAAGTTTCAACCCCTCCACCCTGGGCAGGGACACCTTTCACGAGACCAGGCTGCTGAAAACCCCATCCAGTCTGGCCTTGAACACTTCCAAGAATGCCCAGAGAAGTTAAGGACGCCCCAAACTGTTCCAGTGTCCCATCACTCTCACAGTCAAAAATTTCTTCCTAATATCTAACCTAAACCCGCCCTCTTTTGGCCTAAAGCTGTTCCACTTGTCCTGTCACTACACGCCCTTCCAAAAAAGTCCCTCACCACCTTTCTTGTAGAACCCCTTTAGTCCCCAAAATAAATTACTTCCCTCATCTATGTTGGCAGAAGAGGACAATGAAAGATGGACCAAGAAAAAAAATAATTTGGGAATCCATCTGAATTGTTTAAAATGGGGGTACACATGTAACATTAGACTAGGAAAATGAGAAAATTATGTATGGAGTATCAGGGATCACTAATTAATTCCAGAAGAAATGACAGTTCTGTCACTTGACAGAGAGGCTTCAATGAAACCGCTATGCTGTAACTTGACCAACAATGGAACACAGTTCTTTTGCATGTTAGAAACAAACTGATGCATGGAGCCATCCTGTGGTAAAACACGTCAACTTCTTTAAGAGAGTCTACAAGAGACTCTTTCCATACTATGAATCCTCTTTACGCTGGTCAAATTCTACAGAATAACAACAGAACAAAATCATCTGTTTGGATGGGCAAGAGTTTGCAATCTTCCTCTAGTAAGCACTTTACAATGCAGAAGCATAAACAGTTTGAATGTTTAAGTCACATAAATAAAAAAAATATATAAACATATTTTAAGGATCCTAAATTCTTCAACTTTCAAGCTTACCCTTTATTGGGCTGAAGAAGTTAAAAAATGAATCATTAGGTACTTGTTTAGTAATTGTCCGAACTGTGCCTCGGCCCTTGTGTTTCTGTTTCTTCTTGATTGTTTTAACTGTAACATTTTTTCCTTTCTTCCAGTCAATGGTACACCTAGAGACAGCAGTGAGAAACAGCATTTTAACACAAGGCACCAGGGAAAAGAAAGAACTGAGCAGCAGAGCAGCAACATCAAGGCCAAGATGGCTTATCAATGGTTTATCACTCTCTAAAGCTGCTTGACAAGACATGAAGTGGATCATAGTTCTATAGATTATGTGTATGTTGGACAGGTCAAATATTTCCCTAAATGAAAATGCTATACAAGTTTGTCTTGGCAGAGTAATCACTGCCCTCACTCCACCTGTAATTCAATACCTCTGGCCCAACAACTGGACTTCTGTAACCAAGGGCAGGATAAAGCTATTCCAGAAAAAATGTCAGCAGTCAGACTGTCAGAAAACAATACATTATATCCTTTAACTACAGGTCAAGGCAGAGTCCATTCATCCTAAAAATGCATGTCCAAAGAGGGATGTTTGAGCTGTCCAAAGAACAGTGCTCAGACTGAGCTGGCAGCCAAGCACATCAAGCTGAAAAGAGACTAATTTTCAGTTCCATTCTGCTGCTGTACAAACTGACACTCAATGAAAAGTTTCTTTCCATTCAAACAAGTTTTACCCAAAGCTGCACATGGCAAATAGTGAGGGGCAAACACAGCTAATTCTCCTATAATGGAAGTAATGGTGTCACAGTAACCCTTAAATGCCTCAAAAATACCTTGTCCTATAGACAGATGGCCAAAGTCACCAGTTTTATACTTAAGCTGTATAACAAGGCACAGACACATTTTCCTGCTCTACCTGTACCATATCTAACACCTTCCTCAGGAAACATCAACTGAAATCAAAGTTTGGACAAATCAGCAATCCAGGAAAGCATTCCTTTATAATAGTTAAACAAAAAATATGTTGCTGTAATGAACTAAAGTTTTCTTCAAAAAGAAGTAGTCTGTCACTTAGGCACAACTTTCACTCAACGACCAAGAAGACATTTTTGCCTCACTGCAAGTGAATGCTGGATTCAACAACATGTAGAACTAAAAGTCAAGAGGCTTTGAGGTTGTCAGCACGCCTTCACAAAACCAAGTATTTGGCATATCTTAAATGTGAGTTAAAAAAACCCCAAAATCAAACCACCAAAATGCATCCTTGAAGGGGTAGATAAAAACCCCTAAAAACCAAATAATCACCAACAGAAAAAATACTTGGATACTAAGAAAAATAGAGTGAAAAAGCCATTTTTCATTTGTGTCAGCTCTGCTCTGGTACTGGAATTTGGTTATAGAGCAGAGATCATGGATAGGAAGACAAAAGGTTCACTTAGATGGAATGATTCTTTTACCCCCAAGAAACTCTAATGTGGTGTTCAACTCAACAGACTTCCAGAACAGACATGGGAATTTACCATCCACAGCTGTTTTCTGAACACGTGTTGCAAACACAATAAAAATAAAATTTTAAAAAATAGCTGCATTAGCCACAGCTGCCAGGATCAATCTGCTTAACCTTTATGTTCCAGCCTCAAAACAGGCTGAAAGAACACATGAAAAACATGACCTATTCCTAAACCAATGCTTGCTGGAATAAAAATTGCTGAGGAGATGACAAGAATCCAAGACAGTCCAAGGCTACTTATCAGACTGAGGAGGGGGGTAGTCTGTGAGAAGTAAAGACTAAAAATAATTTACCCAGTTATCTGGAAATAAAAGGTTTGTTACCTCAATTAGAGAACTATTAAATTTGAATGGTGTTCAATTTAAAATGTACACAGTGTTAAAATATATCTCCATCTATGCATCATCATCACCCTACAAACATTCCCAGTTTTGAAATCAGTAACAATTTTATCTTTACTAATCATTATAATGGTAAGCAAAAAAACCATGCATTTTTACTTCAGAAGCTTTTTGAAATTTCAGTTTTCCTTACCCCTCACAATCAACTATTTCAGGTCCTTCAAATGAAAAGGGATCTGTCTTGTCTGGCTCCGACTTCATCTTGTATGTTTTTGTCAGGACTGAATTAGAAAAGTAGTCATTGGGCCCAAAGTGGAACTCTAATGAGAAAGACTGCAAGAAATTTTATGTTACCACTAACTTTCATGTATGAAATAGTGCATCAACATAATTATCATTAATCAAACTCTGAAAATAGGAAAAAAATAATTTGATGGCAAACATATTTGAAACTACAGCAGAAGCAGGAAATTATGAATGCCAATGAATTTCAAATGTGCAAGAAGCTACAACCTTGGCCTAGATTCAAATTATAAACAGGTAATTAGTACATTTCATTCACCTTCACATAAAGCACTGCTGTCTTGAAAGCAACCTTAGAAGTATTTTGAGAAAAGTCTTGATTTCATTTCCTATGGAAGCCTCTCATCATCCTTGCACTAGGGGTGAAGTCGTTATTCTGAAGTCATTTTAACATTGTATCAACACCATGTGGCTCTACTGCTCCCCCAAGTCTGATCAATATCATGATCCTAAGAGAGTGAATCAGATTTTATTTCCAATTAAAGCACAATTTAGATTGCAAGAGTCTATTGAAATAGCACAGTCCCCCAGGAAGCAGAGGGTTTTTTTCCATTTGATAATAGAAAATCCTGCAAAGGAGCACTGATTTCATAAACTGAGTCCTAGAACCAAACATGTTTCAGCAGCTTACAGCCTGAAGGAGGTGATTCTGGTCATGTTTGAACCTCCTCTGGCACCCAAAAATTGTTTGCAGAGATTCAGTTTCTTACATGGAGAACAAAAGGCTTGTTACAGAAAACCACAGCATCCATGATGCATCAATTTTCAGTAAAGGTTTCTAAACTGCCTGCACAACTTTGCATTCAGGATCAACTATGAGCATTTTAAAGTACACTAAAACTCAACCTGTCTTGGAAAGGGGAAACAAAGAATAAAGGTTTTTAGCAGCATTGATTTAGTGGCTTGAAGGGGGAAAAAGTCTGCAGATCAGTTCAGCATAACAGGACTGAAAGCCAAAGCTCCCAACACCACTGCCCAGCCACAGCATGTGTAACAGTTATCTTAAATATCTGATTTACTCTCCCAGTAATATGCATTACGAATTAGCCCTAATCTGCATACAAAACAGATTACATAACTGCCAAAAGACTGGCCCTGAATATAGTTCCCCAGGCATTCTTCACTGAGGCCAGAAAACTGCCTGTTATCACCAAGTCTGCCTCCCCATCCTTTTTCTCAAGGCTATTCATGCGTGGACAAGATAAATAACTCGGGACAGTTATTTAATAAAAGCCTGTTCATCACAGATATTTATCCCTCACTCATCTCCCAAAGGCTCCTAATCTTCCTAAGACCCCACAAATCTCCTCACATGACTCATGCCTGCTAAGAGAGTGGTCAAGGAGTGATAGAGACCAATGGCAAGAGCAGCCTTCCCAAGCCCTGTGCTCCCTGTTTAAGGACAGGAAGCCACTGGGACCCAGCAGAACACTTGATTTCACACTGGCTATTTCAGCTTTACTTCCCTTTAAAGCAATTCAAGACAGCTGCATGGTTTGGAGGCTGTCTTCAGCTAAGGCTAATCTCTCTCTGGCAAACACGCTCAGGGGAAGAGTTACAAACTCAGCTTAATCCAGTACCAGTGACGAACACTCATACCCAAATAATCCCATAAACCATCACTGGGGCTATAAATAACCAACCAGTGGCACTATTTAGCATGCAGGATCCCAAGGGCTAGCAAGACAAAAATATCTGCACACACTGCATTTCAGTATCTCAGTGTATACCTGCTAATTAGGAGACAAGAAGCTCCAAGCTCCACATAATATTTGAAGTGTTAAAATAACCTTTCCAATACTCTTGATGTGAACACCTCTGGGGTTTTTTAATCAAATATGTGGTCATGAAGTTCAAAAAAAAAGAAACTGCCTTTTTTTTAAGCTACTTAAGTTATACCTAGATGCATCATCTAGGTCTGAATATGCTAGCTAAGGATCCTGACATCCAAATAAAGATGTAAATATGAACTATAATTATAAAAGACATGTAAGTTTATCCATATGGTTATAAATAAGTAAAGGTAAATAGCAATGGAGTCACTTATGCTTCATGCAGATAAAAATTTCTATGTGCAGGCCATAACAAACAGGACTTTGAAGCACTTTAATTGCAGTCACGTAAATCCACTTTTGGAGTGCCATAACTATGATTAATTGTTTTGGGTCAACAGCAAATCAGAAAATTCCTATTTATGTATTTCTTGATCAGCAAAACTAATCCCCAGCAGAATTAGTGTATCTGTGACACTGGTTATGTGAAGTTCATACAGCACAAAGCTACCACTGCTGCACCAATTTTCAACAAAGAACAGCAGATTTTGTTCAAAGACAGACACACAGCTGCAGAACAGGTTTCACTCAAGCAGTTAGGAACACATCCTTTGTCTCCAAACACAGAAGGGACATGGAGTTTGTCAGCCTTCCATGACTGGATTTAATGTAGCACTGGAATGGAACCCATTTGCAGAAAAATGCTGTCAAAAGGTTACGAACAGTGCAAGACCAGATAAATCCAGTGTGTAAAGAGCTCTCCAGCTTAAGGTACTATAAAACAAAGCTGAATGAGAACACAAAAATGATGTATGCAAAAAAACCCTATTCCCATCTCATCCAAATGCCACTGAATAGATATGCTTCAAGACAAAACAGACTTTTTAGAATACCTTACTTTGTGCTTAGACAATTCATTTTCTTCCTAAAACTCACTCACATCCTCTCCCTAAGCCCTCGCAATCTTAAGAAACTTAATTCTCAGTTTTTCTCTGCCATACTACTTTCCTGGCAATTATCAGCTTGAGTGTTTCAGTACTAGTAGAATAAAGACAACAAGGAATAAAAAAACCCCCAAAGAACCCCAAACCAACTTGTTATTAACCATTAAAAGCTATTCTGAGAAAGTCCTTCCACCTTTCTTATGTGAATCTTCAATGATGGTTGTCTTGCATTTCTTAAAGGCATTATCAGAAGACTATTGCTCCATAAGGAAAATCAAAAATTACCAAATACAAGAAAAAAGCCATAATGACAAAATTTGAACAAAGTATGCATAGGCTCAAATTCCATCCTTCTCCCTGCCTCCTCTTTAAAGGGAGTTCAAGGAGTAAGTGTAGTCTGAATAAACTGAATAAGCAGCAGAGCAACTTCTTTTCAACAAACACAGTACCTGTTTCTGTACATCAAACTTAAACAAGAAAAAATTTCCAAAATTAAAAAAAATCAAGCAGTACTTAAAAAAATAGTCATGAGGTACACTTTTAAAATACTATCTAATATATTTTCTATTCTTTTCAACAGGCACAGTACCTATAATCATTGTCTTTGATTAGTACTACCAAGTCATATCATTTTGATATAATATTTGACACCCAGAATTATTCCCACAATTGGTTTTCAAATCAAAAGCAGCCATGTAATTGTATTACTAAGAGTAGGTACACTTGAATTTGAGAGAGAAAAAGAAAGGGAAAACTAGGCAGATCTCAGCCAGAATTTTAATCTGGAAACTACAGTAATTACTAGTTTCCTGATTACTAGGAAATCAGTCCTAGTCCAGGCTAAGAATGGAAGAGCAAAGAGACAGGAAAGCTGAAGATAAATATTTCAAAGGCAATGCATGAAAACAGTAACTTAGAAAGAAACCTCCCCCAGACACAGCAACAGCCAAAGAGAGCTGAATGAGTATTTCAGAATGCTGCTCACTTCATTACTACAATCTTCATGAGAAACAAGCAGAGAAAACTCACCATAGGCTGTCCTGGTTCAGAAAACTTAACTTTAATATCCTGCAGATGTTTCAAGATAGGTTCATCATATTCCTAAGCAGAAAAAAGTTAAAATCCAATTCAGCAGGCAATACTCAGAAAAACAGTGTCTCTTTAATAAAGAAGCAAACCTTGTAACTAACTCAACTATTTCAGCAAAAGTAAAGATCTGGATATAAATTTCTTAATCACAGTTGCAAATTCTATATGCCAAATTCTCAGTCATTTTAGGGCTGACCATGAGTTAACAAAGCTGCTAGGATGTATTACTGAAGATACAGTAACTTCCTCCAGGGTATTTATTACCAGTGAGATTCGGAGGCAGACACACGCCAGGGAATTCTTCTTTAACAGCACTAAGAGCCACTAATACAAGTGCAGACATACTACCTAAGCTATTTAACATAAATTCAACCAATCCAAGGTATTCTTATAAATAATAATCCTTTATGGATTAAACTAAAAATGCTTGTCCATCATTTTAAGCATCTTCAGGGATTCCAAAGACTCAAAAGATTTGGTGTCTTACACCAAAGGATTGACTCACATTCCACAAGGACTGACTATTAACAGGAAAAGAAAAAATTAATTGCTAGTCATTTAACACAGCAGAAGTTGTTCATTTCAGAGTAAAAACTTACTTGTACTAATTCACTTAGCATATCTACATTCCTAAAGATAGTAAACCAGAAGTCCGGAATTCCTTTGACGTTTGTCTCTTCTGCTTTTTCATCTATTACCACTGCATTTTTCAGGTCTCCCTGGAAAAGAAATAGAGAAACAGCTGAGAAATTAAATTGTGACTTCTTTGTATATTTAATAAACAGAGACAGAAGAACAAAGCAATTGCCATCTCTGAAGTTGTGTTTAAGGAACACTTGAAATCTACTTTTTTTTTCCTCTGCAAATTAAGTTAAGAGATAGAAGATTTATTTACACCACTGAACATATACACAATTCAGATTTACTTTCAACTCATTTGAAATTCTTCTATATGAAGACTAAATAAACCAAGTGTCTGCTTCACCAATTTGACACAACAGAAATAATTAAAACACTTTCTATCTTTCTAGAAACAGAAAAAAATATAAATGCACTTCTATTTTTCTGTTAATCTCATTTCTATAGCTCCATAAGCCACCTACAGCTTTTCATCTAAAAATTTAAAATTTAACTTTGTCCTCTGAAATGCTGTTTTAGCTTGCCCATTTTGCAGAATACCTGTAAAGTTGTTTTTTACAGGTATCTTTCATTATTATGCTGTGTCTAATTATTACTATTTTGCGAAACAGGATGCCCTCCACATAACTGATGTCAAATGTTATAAAAAAGAACAATGAGGCAGTCATTTCTCAATCCTAAACAACCCTGGGAATTCAGCCTGAATTAGCTGCACCTTTCCTTTTACACCACTAGATAGCAGCAGATATTTGAGATGTTTCTGCAGTTCCTTGGGTTATGACGTGCCCAGAATCCGAAGCTGCAATTTATTTCCCATCTAGACATGTTTCTGATTTTATTGTGTGGAATATGGCCTGTCAATGCTGTATTTACACAGAGCCTAAAGAACGGTTTTTGCTCATGCAAATGGAGCACTGTGTCATGCCAAATCTCAGGAGAACAGTAAAAACAAAGAGAACAATTCACTTTGAATACAGAAAAAAAAAAACAACCAAGAAGAAATCAGGCTAAGAGAAAAATGCAAAGAAAACCTGACAGAATGGCAAACAGAGTTTTCTAAGTAGGTCGCTTTTCTGAGACAAAGCCTGAGCACACATCTCCAGAAATGATGCTGGGAAAGTAACAGGCAGCCCACAGACTATATTATGCCTCCTAAATCTAGACAGCTCCTACTCAATAGGCACGTAGGAATCCACCAGGCAAGCAGACATTTTATGAGCTCGATTCTATTTCACAACTGTGTGACAAGTGTCTCACCTGCATTTATGAAAATGAAAGCTAAAGATGTCCCCCAAAATAATGGAGCCAGGCAGAGAACCAACCAGTCCTTTATTATCTCAGGGTTTCATGTAGCACTGGAATGGAACCCATTAGCAGGAAGGTGCTGTTAACAGGTTACGAACAGTGCCAAAGGCAACGCCTCAATTCCTCCAAGTCACAAATTTAAAAAAGGCTGAACTAATGGTGTAGAAGCTTTCACTGGCCATAACAGTGTATTCACCACAAGAACACATCACTGACACTAAAGTCCTTTCAATGTCAAGAACGAGAATTTAACTCTGACAATCCAATATATCCAGAGTAGAAGACCCAGCTTATACTCACAGCCAGTTTTTCTTCATCCTCATTTTCACTGTGCCATTCTGACTCTGCATCTGTGGGTTCAGCTTCCCCATTAATAAACTCTCTTCTCTGTGATAAAAAAAAAACCCAAAACCATAATTGAAGATGTAAAATTATATATACCTAACTAGAACTGACAGGAAGAAAGAAATAAAAATTATATACATAATCTTCCTACCTTATCAAAAAGAGGTTGATAGAGTGCTGCATATTTTCTCTCTAAGTCATGTACTTCTTCATAGAATTTAGCTTCTATATGGGCACATTTCACCTGGAGCTTTTTCAAGGCATCAATTCTTCTTATCACTGCTTTTGGGAAGCTAAAAATCAAAATTATTTAAGGTTAAAAGTTAGTTGCCTCAGCATTATTTCACATATTACTGAGAAACAGATTGCTTATAACTACATGCAATTTTTAAATAAAAGGCTTATGTCAAACATACATGTTTCTCCAAAACCTATTTCAAAAAGTTGAAAGAATCCTCTCCTACCCAAGTTGTTCTCAAAGGTGTTATCTTCTGTTCCATTCCCTGGGGCCACTACCCTCCCCGTGTAGTTCAGAGATCTGAAATTAATACCTTTGTTTACACCTAAACTTTGAGACTAGATTTGTGTTGATCCATCTATGAAAAATAAGAACTGTGCATTCCACAGGAGAAAGCTCTGATTCAAGGGTCATACTTGTAAAGCACACACTGCCCATCTGCACTTTAAATTGTTAAACATTTAGACATTGCCATGTAAAGAGAATCTCTTTAGAGAACTTAGGTTTTTTCTAAAAAGAGGTCTACAACCTGCTATTCTCAGTCCAGAAATAAAAGCATAAGTATTTACTAAAGGCAGCATTTAAATCTACTTTACAGTCAATATAAAACTAAGCGTCAAACTAGGGATATACAGGTCCTGAACTTTCCATTACACTCAGGACAGCAATCTTATAGAAATTATCAGCCAATGTAGCACACACTCTGGCAGAGTAAGGGTCACAGAAGGAAACAAATGGGGGGAGGGATTTATTTCTAGCCAAAACAAGAAATGACCACGGTAAATACTGAACAGGACAAAATTTTGTTTGCAAGTTGGCATGAGGTAAAACTCCACTCGTCTTCCAGAAGTAACACACTATGAATCACAGGTTAAGTAAACCATTTTTCTTAGTGAATAATTTATTCTAATTTTCTACCTTAATGACACAGTAATAATATTCTATTATGCCTTCAGTCTTTCAGTATTTTCTCATGCCCAGTACTTACGTTTCAATGTAACTTGAAGGAGTAACTGATGTGTTGTCAAGACGTTCCTGAAGAGCTGCCAGGACCTGTGGATTTTGCATCACTTGGTCTGCCAGCTTTTCTATGAAGACAGAAAACCCCTTTTAAACAAATTTGCATAGATTTATAGTGCTTTTGTCATACTGTGTCTTACAGCAGTCACAGTAAAAACACTACTTTCACATCTCAAATAACATCACTGTTATTTGAGGTGTGAAAATAGTGAGTATTTTACTACTAACACAGTTACTTCAGGACCAGATTTCAGGAATATAAAGAAGGATAATGATAGAAAAAGCACTCTTCTCTTTGCAAATCTATCAGTTGCTTGTACAAGCAATTAGCACATTGACAACATCGGCAATTTCCTGTTTTCCCCTCGTGTAAGAAAATACATACAGAAGTTTCTCTATCCTTCTGTATTAGCTGTACCTTAAAAGCCACATATAAATTTTCAGGAGAAGCACTGAACTATACTTCCAAGACACTTGTTTTCCAGTTAGTGTGACTCCTGAAAAAACCCTTCCAACTCTGTGGACTGTACAATAAGCAGCACAGCACTGTGACCTTGACTACTATATTTTTTACTTCAAGAAGTTTTTAAAATCTGTAAGATTCCCCAACCATCACAACACTTCCCAGAAGACTACTTTTACAGGAGATCAGATCTAAAATGTTTCTGGTTAGGTGTCAAAAACCCTTCCTAATAACCATGCACGGTGTCATGGTGTGAAGGCTTTTGCTTTTCACATCTTTCCATTCTTTCTCAGTGCTCTTTTCCCCAGACATTAAAAACCCAATAAATTGCACAGCACACACTAACATGGTGAAGATTTTATGTGTTGCATTTGTGTGTTGCTTTGTTTTTCTTATTTATTTGGAATGTTGTTTTTTCTCAAGCAACTTGATTTTAAAAATCAGTCAACGGTGTCTACCAGTTCTCATGTGATTTTCAATTGCCAGTCACAAAAGATTTCTTGAAAAAAACAGGTAATGAGGGACACCTAAAGAACATTCAGTGACCATGTATATGAAACATATTTCACTATAACTTATAAATTTGAGTATCTGGAGAAATAATGGAAGTGTAGCTTTTCTGCACTCACAAACATTAATTTGAAAAACACTCCTCAGCAGTTATCTGTAGACCTTGCTAATGGAGAATAAAAACTTCCAAGACATTTTCAGCAAATGCACTTTCTGAGAAACAAGACAGTCAAGAACTAGCACACAAACAGAACTGCCCATTTTGGTAATTATGCTGACAAAGAATACATGCTGCTACAAGCCAGTCTTTGCAGGCCTTATTGCAAGGGTCTGGAGGGTCATTTCAGGCAATGGTAAAGCACCACAGTCACAACACACACAAAAACACAGCCTTCACTCTGGCTGTGGCTGCAATAAACATGGAAAACACCAGAAAGTGGACAGTTAGCCTAAAAACCATTGTTTTCATTGTTTTGCTTTCAGCTGTGAACACATCTTCAGGTTTGACTTGTTACACTTCTCTAACTTCACCTACTACTATGTATTTCATACCTTTTTTGTTGGTTGCATTTTTAGCAGCCTCCAGAGACTCTGAAGCAGTATCTTCTGTTTTACTAAAATAATTCAAAGGGTAACATATTAAAGATATTAAAGTAGCCATCACATTACACAAATGCCAGAATTTAAGCACTTTGGTTTACTACAGACATGTTTTACAGACAAGTATGCCAATAGAAGACATATTTATGTCTTCAAGCTTGTGAAACTAAAAAGAAACAAACCAACCTCAAAACAAAACATACCAAGTCCAAAACAAAAACCTCTGACAGATAAATTCATCTCACTAAATGAATGGCTGGCCATTCATGTGTATGATTCAGTCTGCAAACCACGTGGCCATTCACTCTGCACAGGAAAGTGTTATTACTCACAGATGAAAATATGAGACACTTCCAGTGTAAGTGGTGAAGAAAAACATGACAAAGGATGCAGGTATGAAAGGAAGATGAACAAGAGCCAAAAGCTCTGTTTCCAACTTCTCTAACAAGCTGTTTTGATAAAAACATTCACTTCTATTCTAGAAGACATGTCCCCAGCCTCCCCACCTCCCTGCTGCAAGGTTTTCCATCTCACTTCCTGTGCTGGAGAAGGAGAGGGCCCAGCATGGTCAACATCCAGCCAGGAGCCCTGTGCTCCCTGCCAGTTTGGAGGTCACAAAATGCACACTGGATAGTGCTGACATTAACCCCAACTCACACACAAAACCAGCAGAGATATCACATATGCAAATGGGTATTATCAGGTACAGGACAGACCAGCTTATCCAGCACCGCAAGCCTCAGAAGAGCAGCAGCACATATGGATTTGCAACAGTTCCATAAAAATAACCTATGGTCAAAAAATACTACATAAACTAGAAAAAAAGGTGCCTTTTGCATGCTTAAATTACACAGATTAGAGAAACACAAAGGCTCTTCAGTTCTTTACAACATTTAGAAAAATATTGTCATTTTATTCTTATCTAAGTCTGGTAATCCACTCTCCACAGGTTAAAAAAACCCAAAACCTCTCCAGCAGAACACCAGATATACACTTGGCTCTAAGTACCTTGATTTAATTTCAGGAAAACAGCCCAACATACCTGTTATCTGCCATCTGTGTGCCTGTATCCACCTGCAAGTTGAAAAGTAGTGTTTAAAAATACTTGAACAGTAATTTGTTTACCTTAACAGAAGATGAAAATAGAACAGGTCATTGTTTAAAACCTCAATGCAAATTAACAGCTACTGTTTTTTTCTATGAAATTCATCATGCATAATCCCTCCCAGTAAACTAAACAGCTACCACAACACCCAACTCAAAATGAAACTTGCTCAGTTTCTGAAGTCTGTCAGGTGGTTTAACCCTCCTAGAACTTATTTTCTGTTACATACTCCAGATACTAGTGAATTTCTACCCAATCATGGGTCTTCTGAAGGTAAGTGCACAGTTTCCTAATTTAGTTTAGCATTCTATCAAAAAAAAAGCCAAAGAAGACATAAATGTATTATTTTCCAATTCCTTGATAGCATCATAGTAAATAATGAAGTTTAATCTCTGCCTATACAGCATACTTGAGTAAAAAATAATGAAGGTTCAAACAAATTAATTACAATAACTTCCAAATCACTTTTCTCTTTTATCACCCAAGCAGAAAAACATGTTTCACATGTCTGTCTAATCAGGGTTATTTTTGTGAGTAGCTGCTTCTGCTGATCTACAATGTCCCTAAAACTGTTGCTAGATAAAAAGAACACCAAAGAGAAGAACATTATTTAGCAAGAGAAGGGGTTTTGACAGCAGCTAGCAAGACAGAATCCCCTGTATAAAGATTTGCTCCTTATTTATCAGGAGTCAGAAAATGAAGAGGAAGGAGAGAAGTTAAAATCTTGTTACTGACAATGACTGGAACCAAGTTTAGCACAGCTACCCCAGCCCCCAGTATCTAAATCAGCTCTCCTGAGAAACCAGAGGAAGCCACATTGTCTAACTTACTCTGCTGTCCTTTCTTTTCTGGGATGAAACAGCCCAGCCTGCACATATATTTCAGTAACAGAGACTGGGGTTTTTTACCCCCACTTTAAAAAGCTGATAATGAATTCCAGTAATCACTACCTGCCACAGAGAAGCACAGGTGGTGTTTTCCACCACCAAGCTTCCATGAAACCAGACGTTGGTCTGTGAGTGAAATTCAGAACAAAAAGTGGCTTCAATCATTCATCAGAGTGGACAGGTCTGATTTCTCCAGCTCCATGAAGGCCAAACAGGCTGATCCCAGGCCCAGCTCCCAACAGAGGCTACCAAAGAAGAACCTGAGAGCTCATGCCAACTTGAGCGGCAGCCCAGAGATCGCACGCACTCTCCCATCTGGAAAATGCTGAATCCTGCTCTCAGCTGCAAAAGCAACACTTGCACAACCATTTCAAACAGAGCTGAAAAGCTTTGCTAGCTTTCAGCAGTACCAACAGTGTACTTCAGATTACTCCACAGGAAGCTGTCCCCATCTCCCATACAAGCCTGGAAGGCCACCCTACAGATTAAGCCCAGGAATAAAACAGAGGGGCTTCTGGCAGAGCTGCTGCTCCACCAGCTCAGGCAGATCTACTTCCAAACACTCCCTCTTGCCTTACACATTACAGGAGAAAGTGGCAATGCCAGCAACCACCTGCTAGAGCAAAACAGACTTTTACAACCTCACAGCTGAAGAAATAAAGGAGCATAAATGAAAATTTCCTTCCACAGCAACAGAAGGCAGGGGATTAAAAGATGCAATTAAAAACAGAGCAAACTGACCTAATATCAGAGTTCAGCCTGCAAGTTGTATGATGCCAGTCACTATTAGAGGAGGCAACAGTGGGCAACTAAAAATGCAGACTGGCAGTACTTAAAAATTACCCTCCAAGAGTTGTGGCCTCCAGCCTCGGCCCAACAACCAAGCCAATGGAACAGACCCTACTCCACATGAAAATTCCTCTGCTCAACTGTTTTGTGCTGTATTTCCTGCAGGGAACTACTTCTCAAGGGAAAACCAGATCCTCATCTGTGTTTAGAAAACATGGAATAATGTTTGAACAGCATGGCAAGCAGTTCCTGCCACTGGAACAGGCAAGAATTGGGCATGTTCTGACAAAAGCCACTCACCAAGGAACAAGCAACAACAAAAAAGAAAAAAAGGAGAAAGACACCATTCCCTGGTGCAAATACATACTCCAAGCCTTGTTTCACCCCTAGAGTTGTGCCTTTGGCAACTGGAAAGTAAAAAGAAGTATATAAATAAATAATTAGATGCATCTTTCTTAGAAGACAGCTTGTGATTCCCAGTTTCACTCCAGCTGCCTTGCACGGACTTCACTGCCACAGAGGCACCAACAAATCTGTTTGGGACAAGCTGGTGAGGGCAGTGGAGGGGAGGGAAAGGTAATTTTAGAGACAGAGTTCAGCACACACCAGCTGAAAAAAACAGTACCAAAGCACTGAGCCCTCATGGCTATTGTCTTCATTGCTCTCCAAGCAACTTCACAGGCAATGCAGACAGGAAAAAGCAACCAGAACCCAAGGACACAACAAGAGAAGGAATCATTATTATTGCTGCCACCACCATTAAGAGGCCAGATGAGTGCCTCGTTTCTCCTGGGCAGTTCCCTGCTTCCAAATGACTCGGGCAGATGAAGCTCTGGGGATGCAGGAGATCAGATGGAGCCCTGTCCTACAAGGCTGGCTACTGCTGCAACTTGTCTGGCACAAATGTCACACACCAGCAACCCCCTGAAGCTGCAGGAAACTGTAAACTGCAGGCACACCACGACAGGAAGAGCTCATCACAAGGACAATATCCTGAAGGATGCAAATCCAAGGAAAAAAATCTACACGCTGGCAAGACGTAATCATAAACAGAGGTGCACAAGGAATAAATCTTCTCTGCCTTGCACAAACCTTCTAAACACAACTGAAGGACAAAACAGGAAACTGAAGGGCTCCTGAACTCACAGGAAGACTCCTGCCCACAGCTGCTAAGTGTTTTCCGTAACTACAACAAATCAGAAGAGAAAGTTGCAGCTTCCGTTTCAGAGGCACGGAGCTGTAACCCCGCGGGAAGCCACAAACAAACAGTCGGATGCTTTCTGTAAGGACAGTAAGAAGGGATCATGAAAAATTATTTGAGGAACAAACTCATTCACCTGTTCCACAAGTCCCAGAGAGCAGCAATACTTAGGTCACCTCCGAAGTTTTGTAAAAGGAACGCTGTTTTTGTTTAGAGATGACCTCATAAAACGTTTCCTAGTAATTCTGGTTCCATCTGTAATTCCCACACTCGCGCCCCTACCTTTATATTTGAAAGCCTCGTGTACAGATGCTACAGGAAAGGAATCTGACAAATCCCACGGGCACCGGCACTGTGTGCAGTAAACAATCGCAGCACCAAAGAAAATTTCCCACAGGCCCTTAACTGGCAGACAAGGAACCCGAAATGCAGAACCGAGCCGCAGCAGCGCGGCTGAGCTCAGGCGACGGCAGCGCAGCCCGGCCCGGCAGCGCAGGCCTCGGCTGCAGGGGGCGCGGCGGCGCGGGGGGCAGCGCTCGCTCGCCCCGCAGCCCTCCCGCCCCGCTCCTCCTCCCCCGCTGCCCCGGAGGGCGGGGACAGGGCGGGCGCGCTGCCAGCCAGCGCGGCCATGCGTGCGGCCGGGACCGCCGCCTTCCCCGCCGCCCGGCACGGGGCAGCGCAGCGCGGGCCGCGTTCCGTGGGCCCGAGCTGCTGGAACCGCCCTTAAGATGGAACCGCGGCAGGCCGGGCGCAAAGCGCGCCGCGCCGCGCGGCTGCGGGCGCCGCCGTGCTCCGCCCCTGAGCGGGCCCGCAGAGAATCCCCGGTCCCGAGCCCAGCCCGGCCGGGTGCCCGGGGCCCGGGGCCGCCCGCCCGCACCTACCCGCGCCCCTCACGCCGCAGAGGCCGCAGCGCCGCCGGGCTCCTCGCAGCCTCCTCGCTCGGGCAGCGCCGCCGTTAACAAAGACGCGTCCCATTGGCCGCGGCGCGGGCCCCTCCCTCAGCAAGGGCGCCGCCGATTGGCCCCGCGGCGCGGCTGCCGCCACGCCGCACGCGGGCCATGTTGACTGTTCGGCGGTGCGGCGCTCGGCCAATCAGCGCGCGCGGGCTGGGGGGGCGCGCGGGGCCGCGGGCGCGCGCGAGGCGAGCGCGTGATGCGGGCGGGGCGGGGCCGAAGGGGACGGCGCGTGCCCGCGCCCTTAAAGCGACAGCAGCACCCTTTTGCTCCGCGGCTCCTCCGGCGGAAAGTTCTCGTCAGTGACCTGCAGGATCCCCCTGGCTCTGTGTGCCTGACCTGTCCTCAGAAGGACACAGCCATCCGTGGCAACATTCCAGCTGGGCGGGCTGTCCCAATGCCAGCACTGGCAGCCCCCTCAGGAACTGCCGTTTGCCGTGAGGGTGGTCCGGGCGGTTTCTGAGGCACCGCGCCTGGCCCGAGCAATGTTTCAGCTCCTCCTCAGCAAAGGCGGCCGTGGCAGTGCCCACCTTCGGCTGGGACACAGTTCCCTGCTGGAGCAGGCCAGGACAAGCCCGCTATGGGCCCGCAGTCTGTGCCATGGCAGGCTGAAAGCGCTGGGCCATGGCAGCACCTGGAGCCACTTCCAGGGTTGCAGTCATAATTCACTCAGTTGGAAAAAAACCTCTAATCCTTTTCTCCTGTCAGGGAGCTCCTTTCTTCTAAAAAGTTTTCTCCAGGTCTGCAGCTTGGATTTCTGTAACAGCTAGTGTTTGGAACCAGTGAGATCAATATTTTATAAAAACTAGTCGATATATTAATGTTGGATTATATAATTTACAGTAGGAATTTAAGTTACAGGAAGAAACCAATGAATCATTAATTAGATACCAATATTGTAATTAAAAAATGAGATGATTTTGAAAGAACTGCAGGAATGCTGTAGCCAGTTGCACAAATGAGCAGATTTGGTGGGCCAGAGGACATGTTCAGTGGAATGTTCCCCTTCTTTACATTGCTTCCAGCTCTCCTGCTTCTCCAAACCAGTCCTTTTTCACATGAGCAGATTAACAGCCTCTTCATATTCCCATTAATCCTTAATTTTGGGACAACCTTATTCATGGTAGTAACTTTTTAAGGTCATGTATGCATTCATGGTAGCGGTTTTGCTTGATTCTCTGTTCCAAAGAAGAGCATAATGAACTCATGGAGAAGGGCTTATCTGAACATATTCCTACTCCACACTTCTGTGCTTGCTGCTGGCTCACAGCTATCGAGTATTCTTTTAAGACTTTTCTGTCAATCTCCATTTTGCTAGAGTCACTGAGGTGCTGAGTACAAACTCCAAACTTTGTCTCCTACAAAGATGCAAGGTGGGTGTGAGATCTAGCTGTGCTTGTATATCAAGGCAGACACACATTTCAATTACCTTCCACCTCTGGATTTTTAGTGCCTGTCTCCGAAGGCATTAAATCTCCCATGGTCAGTGAGGGATTTGTGCTGACTGCTGTCTCACCACTGTAGCACAGTGCTAGGCTCCATGACTGTGGATAAAGCACAATCTGTGGAGTCATCTTGCTGCCAGGTGCTGCCCTGCAGAGAGCTGCAAAGGGAGGGAGATCTGCTGAATCACCCTGGCTCGATTTAAGCACCCAGCCTCACATGCAAGAGCCTGGAGAACCAAGGAGGGAAGGGAATTGTGCCAGAGCTGCCAAACAGATGCACTTGACACTGGAGAGCAAGCTTAGGCTGAGATCTGTGAGTGGCATTAAAACTGTCTGTGTCTTCTGCCCTTGGGTGGGTATTAATGGAAACTGCTCTCACTGGCTGAGATGCCAGACATTCACAGCCTCATCTGAGATATAAGATTTCCTCTGTCAATGACTTTTCCTGCAGGGGAGGAAGAAGTTTGATCATTGCTAAGCAGAGTCTTGGCACTAAATAGCTTATGTGCTTCTTAATTAATGTGTTCTGTCTCAAGGCATGTTAAGTACTATGCGTGTGGTACATATAGAAATTGCCTTGTGAAATCAGAGTGGAGCAAAATTCCTTCCCATATTTGTGTGGCAGAAGTTGTGTAATAAAGAGGCAGCTAAAGTTGATCCAACAGCTACCACCAGCTGAGAATGCTTAAACTTACCTTCAACTTCTTTCTCTACATTTTAAGCTATGCATTGTATGTGGCAGCGAATTGCTTATTTGCACACTTAAAATGTACCAGAGCCTTTGTGCTACAGGACACAGCAAATAAAAATGTTAGGATAAACAGGTCAAAGAGAGTGTCATAAATGGAATCAGCACTCATCAGTCTTTGAAAAGGTTGGTGGCATCAAGTTCACACCGAACAATTCACAGATTTTTCTACCAGTATCTGAGCAAACTGAGTGATGGGAGGAATTTGTTCTCCTGAGTGGAGCAGTATTCACATTTGACGTTAATGGGAATTTTCACATCAGAAAGGCTGAAAGGCACACTGTGAGCAAGAGACAAACAAAATTTGCTGCTGCCAAGTTTAGGCTTCAGCCAAGGGTGCAATTTAAAACAGAAACACCACTCTTTTATCTTCCCTTGCCATCTCTGAATAAATTCTTTGATAGGTGGGAAATGAAAAGCTCCATGTTGTCTGAGCAAGATGAAGTCTCTGTTCCATAAAATTAAAATATTTTAAAATGCTAAGATTTTGCTATGAGGATTTTCATAATTTTTCATAATTTTCATAATGCTTAGAAAATAATATTTCAGACTGGCTTCCTTGAGAATGTGTATGCTTACATGACCTTAAAAAGAAAAGCACACACAAAAAACCCACCCCCCCAAAAAAAAGAAACATCAAAAAATTAAAATACTGTGTAGTCTATCCTCTTCCTTTTTCTGGCTGAGTGAGACAGATGACTAAGACACTGCAGACCATTGCTGTTGCATTCCCTTCTGCTTGCCAGGTCTCTCTCCCAAAGCAAGTGCAGTGGAATTCATTTAAGTGCCACCTTGAGGGATTGCCAGGGAATAGGTATTGTCTGTGCAATTCAGTAATCCCACAGATCAATTGGCACACCCACAGTGAAAAAGTCATCTTAAGCAGTGTGCATCCAAGCCTGGCTGCAGCATTCTTTGTTTGCCACCAAGTTTTCCTTCAGCAGGATTTTACAAGTACTGAATTTTAAAAAAACATATCGAGGGAGGAAGCGGTGTGTGTGCATGTGGGAAGCACACAGAAAGACCGGAAAATAACCTTTGGAAAAAGTGAGTCTGAAATGCTCCCAAGATCCCTGCAAGGAGAGTTGTCCCAGAAACAAAATGAAGCATTTAGGAAAGAAAAAAAGGCATTAAAAAAACCCCCATTCTTTTACATTGATATAATAATGGAATTGGATTCGGTTCTATTAAAAACATAGGAGGAAGAGAAAAAACAAAATGTGGGGGCAAAAGCCACAATTTTATCATGGAGATGTCATAAACTACAGCCCAGGACAGCCATGGATCAACAGCATTTTCTCCACAGTTAAATACTAACTCACTTAAAGTAAGTGCAACTCAGATCACCAAAACCAATTTCTGTATTCCAATTCCTGGCACTATTTGACATTAAGTTGCAACTTCAGAAGCAGCATAGGCATGTCCCATCCTTTCAAAAATGTCCTCAGGGCACGTGCATCTTCAGGGGGCATGCTGGGAAGAAAATGATGAGCTGATAATGCCAAAGGGAGTTGGGATCTAAAATGCTGCAAAAAATGTAATTGAACCTTTCTTCTTTCCATACCAAAGGATGGAGAAGTTGCCCTAATGGCCATGGCTGGCTGTTTGAAGTGTCATTGCGCAGTTTAAACATGCATTTATAAAATTGATTAGAAATCAGCAGAATAATCAAATATTGAATGCAAAATTAATTAAATTAGTAATAGCAAGCTAAAGGAAAAGCTCTGTGAACCACATTTCAAAAAGATAGTTGTGGAATAAAGATAAACTCAATAGTCCCCTCACTACACAAAGTTCACATACAAGTATTTCACAACAGATTTTATTTTCTGCACACAAGATGCATCTGCTTTACTGACCTTAACATTATGTATGTTTTCAAAGGCAAATACAGACAAATTAGAAAAAAACCCTACTAGACCTTTCTGTGGCTCCAAATAATATGTTCATTTCTCAGAAGGAGGAATATAAATATAGAAATATCAAGGAAAAGCAAAGATGTTTTAAGTCTTAATTAAGAAAAGGAACATAGCCTGATCACTGTAGCATGAACATAGGAGTTGAGAAAACAGAGGTGTCACAGTATGGCTTTCTGCAAGTCACCTTGAGAATACTGAATGAATATAGTTCTGCAAATCAGACACTTGGCTGTCCTGTGCAGCTGTGAAGTAGGTGAGATATTTTTTAGGATTTCATGAACTTTAGTTCATTTAGTAGCTTCTGCCAGTGAAATGCATTGTTAGGCAACAAAGAACTCTTCCTGCAGTATAGTGTGACCATACTACATCAGAAAGGTTTTTATCTCGGGGTAAAATCATCATGTTAAAAACATCAGTCTTGACTACAGGGCAATGTCTAGCTGTATTCCCTAACTGCAAATCAATCCACAAACTGTACATCAGTAAGAAACCCTCTGTTAATTCCCCATGGCTCTGAACTGGTAATTAGGTACTGAGTACTTTGGGCAATCAGGTACTTCGGCAGGGCTCCTGTTTCCTTGAAGGGATAGCTCCAAGAACACACCACCTCTGCCTTCAGCCCTTCATGTCTTTCCCACCTGTTTGTTCAATGCAGGTACATTTGCCTGGTACTTACCCACTTGACTGCAATTGCAGGCTGATGATCTGTTCCCTTTTGCAACAAAGGGACTGTTAACTTCTACTATGCAAAGTGTTCTGGGTATACTTATGAGAGTTTTTAATAACAGCAGCTAGAATAAGTATCATAGTGGAACTACCCACTTTTCCTGCTTATGTAAAGATACTAAAGTCATCTGGAAAATACTGTTCTTACTGTGGGGGCAAATTACTCAGCTCCCTTTTAGCAATACATTTTTCTGACTGTAACATTGGGTATTAGATAGAGATCAGTATGCAGAACAAATTAACCAAAGTCTGAACAGCTAGGATGAACAAGAATCCTTATGTGGATTTGCTGACTGAGCAGCACCTTCACAAACAGAACTGGCAACCACATTTGCAATCACTGAGAAGAAACTTCTTACGTGTTGGCTTATTTTTAAATGATGGATTTTTATTACATTTCCAGATGACATTATTAACCCACGTAAACAGGAATTTTACTTTGCACATAATAGAAAGTGTAAACAGAAATTTGAGCATCAGTATATGCTCACTTCTTCAATGGGAACCCAGCACTCGCCTTCTAAATAAAAAGTCCTGTTGTTTTCAATTTGCACTTCCATTTTGAACCATTTGTAGATACTCCTTGTGTAGCTTCTCTTGGGTTTCATAAAGTTTCTTCAGCTTCTTAATTTGTCCTTTGCTAAGTTCTTTGCCTTCTGTATCATGGGTAGGAAATCCCTGAAATATATTAAAAAAAGGAGAGTATTTAAGATAAGTTCTTGGACTGCTTTTGTTCTTTATGGAATCATGTTTTAATAAGATAGGGAGATAATGTCATAATGACAGGCTGTCAGGAAGGGATGTATCTTGGCTAATTTTAGTCACCTAGAAGTTTGACAGCTAACTTTGACTATATCTGAATGTTCCTTTCCTAGCAAAACAAGAGGCATAAGGGTGTATTTATCTTCTGTCCTGAACCACATAAGGAAAGCTTAGACTACTAACTTCTACATGGTTTTAGTTAAGACAATAATGACTAATTCCTGAACAGATGGTTAAAATAATAATTTAATCATACTAGCAGATTGAATTCAAGGCTTAAAGCAAAAGCAGTAAGGTATTTATATCCTTGATGGAGAAAGTATGATGAGCATTTTTATGGACATTCTCCTTGGCTTGCAGGGTTATTTTCCAGTATTTATCCTCTCCATTCTGACTTGTCCCCAGGACTTGAATTTGTGTAGGTGAAGGGGAGAGGCAGAAGCAGGATCAATGACCCAAATCAAGTATAAGTGAAGAAACAATGCTTTATGTTTTCCAGGTAACCCTTTTATCCCCAAGGGGAGCAATCAAGAGCAAAGTTATGCAAACAGCCCCTTCAGAGAGCCTTTGCCACGAGAGACCAAAACAGTGGGCACAAGGGAACAGGAAACACAGGACCTCTCAAAAAAGCATAAGTTGGGGAGTTTGTACTTGCAAATGAATACCCTGCCTTGCACCAGAGTAATAAATCTGTGAATAAACACCATACACATTCCTACCCACAATATATATTTTGCTTTGCAGTAAGGGGAGCCAAAGGAAATGTACAATCAATGTACAAAGGAACACAGAAGGAAAATACCCTTGAAATGATGGCTAACAGATGGCACTTTCTCCCCAGTGCACAATAAAATTCATATATCACATTTTCCTTCTCTCCTTTCCTCCTCTTGCTACATTAATAGCACTGCCCTGGAGGTTTGGAACAATATTGCTATAAACATATACAACTAAGTATGCACAACTGGGGAAGAAAAACCCCTCCCTGTATGAAGAGAAGTCTCTTACATGTTCATCAAACATGGAATATTTGTCAAGTTCCAATTTAAACATTTCATGTGGTGGAATCTTCATTTTTTCCAGTTTTGCTGCCTGTAATATAAAACATGCATATCACAGTTAATTACTGACAACCTGTCACATATGTAAAAGGAAAAGTACATTACAATTTCAAAATCAAGGAGTATTCAATTCATAATTGTTTATTATGTGAAAAGAAACTTGAAATGAGAAACAACTCAGTAGGATCTTAGCTGTGCTTGTCTGGAGGAAAAACTGGTTTAAACCTGTAGAGAAGCACTTTATAAAACAGATGCATTGCAGAAACTCAAAATAATTTGCTTATATACTACAAAAATTGTATCTGACTCTTGCTAACTTGGTTCTTTAGTCAACACAAAGTGAAGAGCTGCTACCATAAAGCACATTTAGCAATTAACTCACTGCAAAGGTAACCACCTCTATCAAGTTTCTTGCTGACAAGCTAAGGTTTCTATGCAGGTCACAGAAGAATCAGATGCAGTAATTGCACTGAAAACAAACTGAACTCTCCCTCTAAACAAGCAGATCTCAGAATATTTTCTATGTAATTTTTGCTCTATGCGAGGGAATCACCTTTTGGAAGAAATGAAAAAAGGTACTTGGAATTTCTGGATGATAAATGCTATTTATCTTGCTTTATCTCTGTACCTGGTGCTCTCTAAAAGTTTTCTTCCTCTTTTAACACAGGAATGTATTTCCTGTATGTTAAAGTCATCAGCATAGCAAACAATATTTTTTCTTATGAGTTCATCTCCTCTGTCCACTCCCCATCCAAAGCCCAAAACGTTTGAGCGATCTGAATTTCAATCACAGACATAAAACATTTCTCTGCTCAATTATAAGGAACAGGGGATTTCTTACAGAGAAAAAGAAAAGAAGGAGAAAAATAAACCCTTTCACATGTACCTATGATATTAGAAAGGGAATCAAATAATAAACAACACAAGCAAAATCTCTAACACTAACAAGCATGTAAGATCCTACTTTGTCAATTAGGTAATACTGTTTATAGACTGAAATTTAAGTGCTACAAGTTCTTCTGTAATAAGTTTTTGCAGGCTTTAATTGTGTTTTCAAAAATGGCTTCTCTATCAGAATTGAAATTCCAAGCCTGAACTGCAAGCCAAAGGCATTCTGAGCAGGAAATTGTAAACAAAAAAAAGAAATGGAGACCTGGTTAAGGCTGGGCAGAAAGCCTGTGTTCTAATGGTCTTTCCTGCACGTGACTACTGCTGCCTACACTTTCCTTCAAAATGAGGTTACTTACTTCCTGCTGTTGTTTTTTCCTGGCTGCTTCTTCTTTCTTCCTTTTTTTCTCTTCTTCTATCTGTGAGAGGCAGTGTTAGTGAGTAAAAGGTAATGCACTATTTTCATTTGGTCGTTTTCTACAAACCTGAGCCAGCTCCTCTGGATATCTAATTACAGACAGAACTGCCAGCATGACCTGCAGCAAACCCACCATGCCTTATAATTAGGATTGTCTGATACTTCCCACTCTATGACTTTGATTTCATTTGCTTTTATTCACAGTTAAACCAGTTGTAACTGTTCAGAATGCATTTTGCATGCAAAATGGATACCTATAATAGAATACCTAAAATAAATTGTCCTATCATTTTAGGGGAAAAAAAAACTGTTTTGCAAACGACTGTTAAAAAAGACTGTATTTCAATGATATTTTAAGCTCTTGCCTCAAACTGCGAAGATATCACAGTTCCTCAAGCAGCAGTTGTATCACTTGATGTTCCTAGGGAAACAACTATCCAAATTTAGCCAACTTGCTAAAAATCCCATCTTGCACTTGCCTGGGAGAGACCTGTCAGTTCTCTAAGGGTTCTGCCAGTACTGAACATAATGCTGTTTCCAGGGAAAAGGGACTCTGGCTGCAGATCCTACCCAGCAGCTACAAACAAACTGCCTTCAAATGCCACTCTGACAAAAACATCTGGAACTGACTAAAATGACTTCTCTCTTTTCTAAAAACATCAACATGGAAGGAGAAACGTTGGAAAGTCTTTCAAAGACTTCTAGTCATGATATAATTTTATTATTTGTTAAAATTGGAGATGGACAAGTTGAAATGTTAACTACGTTAATTGAAGTGTTAATTTAAATATTACAAAGTCAAATATTAATGCTGGGAAGTGCCAAAAGCAGGGTTCCTTGTGCATGTGAATTCAAATTCACAAGCTTTATAGAGTAACATGAATTCTTGACCCCCATCCTGAATATCTCAATAATCCAGACTATATTAATTAAGACTTAGCCAGTACATTTTTTCCTCACATATCAGATGAATACAGACTAGTTCTATGGAAAATGTTGACTTCATTTGTACAAACAAAAGAAGTCTGAATTAGCTTCTCATTGGAATTGTTCTTCCAGAGAGATAATACAGTTTGAATGCAATACTGAACATCCCTTAGTTATATGAAGATCTTAAAAAGCAAACAAATAAAAAAATCTTTGAGGTATTCACTAGGTCCCATACAAAGTTTTCAAGAAGCTGTTTCAAAAAATTCTTTTTTTCAAACACACTTAAATTTTTTGTATCAATTCTCTTATGTCATGTTCCATGTTGCTAGTCTGCTATGATTTTTCTTATGAATTATCAAAGAAATGTAAAAATATCCATAGCTTACACATAACTTTAAATTTTAAAAATATAGGATGCTTAAAATAATTACCTTTTTCTTTTCTTCTCTCTCTTTCAATAATGTGTCCTTATCCACTAATTTAACCACAGTTGGAAGTCCTAAAGAAGCAAAAAGAAGGATTAATTTCTTGATTAGTCGAAGATAAATGTATTCACCCTGTGATAATTATTTTTGCATGCTAAATGCAAATACAACTCAGTGGCTACTCAAAAGTGACTAAGAAATTAGGTGCTATACAAAAAGGTGAAAAATATTGCAATGTATGGGGTTTTTTATTCTGTATATTGCAATATACAGTTCTATAATATATATTCATATATATACACACACCATTATATATGATACTATGTGCCATTATATATAGTACCTATGAAATATATATATTTATGGTGCACATATGATATGCTATGGCTCTGCAATACTTGAGTTTACTAAATTATTCTAAATTTGTTATCCCACTTCTTCGGAAAACATCAGGATTATAAAAACAGCTGCTACAAAGTTTCAAGAGATAAGTGGGTACCTTCATGATCTTCAAACCGAACCCCAAGTTCAGGCAGGATGTCATCCCGAAGAGCATCACTCAACTGCAGCACTTCAGTTACTACAGAGCATGAAAAATACTTTTAGTGAAGTAAAATTTGGCCAAAGTATAGTTTTATACAGCTACTTAGTTACTTAAGTACAATTAAGAAATTGCCACTCTGTCACCAAGAGAGACAGTTATCACTGTAAAAGAAAAGACCTAAGCCCTGCCTTATTTCAGCCACACAGAGAAGCAGCATGTTTCTTTGCAGGGACTTGAAAATCATCATTTTCTTCCAAGATGCCCTCACTGTTCCTGAAGGGGAACAGAAGGAAAACCCAAGGCAATTTGGAAATGATGCAACAATTCTGCCAGGGTATGGTGGAAGGGTCTATGACTCAGGAAGATACTAATGGTTACTATAGGATGTGTAATAAGAAAGGTTAAAAACCTAATTTTAGAAAATCACAAATTAACATATCCTGTGCGAAATCTAACAGTGCCCTTTGAAGGTCTATGATTTTGTTGATTTGATAACTACACATACATTTGTCAGAAGAACTGTAATCCCAACACCCTCTTTTTATTTCAAGCAATCTGTTTATAGCAGAACAGAGAATTTTGGTTTGGCTTTCTGCACAGTGACCACCAGGACATCATGGCTAATATTTTTTTTCCCTTGCAAACTTACCAAAGAGCCTTGGATGACAGCAAAGAGTTAAGAACTTAAGATTTAGCTGAAATATATGCTATTTTAAGGGGAAAACAAATCTTCATACAAGGTAATTTTTTATAAGAAATTGTATCAGCTGAGAAGCAGCAGAACAGTTAAGAGGGACTAAATTCATCAAAGAGACCCACTTTGCTGCTGTTGTGAGTTCAGTGGCCTTTTTTATAGCCAGTCTGGTATTTGAGAGGAACACTTAGCAAGTATAACAAATACTTGGGTTAGATGTGCTTATAATGAACAGGTGTTCTCCCTTTCAGCAATTCTAAGAAGTACTCAGGGTCTCAAAGTTATTATTTCAGGCAGTGGAAGCTTCCATCCAGGCAGTTTCCTAAACACTGCACACTTGGGTAGATACAAGTCCCATCCCTGAGCCTTGAGCTCTTCTACAGCTCTCAGAGAGCTGCAAGTGAACAGCACTGACTATCCTAAAAGCATAAGAAGGAACACCCTGTTTCAGTGCATGGCTGTGTTCTGTGGCTCTCTTTGCACAGGAAACCACTGCAGTGTACAGAACCTCTTCTGTCTGCTGTAAACAGAGTGCTTGTTTCTCCTGATCCACAGCAGTCACACACAGTGAACCACATGTTTGATGCTACTCTAAATCAGCCATTAAGATAAACCAGGGATCAGCTTCCCTCACTGGCTGCTGACACTAAAAGGTGTTGGCTCTATCAAGACTCTACCAGAAACACCTACTGCTTATTCACCAAAACAGCATCTGCACAGTTATAGATGTTCACTTATCTAAAATCACGAATAATTGAAAGCTGAAGAAGAAATCCATCAAGGAGAAACATATAATGAAACATATTATTTCTGAGAGGACACATCCTGTGATCAATCCTGTCATGCAGAGGAGTTAGCACCACACTTCTTAGGGCTGAGATGTGCCTGTTCTTTGCATGTGGCACCTCCAGAGCAAATATGTTTAGGACTAGGTAGGGGTTGTTTGTGGCCTGCCTTAGGACATAAGGAGGCTCTCACTGAGGACAGTGACCAGAGGGACAATGCCTTATCAGCAGTGCCCATCAACACCCCAGCAGATGGTCACTCCTTGGGCCTGTGACTATGCCCCAGACCTCTTCACATTTTCTGTCAGTTTCAAGCCAAAGAGTATCAGATGTGAAACAGATGCTGAGATGTTGTGAATCAGAACACTGTGATGGGAAGGAAAAAGAGGAGCTTGAAAAGCATCTAGAGAATGCTGGATATAAAGACTGGCAGCAAAAGACAAGAGCAGGCAATGCTGCAATGAGAGAGTTTGCCCCAGTTCTGGTCAACTCCTGACATATTTGGAAGAGGGCAGAAGGTGCAGAGGGCACTGTGAGAATTATTAAGTCCACATCTGAATGCTACCCATTCTGGATGATGGTAACATTTTTGCAGAGTACATATATTTTGATTATTACTAAAAAACATAGCTTTAAAAATGGCTATTCTGTGAAATGTTTTGTAGATAGATTGTGAAAGTGCATGTGTGTGGAAGGGGGACATTTGTAAAACTCTGCAGGTTTTACAGAGCCACATGCTTTTTATTTAACATCTGAGAATACTTAAAGCAATACTGATTGTTTTAAATAATATTTAACACAACCCTGCCAGCAACAGGCTATGATGGGGAAACTCCCTTTGCCTACAGCCATGCAGAGGCAATATCCCCAGCCCCTACTCAGAACAACTTTTACAGTAATTTAATGCTTCCTGCAAGCAAGAATTTAATGGGTAAAGGGAAAGAAATCTGTAGTATGTCAGTGCAGGTCCTGCCAACCACCACTCAGCTTCCATATATCAAATAGTTTAAAAGAAAGGTGCCTGCCTGGTCAAATTGCAGAGTGCTCCATACCCCAACCAAGCAGCAACTAGATCCAGTTTGACTCTCACTGTCCAGTGTATTTCAGGCAAAAAAATCACTGCCTTCCAAGCAGGAAACTCAAGTGCCAGTAAGCATTTGAGCCAAGTGTGTTCTAAAAATGATCCCTCTGATATTTAAACCTTACCACTGCTAAAAGCAATGATCAATTTAGCTCAACCATCATAAAGCAAGGGGGGAAAAAGCTTCATATAAACAAGTTTGTTAAATACCAAAAGACTAAAGCTCACATTTTTGGCTGAGGATATACACACAAACCTCTTTAATTAATTCAAGTTACAGAAAATATTTACTATTGGAACTTATTACTAAGCCTGTTTCTGAGCATCAATTAGTCCTATAAGAGTTTGACAATAATAGCAGAGTAGTCACAATAGCAAATACAGTTTAGTGCTTTTAATGTAAACTTCTCAGTTTTAGAAGAACTCCAAAGAGTAGCAGAATGAGAGTTCAAAGTCTTTTCCAGCTGAATAGGTTACCAGATACAACAAGTAATTTTATGTTTCTGTGTAATATATGGGTTATTTGTATGTTTTCTGCATTAAAAAATGCTCTGTTTTGCCTTCAAGTACAAATCCCAGTGTCAAAGTTTTAAGAAAACAAGAATCAAACACATGTTGAAGACATGCAAAATTCCACAGGGAACAGCAAGAGCTCCTCCATTAGGAAATATTAGTAAAATCAAAGAATGCCTAATGGAACAACCTTTATAACACTCTATAGTTCTGCTGCCAACACACACAGCATGAGCAAAGCTTTTCAGAGGGATTAAAAAAGGCACCTGAAACTTCTAGCAAACTCCCAGATGAATTCTCCAAATAGAGCACTCAATTACCATCAGGGGAGCTACAATTCCAACTATGCTAACAAATAAGAGTGAACATCTCAGGCTATTTAAATGCAGACACTATTATTGTTTAGCAATCTACACTTCTAAGAAAATGCAAGCTCCCCAAGGAAGAGATCATGGGTACTTTCATGCCTAGAAAGAAGGGAGCACCCTAACCTAGAAAACAGCAGCTACACCTCATCATTTCAGAACTATTAGATGTTTTAGGAAATGAAAATTAGTTTAGCAGCCTAAAAAGATTCCAAATTAAAGAGACAGGCAGAGGAGATGCAAAAATTCAAAGCAGCTCTGATTTAAAGATGCCTTACTTTTATTCTCTAAACAAGGAGTGACTATCAGCTGCCTCACACCCACACCTCCATGCTGTCCCCCAGTTTCATTCCTCTGACCTCCAAGTCTCGTGTGCAGGAAAAGTACAGGAAAGTACAGAAAAGTCTCATGTACAGGAAAAAGTGAACTCTCACCTTTCTTCTCTCTGGCGATTTGTCGCACTCCTTCTCTGAACTCAGAAAGGACTTGGAGGTATGGCATCACTGTAGACTCAATCTGCAGGATCATTATTCCACAGTTAGCTAATCATCATTTAGATATAAAACATGTCCCTACCCACTTCATATTTCTGCGCTGTTAGATGGAACCTGACCCTCAGAGCAGATCTCCATAAATAAAAATTGTCATTGCTCTATTGATGTCAAAGGATAGATGAAAATTTGCATTAGCTATCAATTTTACTTTTGTGCAGATAAAATCAGCTTGCCAAGTTCAACCTCTCCCCATTCCTTTTTCACCTCCTTTCAGTTAGATCCATCACTTCCACAGGGTTATGCCACAATCCAGCTAACTATAATGCAGTGCAGGGATAAGAACTCAGGGATAAGCACTCAGATGAATTTGCCCCCTGATGTACTGTGTTCTCTTAGGCCCAGCTGTTTATCAGATAATGATACCATGTCAAACAGATATTAGGACTAATTTTCATTAGAACCCAGATCTGTTCCTGAGATTTTAGCTTATGCTAATTGTACAGGCAGTGCAATTCTCCATATTCCTCATACAATTCCCTCTCCCACAAAAAGTGGGGAAAGATTACTATTGAATTATTTCAGGTGTAAGTAAACACTAGTTACAAAATCTCAGAGAAAAGGTCCTGTGAGTCTGGTCTCAATAGCAGTGAATAGCAGCAGCAAGCAGTTAATGAACAGCTACAAGAACAACTACAGATCAGCTACAAAAACAACTGCAGATCATTGTCTGCAAACACTTCTCCGGAATCCCAAAAGGAAAAGCCAGGCCCTTGGGGGAAAGCCTAAATTAAAAGTTTAATTACTTTGGAGGGTGGGAAAGAGAAAAAAAAATGCAAACTTTTGTCTCTTCTACAATTTCCACACTTCTTTCCTGTCTGTTTAATCTTCATGACAAATTTCTGTGCAATTAAGGGACAATATAGTCTGTCATGATGTAAAAGTGCCCCTAGAAAAAGAACTGAGTTCTGTTAAAACCTTTTATAAATGTGAACATTGCAATCAGCTTCACAATCAGATCCAGTGCTGAAAAGTTTGGCCCAAGGAACAGACTGGAAAGTAAGGAACAGTCACATCTCTACTCCCCCACTGCACTGCAAATACCTCTTCATGGAAATCAAGTGGTATGGGGAAAGCAGGCACTGTCACTACTTTATCAGTCATTTCAAGATGAAAGATTTTTATTTCCACAACAACTAACTTGAGAGAAATGCTGAATTCACTTTGAAAATTATATCATGGAACGGAGGTTTTCTGGCTTCAAATCTCTTGTATCCACTTTTCAAGTAAATTACTGACCCATGGTAATTAAGCTAGTTTTTCTTTCAGCACTTTTGAACTGGATTATGCCTTTTTTGGAGATATTGACTCAATTGGTTCTTTCATCTCTAATTTAAACAAGGGAACAACTGGCCTTACCCACAGCCTTTTGTAATTAATGAGCAGTTTTTGAACCTTGGAAGTTCCCCTCCTTTAATTTGTGCTAAAATAAATAAGAATTTGCATGGAGGACTGAAAGACAGTATAATATTTAATGAAACAGACAAAACATTTGTGATATTATGCATTTTTATATTATAATGCTTAACACTAGTAATGATCTAGGTGATAAAAACAAAAGCTTCTTGAGTGTAAGATGTCAGCACAAGATTCTTCTGACAACTGTGCTAACAGTCTTGCAAAATGTGGAATGTGTAAAACTTTCTTCAGAAAATATGTTCTTTAATGTTTATTTTTTGTATCCTTTCAAGCCAAATCAACAAGAAGGGAGATGTAGTCCCTGAAACAGACAGCAGCTAACAAGCAAGCTCTAAGTATGCCCAGGCCTTAGAAAAACAAACTACTTGTTGGTAGAATTTCCTCGTTAAGGTTTAGGGCTGGACACGCTACAATGACCTCAGACCTCAGGGGAGGTTAACAAAACTTGGGCAGAAGGATGGACAACTGATAGTGGACACAAAGAATGCCATGAAGAATTTACAAGCCACAAGGACACTTGGCAGAACTGCCAAGATAAGGAGGAAACTCATAAAGCCAACTCAGCAACTGTGCTGAATCAGCTCCCACTGGGTAAAAGGTAATTTCAAACACCAGCTCAGGGACCAACAACTCAAAAGAACAGAAAGACTGAGCATACAGACTAATTAGCATGGGAAGAAGAAATTATTAACCAAGAGAAGCTAGAATACAAATTAATAAGAGAATTACATAACTTGTAGACAATGAACACTAGCTGCTTTGTTTGCTAAAATGCATAAAATAGTAAAAAGTTTTGACAGTTGGTGTGCTTGATTTGTGGAATACCACTGAGCACCCAGGCTTGCACAACTCTGAAACAAATAATCAATGTTGCTCTTGAGGGTGTAATTACTAGCTTGTTGCACATGGGTAACAAATCAAAATTTTTTGGACATGTGTTAGCACAGGATTTTTTTTTTGTTTACAAGATTCTTCTCACTCTACTACCCTTGGCAGTGCTATTTTAAAAGAGTGAAAGGACTTAGCTTGAAGCTATCACCAATCCTTCCATAAAGCATATTTCTTGGAAACACTGGCTAAAGTGTTAAGTGCAAATTTAATTTTCATTTTCCCTAAAAAGGTAAGTGTTAAAGTTCTACCTTTCTTCTGAAATTCAAAAAAAAATCTGAGCTAAATTCAAAAATCACTACTGATGGGCTTTGTAGGCAATACAGAACATCTTCCTTATTATATCATTAATGGAAATTTCCACAGCACACAAATGTAAGTATTTACATTGGGAATGAACACTCATCCCATAATTGCCATTCTTCCAACCACATGCAAGCTTGCCAACTCCTTTGATGAATAAGAGGTTAAGTATTTTTTTTTTTTTTTACACCAGAAATGTTTCATTTACTCCTCCTAAGGGGGAACAGAAAGGTGCATGGTCGCACCTTTAATGCAGAAAAATACGTGAAAAACAGCACTGATGTGTCCACAAGAGATTTTTGGCACAAACAAAGTGCTGATAGCTCTCACATGGAGTTACTTCTCCTGCCTGCACCAGAAAATGTTCCAGGTATTCCAGAGCCCATCAGCACTTTCATCAGGTACCCCTCAGGTATTTCCAGAAAAATTCTGCACCGCAGCAGAAGTGCTGGGTGACTAAAGCAAAACAGCCTTTGAAAGCCACATAAAAACTGTGGCTGCAAATGAGATCAGAAGAAAAGATTGAAATGTGGATAAAACTCCAGCTGCCTCCAGGCTGGTTTCTGGTGTACCACAAAGAAGTTTAATCAGTATAATTACATTTTTGAAACCACTTAGCATACAAATACTTGTAATGAGTCTTCAGACTGTAACATGTGCTGCCTGTAGTTCACATGTGGTTTAGGAAACAGACTCATCATTCAGAAGACAAGATAATTCTTCTGGTTGCTATACAATTTGTCTGTCATTAAATCAAACAAACCTATAAAAACCCCAGCTCTTGTAAAAGAAAAATCCTGCTTCCTAAGCCAATTAATTACATCAGATTCAAAAGCTAAAAGCAAAAAGAATGTAATTCAGCTACATATCAGTAATGTCATCACTTTAACCTAAGCTCTCAAAGGATACAGAGTCATTTTGTTTAGTGCATTTTGTCCTTCACTTACATTTATGTTTTGACTAGTCCCTCCAACAGGAAAACCAATTGCATCATCACTTTCTATGGCACCAAAAATCTGGTCAAGGAAAAAGAAAGATTGTACACATTAATTCACAGGTATGTGCAAACTAAGCAAAATCACATATACTAGGCTTTTGAATAGTTCTCATTCAACCCAGAATTCACAACTTTATTAAGATGATGTTCTGATTTGTAATTGATACATACAAATTGATGTTCTGTGGATGATCTGTAATTGATACATACATACACCATACAAAGCATTGGCTTTCAGATTTAGCTTTAAAGATGTCAGATTTGTCATTCTGACTTCATATTTTTTCTACTATCTAATTTTTCTTGAACGTATTAGTGGCTCTCCACTATTCAACAAAACATTTGCTGAAAACATAATGCAATAGGGAGGACTGAGAATTGTTCCTGCTGCAGCACACTCTGCAGCTTGGGTTGTTTTGGCTGGGGGATGTGTGGAAGATCTCTCTTTTCCTGTAAGATTTAAACAAAGACTGTACAGATCCCTCCATACTTGAAAATACAAGTTATAACTGCACAGTGCAATAGCAACATTACTCCTTGCTGTTACATACCTTTAGCATTTGAGTGAGATAGGAGCTGATGTTTTCTAAAAGAAGTCTGTTTGGCATCTGTCTGGAGGATTTCTTTGCAGCAATGTAAGAGTTACTCTGGCTGACTAACGAGCGCATTTCTTCTAAGACCGAGCGGGTGTCAACATTGTCACACAGTGCTTCATGAATTGCTGCTTTCTTCTCGTAAAAACTGAGACAAAAAAGAGTCTTTTTAACTACTCATGCCAAAAACCCTGCAATGTACTCTCAAGAGTCTCTGTTAGGAAAGTAAGGGAACCTAAAAGTAAGACAACTTTTTGCTGATCGTAGTTTATATTTGAAGGAAAAAGAGATGAGCGAGAAAAAAGGCATTATCATGATGCTGCTATGGACAAAGGCAGGCAGGATAATCTAATTGGCAACAACTACCCAAACAAAATACCAAACAATTTTTCAGCAACTGGCCTCTTCATGCAAGCTGTTGGGTTTTGGTTTTTTTTTAAGCAGTATAAATTGCTTATTTAGTATCTTCTTTTTATTACTTTTATTTTTTTACAGTATTGCTCTCCTATCCCTGTGTACCAGCCAGGTTCTCTGTTTAGTATCTTTCCAGGAAGGAGCACCAATTTGGAAGTTAATGTAACAGAAAGTGAATTGTTATGAAGATATTACAAATAGATAAAAGGAATAAATTCATACAAACTTTTGTCAGGTTAGTGTCATGTTAGTAGGTCTAATAAATAATACAATATTTTACAATACTATTTCATCACACAAAGGTTTTATGGTTTCAAAAAGTGTACTTTTTCCAAGAAAAAAGAAGTGGTAGAAGAAAGAAGACAAAACCAAATATCTATGAAGCGTGTCTTCTCTTCCTCCCACTTCTTTATCCCTTCATTTTGACCTCCCTATTACTTTTTATCTCCCACCTTTTTAATAAAGGAGTTATCTCCACCAACCTCAAGTTGAAGATAAAATTTTCTGAGCATATTACTACACAGAAACATCTGCACTCAATCCTTCAATAGTAACATTAGTGACCACAACAGTGAACCGAACTAGGAAACAATTTTAGCACTGCTATGCAAGATACTTCTACTTAAAATTTCAGAGAAAAAAAAGGAAGTAATTTAGGAAGCTGTCTGCATTACAAATAATAATGGTAGTTTTGTTATAAAAGTCAAAAGACTGCAAAATTGGTATCACTGCCTCAGCAACATATTTTCAAACACTGGCACTGATCTTTTGTGTTTTTAGTCAGGTCATTTAACTTCTGTTTGCCTCAGATAGCCTACCATACTTTGAAATATGTAAAATACTGGTTTTCCAGTACAATATTTCCAGTTTGTAGACACTGTGAATCATTGGTTGTTTCTCAAGACAAGATTTCACATAGTGAAGAAAATGACACCTATCTAACAAGCAAGTTCTCTTTCCCTTCACAAACATGGCAATGAGGCATGCCAGTGTACTTAACATAAACAAAAGGGAAATTAACAATTTAATCTAGCCTTCATAAACCTGTCCCAAGATTAAAATGATTGCTTGTGAAGAACTGGGATGTTAAGTGGGAATGCTACAGACATAAGTATCACTATTCACATTGTAAGTGGTGTTGTAAGGAAAACAGAATCAAAGATGAAGCGACACAACTCAGAGAAGTAGGAATGCTCCACTCACTTTTTGTTCAGCTCTACTTCTTGATTTTCCCATTTCTGGAACTGGCCTGTCACATCAGTGGGAGCTCGAAGAATATCCTTCACATTCAAAAAAAACTCCTGTAAAAGAAGAATATAACTAGAAGTTGGTTTCAATTACACATAATCAATACTTACTATGAAAGGGGTCATTATTTCTTAATGAGACTCCTAAACTTTATGCATTCAACACTGCTTCAGCCAGGATCTAATGATGTCTCTCAAGACAATAAATCCCAAGAAAATAATTTTGCATAACTGTCAATCACAGTTGGAATGCAATTAATTTTTATCTCTTGCTCTGTTACTACATGATACCTGAAGATATTCTATTCTAACACCAAGCTGCTCACACAAAAAATCTTTTAAAAATATTTAGGCAACAGTTCTTAAAAATCAACAGATTTTTAAGTGTGTTGCTAGCAATGGAAGCTGAAGAATAAAATGGTTTTATAACAAGGATCTGTTTTAAATGGGCATCCAGTTTAGTAAAAAGTCATTTTAACCTAATCTGTGGCCCAAACCAAACATTTTACATAAAAAGCAGAACACCTTCAGCTGGAGAGACCAAGATCAACAATCTCAAACTGATGTAGAGGGTCCTTGTGGGAAATGTGAGTTTAAATTATAGTTCCAAACTGACCAGGGACAGGAACTGTGCCTAACCTCTCAAACACCTGCAAGGCACAGAGGCAAAGGCTCCATGTTTGCAGTGAGGAGACAAAGTGGGAACAATATTCCTTCCTCCCCTTTGGCTACATTTGTGTAGAGCCTGACCTGGTAGAAATGTTAGAGAGTGTCTGCTGGACTGAGTTCTATAAGCAGCTACGAAATTGATCTTGTGTGTAAGTGCCAAGCTGCTCAGAGATGTCAAAACTTGGAGAGAGCACCCAGCTGCAGAGAAATGTAGCAGTCTGTGGGATTTGCAGGACTTGAGAGTTTGATGGTGGCTAAATAAGCACTGTGCCATCACACCTGATGAATTCAGAAAGCAAACCCAGTCTGGGAATATGGCCTACATATCTTTGGAGTTCTGTTCCTTGAAACATGCATGGCAACACAAAGATTAGAGAGCTGGAGAAGAAATGGAAAACTTACTTACATTCATAAACTTCTCATATTGAATAGCAGACTCCATGGTATTACTTGAATAATCCAGTGTATCCTTCCAAGAGTGCATGAGGAAAGCCAGCCGTAACTGTCGTGCTAGTAGGAGGTTCAAAATAAACCAGGGAAGTTTTTATAAGCTGAAACATTTTCGTGGACTCCAATACTACAGTGGCTAAGAACATAATCTTTAAATTTCTTACTATCACTACAACTACCAAAATAGCAAAACCACTATCATCCATACTGATAAAAACCAACAAGGATGAGAAGAACAAGGAAGCTGTTCCAAAGTTAGCAAAGAAGAAAGCACCTGAAGTTACCCTGAATACAAAAAATTATCACAGTCACCACTCAAAGTACATCAAAAACATTCCCATTCCAAAATAATTGTTACCTGTGTGTTTCTTCAGTGCATCTTTTATGGTAATGAAATTCTTCAAAGATTTGGACATTTTACAGCCAGCAATTGTTAAGTGACCAGTATGCAGAAAATACCGAACCCAGTGATCATTTTCGAAATATGCCTGCAGGAGAAAAACAAAACTCAAAGACCCAATGCTGTTTACACACATATGAAGTAGGAAAACAAAGAACACAAAAACTTAGTGAATAAAATCCTGAGAACCAAAACTCGTGTTTACACAAAACATGAAGGTGAAAAAACTGAATTAGGGATTTGTGTAAGCTGCAGTCAAAGCACAGCATGTTGCTCTGTCACTGCAGGAAGGTCAGTTCATTCACCTCAGACTGGGCCAGTTCATTGTCATGGTGAGGAAATCGGAGATCAAAGCCTCCTCCATGAATGTCCATCGACTCTCCTAGAACGGATCCACCCATGGCAGAACATTCAATGTGCCAGCCGGGACGACCCTGTTAACAAAAAGGCATTGCTTGGTTACTAGTGACTGTCTTCCTCTCCTGCCCCTGTCTCATTCCCTCATGCTGTTACTAAGTAAAAAAGATTCTCAATCTCAGCTTCACAAAAGGAAACTGATTTAAAGATCCAACTTGGCAATACATCTGTAATGTTCTGATTATCTTGCTTACTGTTCTTTTAAAAGCAACATTAATACCTTTTATCACAAGGGAAAAAAAAGGAAACAGAATTTACAGATAAAGTTTGTCAATTAACAGAGGACAAATGACAAGTAACAGCCATGCTGAGCCTGCTTGCAAACTTCTGCTTAAAATGTATCAAACAGACTGATGCATATTCCAGATTATTAAATGAACATTAACCACAGAATCTTATGACTGAATACATAATCTCCACAATTTATGCAGTGTTAATATGAGGTGAAGCAAAAAAACTCGTGTAACTGTGCTACTTAAATAAGTGAAGAAAATCCCAATCCTGATTATAACGTCCCTCCTTACCTTTCCCCATGGAGAGTCCCATGAGGGCTCTCCTGGCTTGGAGGACTTCCACAAAGCAAAATCATTTGGAGAACGCTTCTCACTTAAGCGATCAGCTGAGATGCTCAGGTCACCTTCCAAAAGAGAAAATGTAAATGTAGACATCTTATACCAGCATTACTGATTTTTGGCTTTGCTGTATCTCACAAAAAGATAACCTTAAAAAAAATTTAAAAACCCCAAAACACAAACCCCCAGATAAGTGGACCCTCAAAAATCCTCATTATTAACCTTGATAATCCTTTGGGGTTTTGGTTCATGTTTGGCTGACAAGTAGCCGACAAGTATCAGCTGCACTGGTTTCTAAGTTTTGATGAGATTCATTGACATTATCTTATCAGGCACAACTCCAATATTCCATTTATAGAAAAAGAAATACAGAAAGAAAAAAACCCATACTCAGAGACAAGTAAGACTGCAGATTCAATTTATTCCAAAGTTAGATGGATCTAAATTGAGACTATGATTGTCTTAATCTGTACATACAATATGATTATAGAATATATCTTCCCTAATCTCAGCTGCTGCACAGAATGGTTGGTATTTGTTCAATAGCTACATTTACTCCTCTGTTACCTACTGCTCTATGAGTGTCCTGATTTCACCTGGTATGAGGGTTATATTAAAACCTTTTAATATTCTTTTTATAGACTTTCTGTATGATTTCCTAAAACTATACAACTTTAGAAGCAGATAACTAATGAGTCCCATTTACTGAGCATTTTAAGTAATCCTCTATTATAGCTCTATTCAAAAAAATCTATATTTGGATTTGATTCAACACAACAAAGTTAGAGCTCTCAGTAGGAAAGAGGAACCCAAATATTTGTCATGAAATAACCCCAGCCTGATATGGGAAAGCTTGTGCCTGGCACGTGGAAGACCCAGGTTCAAGTCTTTGCTCTTACTCTGAACCAGACAAATGGGCAAGTAACTGAGCTATGGCCAAAAGACTGAATTATTCACAATTGTGACCAAAAAACCCCTCACAAACAAACAAAAAGCAACCCAAACCATCCTAGGATTATTAACATTTCTTGGTATTTTCCAATTAAAAACTTAAAGTACTGTCTCAAGCTACAAAACTTTGGCAAAGAAATTGATAAAGGGAGTGCAACAGGTAAATCATTAAGCTCTGGCTGTGACTGATCCACATGTCAGTAAAACCAGTTGAAGAGACCAACACATCATCAGTTTCTTCAGCAACTGAGCAAATCTTTACCTTCCCCCTCTTGAAGAGCTTTCTGATCACCTACAGCTTCAGGCACCAACTTAGCATAGGAGTGTTTTTCACTGGCATCAAACTTCATAGTATCAAAGTATACAGATCCATTAGACACATACCTGAAAAGTTAAAGATCATTATTTAGCTAACTTTCCATCACAACTGAATTTTTTTCCCCAAAATCACTCCCATAAGTTTTCTGGTATCTCCACTCACATTATGGTACTGCTCAGTATTGTAAATATGACTTAGGTGAGCCTAAGTTTAAGGCCTTACCATATGAAGATTTTGGACAAATCATTGGAAGTTATAATAAAATTAACTGAAGAGAAAATAGAAGCAAATTATTGTTAAACTTTTGAGAGGTATCAGCAAACAGTCACAAGAACTACCATTTTTAAAATTTATGTTATTTACAACTGATTTCTAAGTGTCACATGTCAATTTTTTGATAATTTTTGATGAAGACCAGGAATCAAACACAGTTCAAGTGACTGGGACTTTGACTTTATTTTCATGAACAAGGATTTCACCCTATAGTATATTATAAGAAGCATATCATGTGAAAAATAACAGCTCTTTTGCAAAGAAACCTAAAATTTCTTTATTTGATGAAAAACTGCTTCTGGCAAAGACTACTGTTGCAGATGAAAACAGAGAAAACAGCTCACAGCTAAATGCTGGAAGCAATCATTCTGACATCCAGTAGCAAACTTACCCATAACCATTATCCACAATCTTCTTCACAAAATCCACAATTTCTGGCACATATTCACTAACCCGTGTCAAAACATCTGGAGGTAATACCTAGAGATAAAAAGTAGAATTGTATATATGGAAATATGCACTAAACATATATCTTGTGTATTGATTACAATTTTGCTCAAAAGCAAGTGATAATAAAATTTAACACTCCTATTTCAAGCCTTCTGCTCTGAATCAATATGCTATGGCCACTTTTTCCTCAGTCTTTAAGGGGATTCCAGATTTTCTGACAGAAGAGTCAGCAAGTCCCTCTGATTTGCAAATAAATAAATCAACTTTCACTGACCTGAACCACTGCCTCACACAGCATTTCATCTCTAACAGACAAATCTCTTCTTGATGGTTACCATCACATAATTTCTTAATGGCTGAAGACTCCTAAGTAGGTAGTCTAAATGCTGAGGTTGGCAGGGATCTCTTGTGCAGCCAACAGATTACAGCTCAAACTTTTTTGGACCAGTTTATGATTATTTCCCCATGTTACAGCAGGGGGATGGTAAGGAGAGCACACATCAAACCTGACAACCAATTAAGTTGTATGCAACAACCACAATAGATTTAAGATTGTGGGGATGGAAACAGAGCAAGTGCTAATTTAACACCTATCTATTAATATTAAAGTAATTACTTTATTGATAAGGTTGAAATATGAGATTCTTGAAACCTAACATGGAGCTAAATTGTCTTCTGGGTACTATGAGGCATGGCACAAATATTTTTAGAAGAGAAAACAGTTCATTTACTTACGTTGAGTGCTTCCATATCTTTATGAAATTCCCCTTCCCAGAATTTGGGGAGCTTTGAGAATATAGAATTGTCAGTCACCTGACTGCCAAATCTTGTGTCCAACCAGTCAGACAGCAAATCTTTGGCTTCTTCCAACAGTGTCTAGAAAACAATAACCATAACAGCAAGTAATCTAAGATTTGCCCTGTTTAAATTTTACAGAAAGATTTTATTCTGAACAGCCACAGAGAAATAAGGAATAAGACATTTGCAATGAGACACTTAATTTTGAATAGAGAGTAATCCAGGTTTCTTCCATATTTTTATCATATTGCACTTCATAGACATAGATGAAACAACCAGAGCAAGGAAGATGAACTGTTAAGTGGTATCTGTTTTGATACTGATCACTTCAATAGTGATCTGGAGCTTATGCTGTAAACACCAGATGGGACCTGCAGTTGTATCACATTTTCTGTTTCCTCACTGCTACTGGACAATCTAACAGAAGCCTTACTGTGCACACTGCTAAAAAGTGTCTGAAAGACTAATTTGGACATCAGCAAGGATACCTTTTAGTCTTATATTAAAGGATTTCTATTTCTGACACTAGGATATAATGCAGAAAGCATGATTGGTTAGATTTTAGGGTTTTTTAAATTCCATTACATTAGTATACACTTTTATAAAAGCACTTGATATTAGAATATCTGGGAGTTTTTAAAAAAAACCCATAATTTAGAGACAGGGTCTTCTCAAGAACGGAGCACATAATCATGTGTACCCCACAGTACTTATCACAAATAATCTGAAAGCAAGAGAAGACGAAAATGGAAAATTTACAAAAAGACAGTAACTACTAAAAATAGTTATACTGACTGACTTGATTACTGGACAGAACCAATAAAGTCAACATGAATATTTGTCACTAAATGTAACTGTTTTTAATAAAAATAATCCTGAGCACAATTTTGGGGGAGGTATTTTCCTCTCTGATCAGAGACAGAAACACTTGTGTGGAAAACTGCCACCAGTACTGGAACATCAGAAATGCATGTTCAGTAATCTATAATGAAATTAATTAATCAAGACAAAAAAGTAAAAGAAAAAGTCTAAATACAAACAAGAGGGAAATCCTAATTGAAAGTTTAAAAAAAAGTTATTGATAAAAACAGCATCCAAAAACTCTGTAGTTGAACTGAAGAATCAAAGTCCCTATATTAAATGCAAAGTACTAAAAAGTTCTCAGTCCCACCATTTCTCTTTTTATGAATTAAAGGTTCCATACAGTCTCAGGGAATTACTACAAGCTACACATTCTTTTTAAATGTCCTAACAATTATAAACCAAATATAAAACAAAAAAGGAGCTGAAACTTACCTCATGGCGTCTGCTGATCTCTTCAGCAGGGAGCTTTGCTTGGAGAGCTTCTTGTAGAGGGTCAAAAGCAGACTTCACTGCATTTTGAATTCTTTCCAACATTTGCTTCTTGTCTGGGTCTGTTGTTTCATTTAGTTTAACTGAAAAGAGCTACAATTAAAAAAAAATAAATTAGAAAGCCATCTGCAGTACAGCAGCACCATGCTCCATACACAGAATATTATCTTAGCCACATAGTACCTTGCTAGTGATTAATAAGACATTATGCCACAGAAAAAGCTTTGACATCAACTACTGAAACATAAAATATGCTCCTCATCAGAAATAATGGTGCAATCACAAAACTTTAGTTTGCATCCAAATTCATTTTTTCAGAAAGACTTCATAAATCACTACATCATCATCATCATTACTGCTGTTTTCATTTTCTGTGCAGCTGATAACCTTAACTGCACAGTTGATTACCATGAATTTGAAAAGGACAGGCTTTAATGTGAAACAGGGAGAGATTAAATGCCATGTTTAGGCAGTATGTCAGGCAAGGATAGTTGGGCAAAATTTCCAGGTCTCCTATTTCCAGGCCTGTATTCAATTCATTAGAATGATAATCTCTTTGTGATCTGTAGTTCTAAAAATTACCAGAGAATCACCTTCCCCACCTTCAGTCCTGAATACACAATTGATTAAATCCTTAAAGCTTTCCAGCCTTCTCCTTCCAAGGTCATCAATGGTACAAAGGAGAAACCTCTCAAGCTTTAAAAGATTATGGACAGACCACTGTTCAAAAACTCTTTTAAAGGATTATTTTAAAAGTTTGAATTCTAACACACAAATATCCAAACACTGTTTGAGCAATACATGCACTCACAAATAAGTGCTAAGATCACAGAAATCAGGAAGGCCTTTTAAAGAATTTGTCAATTCTAAATGTGAAATTTGACAATGTAAAAACCAAAAGTGATGTGCAGTTCAAGTAACATTTCTAACATGTGCAGTACCAGAACTAAAAGAAGCAGAAAGTTTAAGGAGGCAGCAAAGTCAGAAGCATTCTTTAGATGCTTTCCTACATTATTGAGTGAGAACCTAAAACACAAGCAGGGATTTTTCCACCCACCTCTGAGGCAGTCCTAACATCTTCAAGCAGCTGATCTGGTGTTGATTTGCTCTCTCTATATCGTTCAAAAAGGTGATTTTGTCTTGCTCTCTTTATGATCTACAAATCAGAAACATGAAAATATTCCTGTGAAGTGACACATAGTTATACAAAGTGCAGATAAAATCTATTATGTACCAAAACCACTTCCCTATAAATTTAACAAGCTACAAGAATAATGTGCAATAATACAAATCAATCACACCATACACAGTTAATGGACTACCTCAACAGAACCAATTAATTACTTCATCAGGCAAATAAAATATATTATCTCTTGAAAATACTGAGTCTGCATTATTTGTGACAGCATTCATGATTATACAACACTCAAGGATTTGCTACCATAGGAGTGCTACAAAACTGAGAAAATCAATGCTTTTGTGCACAAAATGTATGTCTCATTTACTAAGTGTAAGATTTAGCTTGGCTTATCAAGTGGCAATTGACTGACTTCAATTCTAAAGCATTTTAGATTGCAATTAAAAAAACCCCTTACCTTGTCATCAATATCTGTAATATTCATACAATAGAAAACGTCATATTTAAAATAATCCCTCAAGATTCTCCTCAGGATATCAAATGAGATGTAGGACCTAAAACCAAAAAGATACAGGGGTGTTTTTAGTTAACACCTGTATCTATTCTGAGCACAAACCATTTTAACCTCAATCAACAACTGTGCAGCAGTTTTACTTTGTCCCCATCTACTAGAAAGTTTTTAATCCCACAATGATAAAATATGATAAGGTGCTTTTAATCTTAAATTGCAAGCACTGAGTCGAAAGAGACCATTTTCTAGCAATACACTCATTTGAATAATACCTTCTTCTAATAACCTTTTGCTTTTACTAGGCACTGTTATCACTTATATCAAAGTAAGGAATGCAGTACCTGGCATGTCCCATGTGAGAAGCATCATAAACTGTTGGACCACAGCAATACCACAAGACCTTTTTTCCATTCTGAGGCTGAAATACTTCCTTAATTGAAAGGGAAGGTACAGTGGTCAGAAGAAATTGAAGACATGACCTCAGGCCAGTAACACCCCATTTGGAGATCAGAACATGAAAACGTGGATTATACATTTGTTACAAAAAACAAATAGTGATTCCATTCCCAGATTTACCATAACTACAGATCACCACTAGCTTTATCCTGTGAGGGAGATAATGGGGTGTGGCTGCTTATGTTCTATGCATTCTAATCAATCAAGATATCAGGTTACAACAATGTGGACTAAGCAGGGTACTATTCAAACTGTAAAAGTTTTCTTTTGCATTGAAAAAGGTTACACCCTATAATCAGTTCACAGACACTTGAATACTACATCCCATGTAAAATTAATATTCTTAATATTTCCTCTTTCAAACAAGAGGAACTATTAAGACTTTCCCAAAAGACTTTCAAACAAGACCACAAGAAGTTTTATAAAAGTTACCCTTTTTATATTGCAACTATATAATTGGTGAGACTGTTTTTACACAGACAACATCTGAAAAAAGCAACTGTGATTTTATTCTGCTCACACAGCCTAACTTATGTGTATTACAGTTGAATGCCTGGCTACTTTGCATGACAGCTTGAAACTGGGAACTGAATATTATGCACAAAAACACACACACTTGTAGTGTATATACATTAATATATACAGTATTACACTTGCCCAGCAAATGCAATTGACTGGCACAGAGCTCCTGGCCCATGCTTGTTAATATTCTACAAAATACAACCCAGAGACCTGACTATTGACAGGGCAAACACTTCAGAAACAAGGATTTGATGACTGCTCTGTTTGTGTTTTTAGGGAAATCCCCACTTCCCTTTCATTTACTCACCTTACTGCGGGTCAGGCTGTTGTAGAGGCAGAGCCTGGAATGTTTTGTCCCTTCAGGGGGAGACCAGGGGGGCTGCACACGTTTGCCTTTACCTAGGAGAAAAGGTAGTTTAAAGAAAGTTTAAAGACACTTTCCACAAACAGATTTGCAATACAACATTTTCTCCTTATCACATCATCATTTGAGAAGAAAAAAAAGCCCCACATCTAAATGGAGAAAAGAGCTTCAATCCTAGTAATGCAGCTACTTCTGTTAGAGCCTCCTACAAAGCCACCAAAACCAAAGTAAATTATTGCAATCTAATTTATTTTCTATTTTCTAAATTGCCATTCCTATTAGTTTTTGATCCAAGTAGCAGTGAGGAAGAGGGTGCAAAAGCAAGAGCATGCAATTCAGGTAAAAGTATTACCATGAGTTTTGAAATTCAATGAATCATTAATGAAGTGTTATGGCAGTCCTGGGCTATTTGCAACACCAGTGATTTTACTGTGATGGCACATCACAGATCTCACACAGAATTTGCAAAATATCTCCAGAGTCCAGAGGTGGTCTCTAGAGCCAATATTGACAGAGTATGTGCACTCAGGGTGAGAGGGAGAGCTGACAGAAAGGCTTAGACAGAACCCCAGTTTTTTATCATGCATTGTTGCTAAGTACACAAGGCATTTCTGAACACACTCATTTACCACAAATATGCTCCAGTTCAGCAAGAGGCTACATTTTGCCATTAAAGAGAGTAGATAAAACCCAGGGTAACATTAATGACAATATTCTTGCATCTGTTTTTTCCTAAACTTGTAAGAACAACATAGCTGTTAAACTCCTGGGGTTTTTCAAAGAGAAGTATGGGCATGTGATTTGTCAGAGAGTTGCAGTTTGCTGTGTACTGGGCTGCTTACAGCTGTAATGATGTTAAACCAATTATCATATTAACTAGGAATGAAAGCAAACCAAGAAATTCAAAAATACATCAAGTTTGCCAGCTTAATATACACAGCACTATGTTTAGGAATTCTCATGGTATGCATTTTAACTGCAAGTAAAATATTATACAAAATATTTGTTTTGACCACAAAATTGCCTTTCTTCTGCTGTGTCTCAGGGTGCTCTTCATTATCTCTGTTTCTCTCAGTATCTTAATATGCATATTTTGGCTGAAAACCTTTAAGTAACATAAACATTCATGGTGTAAAAAATGTAATCTCTTCATCTTGCTTTTTTGAGTAACTGCCCAAGTAAGAAAAAACATATGTTAAGTGTAGTACTCTGCTTCACTTCATGGAACTTCATTTAACTTCCATGCTATGAATCCATGGAAATATGTGTCCAGTCTAAACATGAGGTACTCCTGAACAAAACACCTGAAGTTCAACAGCAGTCTCTCCATAACATAGGTCATACACCAAGGTATGGATTTGTTTACTCTCTGATTTACAAAGATTACTCTGGCATGCTTAATTGTGGCCAACGCTTCCCTCAGGGAAAGAAGCCTATGTGGGTTAGCCTAATAAAAGATAAATCTGTAAAGCTTTCTTCAGTTACAACCACATGAACATAAGGAAAAACCCAGATACTGCACCCCATGTTCTCAGCTTGCGAGTTAGGTGTCACATTTTACCCACTACACAGATGCCAAGGGCAAAGTAAAAGCTGGTAAAATATTGGTTAGTCTGGTCAAATGCACCTCTGCCAGCCTACAGCCTTTCCCCTGGTTGGAACTGAATTTCATTTGCTCTAATCCACCATGGAGTTTTCCGCCACACTAAAAAAAAAACAAGAAGGAAGTATTTAAGGTCTAAGAAGCGTGGCAGATTTGTGTGTTATTTTCATGGTGAACACTGCATAACACCATTCTAGGATTCCTGAAACACATAGTGAAGATATAACCCTTCAGAAAGAGAGGTTTAACAGTAAAGATTTCATGGTCAGGAAAAAGGAAACCTTTTCTGTTTCTGCTCCACCCTGATCCATAGAAGTCTACAGACAATCTGCAATTAGTGGACAGATCTGCTATCAGAGCCAGGGGTGCAGCTGAGATCCCTTCTGTGCTGGAAGGAAATAACAACCAGCACAAACACTTGCAGGCACACACAACACACAGAACTTACTCACAGCAGTCTGATTTTAACTGCTGCTCTGTTAGGAATTGAGAACACAAATGGTGAGAGGTTGTGAGAAGACGGCATTGGAGCAATACTAGTTAACAACCATCAGCAAAAATTACAGACATGCATTCATTTGTAGGTATTGCAAGCACTATACGACAGCTCTGCCTTGTTATTTTTCATTATTTCATGACTCCCTGAGCAAGGATCTCACTATAAAGCAATTAAATTAGACTGGCTCATTGGGAAACAACTCAGGAGAGTGATACAGCTCCCAAAAATGCCTGCCCATGCTTACACAATGACCTAGATTAACCAGTTAATACTTCCTCAAATCATCAGTATGCCTAAATTACCAAGGTTAAAAAAGAACCCCAGACATTCTTTGTGAAGCTCAGTGTTAATAAAGAGTAAGTATTCCATTTATTTTATTGTGGATTTGTATATTATACAACTATTTGGTTAACCTTGCAAGGAAATAAGAAGACTGGGCAAATCTTGGTTATTTCCAGGAAAAAGCCCAAACCCACACATTCTTTTACAAACCAGAAGATAGCCAGCTTTTAAAAGAAAATACATAATCAAATTCTGTACACTAAGGATTTTTAACTTAAAAAAAATAAGGTAACAGCTTTTACATCCAAATAGGTCAGGATCTATCAACTGCACAGTAACTGTATGCAAGAATAATGTTATGACTTTGAATACAAACTGATACTGTAAATTTTAAGGCGTGCAAGAGAGTATGAAAGGGAACTTCTCAGAATTCTCAGCAATAACAACCAATACAATGTCAGCTAGTCTATAACCTGCCCACCAGTTTCATATTACTCACTTGTTTGAAGTTTACAAGGCTCATTTTTGTCACTGCTGCCATCATAGATTGCTTCTATGTGTCTGTACCACCGGACAACATGGATATACTGGTCCACAGGTGGCCCCGAAAACTTTCTGAACACCTCCACATCTGCATGTGAAAATGTGAACCCCTGGATATAACTACGAGTGCTCAGGTACTCGTTCAGAGCCTTCACCCTGGCTTCCTCTTCACTAATGCTCAGAATAAAACTGTAGCTGGAAGCTGTAAAGAGAGGCACAGGACATTTGGTCAGCATTAAAAGAAGGAGATCCCATGACCAAAATATATCCTTATAATACACATCTCCCCCTGTAAATTAGCTCTGGCAACTGGTAAGAAATTTGAGAAAATTATATTTAATACAAGCTACCAAATAACTATGTATTTCCTGTTAACAGGATTATGTTCATGCTGCCATAAGTTTTTGAAGACATCCTTCAAAGAGTAGTAAGGACAAGAACACAGATTTTTCCATTAAGAATATAATCTACTGAAACTGTAGAAAATCCTTCACACAGAGCAAACCTAATCAGTCACTCTTTTCCATGCTGCTAAAACACTCATCCTGCCAATATTTAAATATGATTCACTGTGGAAAGGCTGTGACTCTGTCTACTGAACGTGAGCATGTAGTTACACCTTTGCAGGGGTGTTCCCAGCACCATGCTCATTCTTCCTACTTGCTCTAGAAACTCAGAACTTCACCTGCTGTTGCATATTCCCATACTTTGCCCATGCCCCTTTCTCTCCTCAGGCACATGAATAAGATTTAAAATGAGTAAAACCTATACAAAGGAGCAGAAAGGATATCAGATCATGCTCCTCTCTCACAATTTTTTACTTCTGTGATTTCTTTGGTATATAGGCAAAGCAGGTTCAGTTATGTCTCCTCTGGACAAACACAGGGACACAGAGGAAAGCTCTGCGTGTTGGTGGGGATGCTCACTGGCAGAGCAAGCCCTGTGCATGCCAGGGGGCACAAAGCACCCTGAGGTTATGCTAGCACTGCCATTAGGCAAAGCCAGCACTCACATTTCCCAGCAATGATTCAATGTTGTAGCTCTGTACCGTACAAACACGAAGGCAATATCCTGTCTAGGTAGTCAGCCAGCAAGGTAATTTAAGCCAAGGTCGCGTGCAGTGAAGTGAGAGAGGCAGCAGGAGAGCACCTGTCCCTGCTCCCAAACCCAGCAGGGACCACAGCCACAAGTGCCACTTCTCACACAGGAATATCTCCTGCACGAGGAGCTCCCAAAGCATGGAGATGCTCACAGAACACAGCTCTAGGAAAGTCAGGAATGAAAGGAGATGGGAAAGTGGTGTCTAGGAGAGGATGGGAGGGATGGCACAATTGAATTTCTTCCAAATATCATCAGTTAAAACTTTATGAACCATTTTCTATATGTAAATAAATTATTAAAATATCCAACAGCAAGTCAGGATGACAAGGAAGTGGCAGCTAGATATCAAGAAAGTTTGTATTCAACTCTTTGGGGTATAAATGAGATCTAGTGACACATTGGGAGAACTAATAAAAAAGGTCAATGACCTTTAAAAATTTTAAAAAATCAAAATTCACAAAAGATATTTAATATCTATGAACAAAAGAGGACAGATCCATGTAAAGTATAAATCCTTCTCAAGGCCTATCCATGTAATTGCTCAGTACAAATAAGGAATGCCAAGGAAATAATGGTTCATCACTTGACCTTATAGGCTTGCCTTAGGCAGCTGAACGGATTCAGCTCTGGCTCACACAGTTCACTTTACTATAATCTTTTCATGCTCCTAAATATTTACTGATGTTTATCAGCACAGAACTTCACATGTTTGTACACATGAAATTGTTTGAATCAGTCAGGTTCATTAACAGTGGAAACCTAAGTCATAAGTCTTCCTTGAACATGAATGTTGTATACATTAAAAATATGAGGGAGAAGGCAAAAAAAAGGTAGTACAAGAATGATCTAGGTAAAAATGAAACTATATCTCAAAGAAAAGATCTTTTGCAAGGAAAAAGCAACACTCAATTTGCAAAGTATTATTATGGTTATTATGACCATTATTCACACATCAGGCTGCTAATGGGAAGCAAGTCAGTGTATCTGAAACAATGTAAGTGCTTTCCAACCACATCTGTAAACCAATCTAAAAGGGAGCTTGCCCAAACTTACACACAAATACAACAAATACGACAGCACTCATACAAGCTAATTTTGGCAAGGAGAGGTGGCAAACACTGCCTGTGAATGTCAGCACCAGCTCAGCACTGATAAGCTTAACAACCGAAATTTTTTTTGGATCAATCTTGGCACAGACATTAATACTTCAAATTAAAATGTTTGCCAGGCTCACTGTCCCATTCCCAGTACCCCACATCAGTTTCACAGGCTGTGCTGAGCAGATGACTATGATAACACTGCCTCGGAAGGCAGTGTAGCAGTGGATCACATTTTTCAAGCAAAAGGAACCAGTGACAGCTGTCTATGTAGAAGTCTGTTCTGGTTTAACTGGTATCATGGCTAAAAGAAGAACAGTAAGTCTACAGAACCCGGTTTCTGTGATTTCCATTCTGCACCCTCAGTTCCCCCCATCTTGCAATTCCTTCAATTCATTAAACAGTCCCACTGCAATATTTCCTGGTACCTCCTAAGTGCTGCATCCTATTTTCCCACACACTTCAGCAGCCCCATGCTCCTGCTCAGCTCCAGCCCATCACTGCTAAGTCTGCCAATGGTGTGCAAGAGGCAGCTGCCTGCTGTCAAACTGGTTAATTAACACCAATCAATGGATTCAAAAAGTATCGAGGGAGGAGGCCCAATGGATATATGTACATCTGACCTGTTTTCCTTGTTGCTTTAGGAAAACAGGCTAAGGAATTGCCCTTCTCTCTAAGTGCAATTTTTTTCCATCCCCAAAACAGAACAGATGCAGTTGTTACTACTCAGTTGCATCAGGAAGTGTCTCCTTGACAGCAGAAACACGAGAGTACTACAGAGCTGTTGTATAACACTGAATTTTAACTCATGTGAACAGAACAATCCATAGATATCATATCACACAAGAGGAAACAAGCACTGTGCACGAGTATTGGAGAGGTAGCAAAACAACCTTGAAAAATCAGAAGAATTAATGTTAACAACGCAACAGTAAAAAGCTGTTTCAAAAAAATTTTCCACTGCAGACATCAATTAATACAGCTCTCACACCAAAACCACTGACGTACAATCCCTTTGGGTGATGTAATTGTAACACATTCTTCTTTCCATGCATGGAATGCTTCAGAGACTATTGAAGGACACTGGGAACTTGTCTGAGAGAGTGCAGCAACACACAGACTCAAAGGCACAGGACAGCTTCTACATTTCATCTGGACATAAGATAACTTTCGAGGTTTAAACAAGACATAATTCCCACAATATCAAATTTAATTGAAAATTTTTACTTTTATTAACTTGAGAATGAAAACCTCTGCTCCTTGAAGGCGTGGATGGCAAAGTAAATACAGGAAAGCCATAAAGAAGGCAGTAAGCTAGATGACACAAAACCAGGGAGTTACTTCAGGGAAAAATTATGTTTCCTAGGCTTCCCTGAACCTGCTAACCTTGTCAGTCATAATTAGATGACAATGTAAATGTTCTGGGAATTCTGCAGAGGCATTCTCCAAAAAGAAATCTTACCCATTTCTGAACATTTTGAAATGTAACTTCTCATCCGACTTGACTTTGACAAATTCAAGACAACCCACAAAAGACAAATTCAACATTATTAATATGGCTTCAAACTGGCCATTTATCATCCCGGCCAGCCACTCTGGTACCTTTGAAAAGAATTCCAACCATCTGCTCAGACAAGATGAATTCTCCTTTTCCATTAACATTTCACAAGAAACAAACCAACGCAGTGATTCCAGCTAATGCCAGACACAGCATGCACAGAGACAGAAAAACAAAGGACTTATCAAGATTGACACATAAGGAGAAAGAGGCTTTTAGATGAGCAGGAATTTTTAGGACTAGAATATCCCACACCAAGGAAGAGCTTGTCAATCCCAGCCTTTCGAGCCCTGAAAGTTTCACTTCCACTTTTCCTGAACTGAAACTAAATATCACAATTGCAGTTTCAGTTTAAAAAAAAAAAACCTACCCTAACAAATAGTAACTAAAGAGTTTCTCCAAGTGCACCTGAACTGAGCCTTTCTTGGGCTTTTTCCCCCCAAGATACTGCAAAGACTTCTGAAAAAGCTGATCCCTTGATGACAAGAAACGTTGCACTTCCGTGGGAATATTACATGAGATGAATAAAGATCAAAGTAACTTTTGGTTACTTTGTTAAAGAAAAAGGGGACAAAATATTTGTATTTACAGATCCCCAACAGGAATGACAGAAATTTCCAACCCTTTACATACCATAATGGTATTTCATACTTGCATGACTGGTATTCCAAGTTTCCATTTGCTACAGTAGTGCCAAAAATTACAGTACTACCCTAGCCCTCCTTCCATATGGAAGCGAAGAGTACAACCCATCATTAAAACACGACCACAAAAAAACGTCCGTAAAAGTCCAAAAGTTCAGGCGTGAGTTCAGAGGAGGACGGCGATGGCTTGGGAAGGAGTCCGGCAGGCACGGAGACAGGTGAGAGGCAGGGCGGCAGCGCACGGACCGAGCGCACCCCGCACCTCCGAGCCGGGGCACAGCCGCTCGCACACGGCGGGGACGGGGAGCCCCGCACTGTCTCCACAGAACGCCAGCACCACCCTCACAGCGCGGCGGGGCACGGGGCGAGCACCCAGGGGGGTGCCGAGCCCCGGGACGCGACCCCGCCGTGACAGCAGCGCGGCCGCCGCCCCGGCCCCTGACAACCGCGGCCGCCCCTCGGCCCGGCCCCGCCGCGGGCCCGCGGCGCCACCCGCCCACCTACCGTGCTCGGCGCTGCCGGCTGCTGCCATCCCGGAGCTGCTGCTGCTGCCGCTGCCTCCCCGGCCCTCGCTCGAGCTGATGCAACAGCGCGTCCGGAAGCCTCGCCCCGCCCGCCCTACGCTACTTCCGACGGGCAGCCCGGCGTCACCCGGGCAACGGGCAGCGCCTCACGGCCCGGCACGGCACGGCACAGCACGGCCCGGCCCCGTCCGGTCCCACAGGGCACGGCCCGGCACGGCACGGCACAGCACGGCCCGGCCCCGTCCGGCCCCACACGGTCCGGCCCCGTTTGCCCCTCACGGTCCGGGCCCGTCGGCCCCTCACGGCCCCACACGGCTCGGCCCCACACGGTCCGGGCCCGTCGGCCCCACACAGCTCGGCCCCACACGGCCCGGCCGGGAAATGCTGGCCCCGGGCACCGCGGCCACCCCGTCACCCAACAGCACCGTGCCAACCGAGCCCCCCCCGCCTTTCCTTAAACAGCCCCGAAGATGGAGGCGGCGCCGCCAGAACAAAGTCCCAGAGGCAGCTTCTGTCTGAGCCAGGCTTTTATTGCTGTGTTCGGACATAGCGGTGCTGAGCAGACCGATACAAAAGAAAATGGTTCCGGAAACTAAAGCATCACAGTACACAAAAAACAGCAGCGGACCCTTGGTCCCCGTCCCCAGGCTGGGACAGCACTTCACAAACCAAGGGATGCCCGAGCTCCTGGCTCCGAAGTGGGCATCCAGCACCTGTGTTGAATATTTTAAGACTCGGAGGTAGGAAGGTCATGTAAACATGAAAACAACATAGCTATTACATTCCTTCCCGCTATCTCCCTGAGGTGAGGAGGCTGTCAACTCCGTTTCTACTAGCAGTTTCTGACACTCTCATTTAAAGAAAGTCTGAAGACACACATATGTAAACAGGAACATTTCTGCAGTTCCTCATAAACATTCATCTTCAGCTTCTACTTTACTTGTAATGTTATTACTTTTTAAAGTCTTTGATACACTGTAACAAGCCTTGGTATCTATGTGCATCAATGCATCCAGTAAATTAATAATCATTGTTTCTTTCCCAGTCTGTTTTTTCCAGATGAGGAGCATCTGATATTAGTGTTCTTCTACATTATTAGAAAATTTAGAAATAATTTTATCAGTATCATTTTTCTGTAGAAGAGTTCTCATAAGCTGCTTCCACTGTTGTGGTGGTGCTTCCTTTGTAAAGACATCAAAGGTCTCTCTCGGTTCTGCAAGAAGAAACACACATCAGCTTGTTTTAAAACACAGGGGTTGTTTTTTTCCCCCCATAGCTCACATACATGCTTTGCCCTTAATTTTCAGCCAACACCTGCACAGACCGAACAGCAGCAGCAAGGAAGGGTTTGGCACCTAAGAAGCAGCAGGACAAATAAGTTTTCTACTAAGTGGTCTTGAAAGTAGCTAAAGGTATCAGTGCACTTCTCAGAAGTGGTCTCCTAAGGCAGGACACCATCCAGTAAAGGGGGTTTTGAAGAAGGCTTCATTGGCTGGCACGTTCCCTTGGCAGGGCTACTGAAGAGGAAGTTTTAACCACTCCACTGTGCTGCTGCCATGGGTTTGCCCCACCAAGACCACCACGAGCAAAACCCATCGCTTGGACACCCAGCACAACAATTTGCTGGGTACAGGTGGGTGTACCGAGGTCCCCCTTCCATGTGAGGGGACATTTGGCATCTCTCACTCTGACCTACACCTCACTCAGTAAAGCAGCGTACACTGCTGCAATGCAGACTCATTTTAAAACATTTTCCAAAAATTTGTACCATTGTTATTCTTAAACTCATGACTGTGCTACACTCCCATGCAGAAAAGTCATGCTCCAAAGTAGAACAGCTCACCACAGGGATTACAAATACAGCAATAATCCTGTTTCAGCATATTTTACAATACACTGGAAGTGTTATAGCTCCATGCAAAATTTATTAGCCTCTTTATACTACTCTTTAAGGAGACTAAAGTCAACAGGAATAAAAATCAAATCCAAGTACAGCCAATTTATGGAACACTTACCACGTTGAGAGAGATCTTCAACAATTATCTGACTAGGTTCTTGTACCTGTAATACAAAGTTGGACCATTACTTCAACAAATCAGGGTGCTTCACTCACTATTCTTTTTTACCTATTTTTACATCACACACAGCAAAGAGGGGACGGGCAGCAGATTTCAGAGCAGACCTGAAAGTACTGGAGTAAGGAAAATTGCATGGTGAAACAAACACTACTGGCTCCAAGGCAACATAGATTTGCTGCTATCACAAAAGAGTAGCTTCTGTCAGGGAGATGAAAGAGGCAGAGTTAATTAAATGAGGGATTGAAGGTTTTTCCCCCCCAAACTATCACTTCCCATACTTCCTATTACATCTTTAAGGCAAAATTTCCAGTACTGTTTTGCTGAAAGCTCTAGGAATAGTTATGAGCTCAACTAAAGGGATACTGATATTAGAGAAAATACAGTGATCATTTCACACACATACTCTTATCTTACAATTTGCTGGAGTTCCACGTGGAACATTAGATAAGGCAGTCTGCTGAAAAGCAGAATTCTGAACAGGTTTTGCTGCCAGTGAGAACTTATCAATCCTCCTTAACTATGCTGCCATACAGCACTTCCAGCTCCTGCACTGGACAGTGCCTGGCTCAGAAACCACACTATTTTCCACTATTTTCTTCTGGTGGAAGAAAAGGAAATACTTGAAGTTACCAGATGTTAGAGACATAAAAGGAGAGCTGATAATTTGGCAAAGTAACAGCCTTTACAGAACTGGACTTGTAAGCTCCGAAGTTTCCCTTGCTTGCCTCAAGACCTTTGCAAGGACAGAGACCGAGACCCTGCAGACCCTGCCTGGAGTCCTGGCCTGGCTGAGAGGGATGCTCACCAAGTGCTTGTCTGCAGGTGTGCTTGCTGTGTCACCATGGTACACTGCTTAGGCAGGGGCTGGAAGGAGCAGCTCTCTCCTTGTGCTTACAGCTGCTTCACAACACCTGCTCATCACAACAGCCCATGGATTTCCCCACCTCCTGGCCAGGTGCCACCCACTTTAGAAAAGACTGACTTTCTGGGGTAACTTTGGTGATCCCCCACAGAACATCCCTCATTTGCCTCACAACCACCATCAAGGATGGAGATTGAAGCCACCCCAAGGACTGAGACCCTTAAAATTCTAACACAGGGGTGCTGGGCTGGCTGACGTGGGATGTCTGCCAAGTGTTGCCTGCAGGTGTGTCTGCTGGACGAAGACTGATTTCCCATGGGAACCAGTCCTGAAACAACGGGTCCTACTCACTGCTGGGACTGAATTGTCCTGTTTGGAACTGGACTGTCTGTACTTGTTCTCAGTGGACTTATTCACCACTGTCCTATACCTGTTCCCTCAACATAAGACTATAAAAGACCCCTGAGTTAACCAAGGACTTTGAGATATCTCCCCAACATGACAAGACAGATCTATTGGCTGGACCACAAGGATTTAGTCTCTCTGTTGGTAACTACTCACTCCCCATCCCTTTTCCTCTTTCTCTCTATCATTTATCTACTTTCTAATCCTTCTAGCACATTTGCTGAGGGTACTCAAGAAAAGGTGCATCTGTTTTGATTAATATTGCAAGTCCCCTGCTGTGTGTCTTTTGCATTCTGAGATCAGTAAAACAAACCATCATGACCCTCACTTGTACTAGCAGATTGCGACAAAATGATTTTAGAGCCCAACTCTCCACCTCCCTGGCTGCTCTGCACCCACCAGACTGCAGGGTAAGGCACACAAGTTACCTCCACAACAACCACAGCAAACTTTCGCTAATGTTCCTGCTGATGTGGATTGCTGCTTGCTCCTCTCTAGGTACAGAAGGCAGGAGGGAATTAAACTGCCTTGCTGCACCTGAGATGACTAAACAGCACCAGGAGCCCCAAGCCTATTGCTGTGTCAAGGCTGATGCTCAGAATTGTTGCCAAGCAGCCTGTCAGCTCCAAGGCAGTGCACTACCTTGGGCTGCCTGTGGCTGGATTTACTTTCCAGGTGGGTGCACAAACTATAATCAGTTGAATGAAGCCAGTGAGCACCCACGTACGTTGCATTGTTTTTGTGAGGGGAGGAAGAGGGAAGCCAGCAAGAAAGGCTCCCATCATTTTTGGCATTGTCAATTCATTAAACAAGCATAGCCAGGATGTACAGCACCAGGTCAGCATGAAGAGTACAAGCACAAAGCAGAGTAGCATGTCTCACAGGACAGGTAGTGCTGAAGCTGGCAAGCTTTAGGAATATTTTTTTATACGTGAAGAATGAGGATGAAGCATTCTGCCCCCGCGACTCGTGTTTATTAAGGTACAAGCCCTTTGTAAAGCATAGGCCAGCATGTTTTCTGCTTGCACAGTGACCCACAGGCGACACCACCCCACGACCAACATGCATAAACGGGGATGTGAGGGGGAACCCCCCTACATATGACACAGGTAGTTGTACATCATTCTCACTGAAAATATTTGCTGTTTAAGGGTATAAACACATTAAAGAAGTTGATCTTATTTACACAGGATTATTCTTAAGCAGGCAAACAAATGACTGAAAGAGCACCATCGTGGCTGACACTTGTTTCAAAACCCAGCATCAGCTATTCAAGTATCAGCAGTTGTTATAGTTGCTATTCCTATGCTACAGCATTTTGACCAGGTTTTTTGTAACATTTCTTCATCAGCTTCTACAAAAAGATGAAGTGCTGAAAATCTTGCCAGGGCGTGAGGGGAGACACAACCCAACAAAAAACCTGGGGTGTTTCACATATTTGAGCCACTTATGGACCTTAAAAAAGAGCAGAGTTTTGGGTGAGCCTTTTAACATCTCTTTCAATTCTGTTTCTTCAGTCTTCAAGTATTTTTGGCATTATTAAGGTGCATTTAATTACTCAATGTCTAATTAGTAACATTAGACAAGAGCGCATACACTGGGTGGGTAATGCTCTGGTGAGGGACAAGAGAAGCTCCAGGAAGAAAAGAAGTCCTGTACACACACTGAGAACAGTCTGGATATTTTTCCTAGTTGCTCATCAAGACTAACATTGGTTGTTTAAAACTAAGACTGAGCTCATTTTTCCCTTTCCAGGGCTGGTAGCGATGTAGTTTCTAACTAGAGAAGTTAAAGCCAGCTTATATTGACTTCATCCAGCTTTGTATTTATCTTGCAGAATGCTGGACTAGCAATAGTTTTTTTCAGACTCAAACAGTAAGGTTCTGAAATGGTGTTTGGCTACAGGATGCCAGGGTATACCCAGCTTCAAGTCACAACCTATGCCAGCCTCAGCTGGATAAATCCTTTTAGGGATGTACTCTGAGACTGGCATGCTCTGAGCCCTGAACCCCTCCTCTTTTGGGACTGCTTAGGACCAAGAATTCAGACTGTCAGGTCCTGGTCTGTAGCTTGTGACATGAGCCCCAAGGCAGGAAGACTCAATCACTTTACTGGATCAGGAGTGGTTAAGTCTTACAAACAATTTGTAGTCACAATGCAATGAGAGCTGGAACACAACCATGCTGCAACACCAAACAAGAGCTGCCATCAGTTGGCGAATACGCATGTGAAGCGGCAAAAAAGAAATTAATTGGATCATGGTATCCCCTGGAGACAGTCTGAAGTGAAAACATGCAGCTAGCTCAAGTTTTTTCCCCACTTCCAAAGCATCCCGGTCACAGGCTCTGAAGTGTTTTCCAGTATTAACAAGGCCAACTGCAGCAGACACATGCAGCTATTGAATGCATCAGACACTTGCTAATTGATTTCTGACCTTGTATAAGTCACAACCTGTTGCATCACAGGAACACATCCTATCAGAGATCTACAGGGGGACAAACATGGAGGGCTGTGTGTCAGGTACAATTAGGCTGTGAGCAATTAGACTGAGATAAAACACTTGGTCCATCACATACTTACCAGACGTCCCTCTACATCTTTAACAGTTGAGACAGCTGAAAAACAAAATAAGTGTCTGAGAAACTTATAGGAATTGCAGCAACTTAAGCATGGCTGAAATAACACACGACTTACACACAATAGACACTTTTGTAACACAACCAAAGCTTTTAAAAGCCATTTAGTTTCTTTAACTTGTCATACATTTCAGCCCAGTACTACCCTTCGCTTCACTCAACAGCACACTGTGCCTTAATCCTGCTCAGTAAAATGCAGACCACAAGATGCTGTCTGACTTTTAAGCCACTCTTGCAACCTCCCCTACTCCAGCTTTTTGTAGGCTATTGCAATACAGAAGACAAAAATTGTCTTTACTGCAATACAGTCAGTAAGACATGATTTCAACAAACTTAGCACTTAAGATTCATAATAGCTTTCAGTATTATTTATAGTAGCAAAAATACTTTAAAACACAATAGTGGAAATAGAAGTCTCCAAGGAAAACAGCTTAGTTTCCACTAAAAAATAAATCCAGTGTGAATTTATCAACCCAACATTCACATTAAGAGGTTCAAATTACTAAAGGGAACCAATTTGCACCAAAAAAATCTCTACAACCAAACACAGTGAAAGTAATTAGTGATCTAATTAGTTGCTACATTTTGCCCCATGCATGGGAATCCCCACACAGGTTTTTCCTCTTGGCCAATACAAGGCAAGTTGACTGGAGAAGTCCTTTTTAAGGACCTTAAGATAATCTTGCTTTGAAGCAGAGGCATCTGTCAGCAAGATAAGAAAGCTCATAGTTAAGAATTATGCATTTTATTTACCAAGCAAAAATGCTCTTCACTTGACTAATTTGCTAATTTCAATCACGTGCAAAATGAACTAGAGCTTAAACAGGTCCCCTTTAAGGCAACACAAGAACCAGGGACACCCCTGGTGCATGCTTTGCCTAACTTTAGAAAGCAAATTTCATGGATAATAATCAAGGAGTTACCTTTATCACATTTCAGCTTTTTAACAACAGCAACAACAATAGCAACACCTACTAGAAAACCGAAACAAATCAGAAGCACCGGAAGAACCCGAACACGAGCTTCATTCCCTGCAAAGTCAGAAAAAAAAATTAGTACTGAAACAGTCCCCCCCAATAAGATATTCCTTGCTGTCCTAGAGAAAAACCTAAGCCTGGAACTAATACAATAACCCAGATAGCTCATCCTGGGACTCTCACGGACATGTTGCCCTGAACACGTGGGCACCTGTTTGCACTGCAGATCATACTCCCAAAGGCATCAGGGAACTCTGCAGAGAGCTGCAACACAACTTCCACCAGGTTTTATGAGAGACACTTATGGGGAAACAAGTATGCAAACGATGATAGCAAGCTTCGGGTGCTGTAGCATGGACAGTGTGCATTCCTGGCAGAAGAGGAAGCTACTGCAGACACAGTAAACACCTTCACACTATCCATAACTTTCAACTGTGTCGCCTTTGGAACTTTAAGAACCCTGGCAACACATGTAACTTTTCACCAAGTGAAACTCAAGGTGGTTTGTCCCATCAACCCCTTTGAGAACTTGTCTTTAGCAAATAACTCCCAAACTAAAATGCAGCTGTTCTTAAATACATCACAATACTTGAAACCACTGTTTTACAGACTACTCTGGTGTTACTAGCCTGAAGCCACAGACCCAACAAACCAAGCTGAGGGGGATTTATGTAGCAGACCTTGATTCGTTAAGCCTAGTTCTGTAGCATCAGTGGAATTCAGCATTATTTCTTTCCCGTCCGGATGCCTGAAGTGGACAGTAACAGAACATTGTATAAACATTTCCAGATCCGTCCATAGCTCTGTCCAGGCCTGATTCTTTTTCAGACAGAGCTCAGAACCATGAATGGAACATGCATAAACTTTGATAGAGGTGTACCTTTAAACAATGCAAGATATGACTACAAGATAAAATAAAAGCAAAGCAGATAAAATTAATGTACGTTAGCTTCTAAGTGGAAGGGGAAAAAGAAAAAAACCCAGAGTATATGCATTATTCATGCACAGTTAGTTTCCTTCAACAGGTAGGTCTACATACTAAAATTTTAGGCTGTGTGCTAAAAAGTTCATTCAAGTGTGTTTCTGTGGCAATACCAACCTGAAGACATGAAAAATGTGAGTTTACAGTCATAAGCAACAAGCACAATGATACCCAAGTCCACATCTTTCTAGGTCTCAACATCACAGGTTTTGACACCTAAAATTTAAATGCATGAATAATGCCATTTGGCTTCAGGGCAATTATTTAGAGCCTGATGACATGTGCTAGCTGTTGGCACAGATTGGGCCACAGCTCTAACATTCCCTAGAAGGAAAATAGCAACTTAAACTTACTCTTGACTGATTCTCTGACACATTTCACAGCTCTCATCTTCACAGAAATACCCTTGTTTGCACTGGCATTCAGCATCATGTGTCAGATTACAGGGTCTCAGAGTTATCTGATCTAAAAATAAAATCTAAGTTAGCAAGTGCAAAGATTATACTCAGGCCATAAAGGCAACTTACTTTTAAGTTGAATATGCTCAATGAAGACCACATTTAAAAAAAGGGGAAATTGTTAAGGTTTCATAAGGTTTGGTACCCTCTTTGCACTGTTTGCAAGGCAAGCATTCCTCCAAGCCGTTCTCATGGGCAGTAAAGCCTTTTCCTTCCTCGCAAGGGTCACATCTTCCTTTCACATGTGAAGCATTGCAGTGATCAGCAACAAAGGTACCTGTGAGAAGAAGTGACAGCAGAGCAATGTCAGGGGATCTTTTGACAGACACAGGGCTAAACTCATATTACAACAGGTTAAACTTGGATATTACAACACAGACTGCTGAGAGAAGTTAAATTCTTCCTTGCAAATCAATCGCATGCCACACAAACCAAGAGGCACAGGAGAGTCAGGAGGCACACGTGCAATTTGCTGCTCAGACAAGGGAGAGGTGCAAAATAATCTTGAGGTTATTTTGAGGCATCTAGCAAGGCATCTGCTGGAAGGATAAGTCACTGCAGCAGGCAGGGAGCCTGTGGATGGTACCACTGCTGAAGGAATGGGGCAAGCCCAGGGAGAACTGCTTCCAATAAACTTTTTTCTCCTTTGTCTGAACCATACCTAAATGCACCAGTAAGCTTCTGATAATAACGAGAGGCTTCTTCCTGGTGCAAAACTTGTTAGCTCTGCACACATTGACCAAGCAGAGGAGAGCAAAACTTACAGACACAGAAGTATCAGAACTCCCCTAGGGCTGTTCTTTGTGCTAACTAAATCACTTAGCTTCAGAAACTTTATCCTCAACCACAAGCAAAGGCTTCCTGGCTTGATGCCAAAGCACCCCTCCCAGTCATCACCTGTTGCATTAAGGGGCTCTCACTTCAAAATGGAGCCCAGCCTTTACAGCACCAAGGAGTCCTCACAGCTCCAATCAGGCTTACACTTTCATAGCATGCAATGTAGGAAGCAATTGCCATCAGCTGTAACTCCTCAAAGTCTTACCTGCTTCACAAAATGGACAGCAGAGGCCTTGATGGGAGTACTCTCCCTCCCCACAGTTCGCTCGGGCTCTAGGCATCGTCAGGAGAACAACCTACAGCGGAGGCAACCGGCCACTTGAGTGATTCATCCCCTGTGCACGATAACTATCTTGGGGAGATTAACTTGTAAAGACTTGGAAACTCATTCAGAAGTTTATGGGAAGCCACAGAGGAAACCCCAACTAATTTCTGCTAAGTGGTGCTCACAGCAGTAATTGCCATCACAAAGCTGGGGTTAAGGCAGCACCATGCAGCGGCTGATGGGCTTTAGGCAACTATTGCACCACATTCCTGTCTCCATATAATCTTCTGGGTTTTTTCCACTATCTCACAGCAGTTGAGCTGCAGACGCCAAAGTTTCTGCGGTACGCAAGGGATTAGTTTCTGCCTTCCCCCATCCTTTTAATTCATCAGAATCACTGCCAGTCTCACTCCCGCAAAATTCAGGAAACGCCCCACAGACCCATTCAACATGCCTCACTGGCTCTAATTTTAGGCAGAAGACAAGTCGAGTCATCAGCAACACTACAGGAGCATTGGGAATGTTTTGGGGTTTTTTTCTTTTTTTAAAGAGAAAGAAACGTGCAGAGGGCACACTCCCGGGCAGGGCTCCCGCGCAGCCTCCCAGTGCTGGTAGGCAGGAGTGCTTCCAGACACGAGAGCGCGGGGCCGCTGAGTCACAGCTCCTCCCCTAGAGCAAAAGAGGCTGAGGGGGGCGGGGATGGACCGCCACCGAACACCCGATCACTAATGTCTGTCACCAGCGGACAACTTCTAAGCTAAAACCAAGAGGGTCCCGCTCTCTAAACTCTCTCCCCGGTAGACTGAAAATCTTCCCCGTAACTCTGGGGAGGTGAGAAAACTTCCAGTTTCAGACTTAAATAACCCGAGGACTATTAAAGAACTCACTCCTGACTTATAACTTTTTTTTTTTCTCCGAGGAGAGAGGAAAGAGTGGACGAGATGCGGAGACGGCATTCCTGAGGGCGCTGCATCGCGGGAGCGGCGCTGCCGCACGCTTCCCGAGACATCAAACAGGAAAAAAAAAAGTTCGGGAAAGTTACCAAAGTCTCTTGAATAAGACAAGGACAGAAAAACCCACAAGGCTCCTTCACGCTAGAGCTGGAGGAAGACTTTTTCCGCCTCAAAAGCCAGGATTTGGGTTCTGGCTGCGGACGGCCGGCAGCCGCTACTCGCGGCGGGCAGGTGGAGGGTGAGCCCGCACCCTGCGGGCCAAGAGCCCCGGCCGGCACGCAGCAGCAGCGGGCCAGAGAGCCCCAGCCAGCACTTACCAGCAGCAGCCCCACCGCTCGCCCGGCTCCCATGACGGCCCGCATCGCTCTGGGCCCGTCCTGCGCCGCCGCCGCCGCTCTTATTCTCCCGCAGGTGGGGCCGGGAGCGCATCGCTGCTGCCCCGCCTCTCCCCCCGGCCGTCCCGGCCTTGCCGCCTCACTCCGGCAGAAACCGCAGTTAATGACCGCAGGTGCTGAAGGGCTGTCCACCCTGAGCACAAAAAGCGGCGGGAAAGGCTGTGAGGAGAAATTCCCCAACATTGCGCAAAAGAAGGGCAAATAACTGGGTACTCTGAAGCCCTAAAAGAGTTCCCATATTTCTCCTCAGCAGTTATTCCTCCCAGAGAAATAACGTTTCTGGCCATGATTTTTCTCAAAAATAATTTTCATTTCCCATGTGCATGTAACTGGCATGTAGGAACATTCACCTCCAGATTGTTGAAATTGGATTAAACTTAATGACACAAGGATTCATAGCCTGTTCCCTTTTGGATTATTTTTTAATCCTCTGTGGCAGCAGCCCTAAATGTTGGAAACTCTGCTGATGCTGCATTAACTTGTTGGTAGTTTCGTTCACTGAACTGCTGCTCTTGTGGTAACTGTTTATTTTACTCAACTGCAGTTACGAGTCCTAGTGCAATCCCTGTGGGTGCATAGTTTGGTAAAATGGGAATAATTCAAACAATTTCCAGCACTTGCATTTACACCTACTGAAGGCTTCCTGCTCAATACTGCTTCTCATTGGTTCAGGGGGGCTTGGGTTGTTTGGGTTTTTTTCTGTTGTTGTTTGGTAACCATTTCCTAAAGCTGGGATACAGTTGTACCCAAGAGATATAAACAGCCCTACTGACGTGGAGAGGCTGCTATCCATAACTCAAAACACATGCTCCAAACCCAGGATGACAGTGACAAGGAAGGCTGTGCTGATAGGCCAGAGATGTGCTGACTTGCTGAAGCATTCCAAAGAGATCAGTGGATGTGTTTGCACAGCTTTACATCCATACTCTGCCATACATTCAAAGAGGAGCAAACACTTTGAAAACTCCCACTGAGTTTTACACCACATGTGGCACAGGTCAGACTTCCTCGGAAAGAGTGACTAGGATGACATCCTTCAAAAAGGCACCCAATCTGTGACAATAATGTTGATATTCTCCAAGGATGTTTCCTCAAGGATGAAGAACGCTTTGGTTTTCTGGAGACTTTTGCTAATAACAAAGCCACTCTCACTCTTTAGCATTTGTGGTCAGTTTCCTGCATGTCAGCTTCCAGATGCTGGCTCTTACCCTGCCTGGTCATATCAGAGAGCTGCAGTTCTCTCTGTGGAACAATCTATTCACTATCCTCAAGTCCTTGATATAAAGGTTTCCTAAGTCCCAGATAAGTTTGTACATTTGCATGTACAAAAGTGAAAATCAAGGGAACCACTTCTCTTTCTGTGGAAATTGCTACAATAAGAAGACAATTTCTGACAATTTCTGACAATTTCAGCCAGAGTGGCATCAAACTCCTATTGTTGTTCTAACTTATGGCCCAGGTCTGACATTCTTAGAGGCAATTTCCTAAAGATTTTCCTCTAGAAAGTTGTTTACTTTTAAAATACTATCAAATGCAAACCCAAAAATTTCTCAGATAGACTGCTACTGAAAGTTGTGTGTAGTTTTATTTCAACATATCAAGCACAAACAGGTTTCCCCTAACTGGGGAATATGACAAGGAATGTACTTAAAAATTTGGAAACATTTACATTGAAAGATAGCCCAGACTGGCACCACCACTAAGTATTTTAAGGCTGTATATATAGCAGTACTTACCACTTGGAACTACTTCAGGCCAGAAAAGAAAGGCTTAGTATTGTCTGCAGTCTACAGAAAATATTGCAAATCTTTAAAAAATGGTGTAAAATAGGAAGACTATTAACAGGGTTGAACAATGCAGTGGCAAAACCCTCCCTCTTTCCTGACCTTTGACAATAAATGTGCCTAAGACCGAACACACGTACACCTACATCCTTCCCATCCTTCTCACCTATGCTGGGGCAGTGGATTTCTCTCTACAATGCTAGTGTGTGATATTATAAAACAGCCATATAGCAAATAATAACAATAATAGTAAGTGACCAGGTTTTACAAACAGGCGTGCGTGTCTGACATCACACTTGATGGGCCAGACCCAGGACACCAGTCAGCTCCGTAACCAGACGAGGAGCTTTCACTGAATACCTCCCATTTCCTAAAGCAGAACAGCTCTAGGAAATTGTGTATATTTACAGTTTCTGTGGAATGGAAAATAAAGCACATCCTGAGGTCCCATTCTGCATGGGCTGACTAAACAGATCATGACTTATTATCCCAGGGCTGGATTTTTTGGACCAAGTGTTCTCCCTCCTGTAATTAAAGGCAGCCGGACAGGCACCGTGGACATCAGTTCTTTACAGCTCCCCAGCTGCTCTGCCTCACTCCTGGAGCTATGACCCAGGCCACCGTGACTTTTCCAAAATGTTGAGGTGATTACCATTTCGGGGTTACCAATACTGCTGGGTAATTATTAATTGCATCAGAAAATGACAAAACATAGAAAACAAATTGCACAATTAAAGCTACATTTGGCTTCAGCATTAAGGCCCATACAGGTTAAGAGGTCCTTGAAGATGTACATGTAAAAGGCAAAAATGACATAATCTGCAGGAACAAAGTTTTGCAGGTTCCTAGGTCCCTTTTTAACCTCGTTTTTCCACTTCCTTCCACCTCTGCCGTGTTGGTTCTAAAGTGCTTTGGTGCCTCGCTGGGCTCCTTGCGCGAGTGGCCCCCTCCTGCAGCCAGTGATCATTATTGCTGCCAAACGTAGTGATTTTATTTGAAGACATAATTAATGAAGAGTTGACACGTAAGAAAGATGCAGAGGAGAAACCAACAGCGAGAGTCCAGGAGGAAGCTTTCAGAAGAGGCCTTCCTGTGGAAGGACTTTTTGTTCAGAGCGCTGAGGTTTCTGCAAAAGAAAGCAATACGATTATTTGTGTGTTGGAGACAGGCGTGCCTTCACATGTCTGCATACCCAGACTTCCACACCAGGAGGGAACCCTGTACTTTGGTGACATCCTCAGGGGTAGAGCAGTGTGCCCCCCCAGACTTTGCCTCCCTCTTTTTAACAGGAAGATTAGTGCTTCTGGCTGCAGCTGGTCGGCATGGGAAAGGCACAAACCCCAAGAAATCTCTTCATCCAACACTCACTCATAGCTCTGTGAGTTTAACCTGTGCCCTAACCCTCCCAAACCTGCCCTGGACACCCCCAGGAGCTGCAGTGGAGCTAAAACCACATCACCAATGACTCTGGCATCCAGAAAGGCTAGGCTTCATGTGTGATCCCACCTCAGGGAAGCCTTGGCAGGGCTGGATAACACTCCTCACACAGAGGGGAATCAGCAGGGCTCCCTGGAGCAGAAGCAGCAGTTAATACCTCCCCACAGGAGTCTGCAGGGCAAAGCCCTCTGTCAGCAGCAGATGTGGTTACTGCTCCCCAGACGGCAACCACCAATTTGTACAAAAACCTGGAGTTTAGTGCTTTTCTCCATGGAGCCCATTTTTTCAGGCCACAACCTTGCATCGCTGTGGCAAACTGAAGAAATTCCTAACATGTGGGACCGGAAGGGAGACCTCACACATTCTTCCCTGGCAGAGATTTATTTCTATCCAGGGCGTGGCCTGTCCTTCTCTGTCAGGAGTACCTTGAGTTGAGTAACATCCTGAGGTGGTGCTTTTTGCCCAAAAAAGAGAGTGTTAAGAGGAAGTAAACTGTTTCAAGCAGAGTGTGGATTTGTCTTTCTGGTGTGGTAAGTGGTTACTTTACCTGTAACAACATGAACTGCACTCCTGCAGCTCACAGAGACACTCTAAAGACCACAATAAGGAGTTAAAAGCCACAAGTTATCTTTAGCCCATTAAAATTATTGATTCATGACAGAAAATGGTTACCTGTGTATGTCCTGTTGGGCTTTCTGTAGGGATAGGACAGCTGAGTGAATTTCCTTCAGGTGATTCATTTCTTTCCCACATTGAGCACACAGGCTTTCAAACCCTGTGGCAAAGTATTGAAGGACAATTATGTTTTGCATCACCATTCTGGTGGTAGTGAAACACAACACAACAAGTGGGTGGCTGTGAACTAATTGTCATCGCTAGGGGGGACATTTTCAGGAGGAAACATAGGAAGAAGGAGACAGGGAACAGAATCTTCCACCCAGAAGATCCAAGCCACTGTAAGAGGTTCTGTGACTCTGGGTCAGGGTGCTTCTCAGTCAGCTCCAAGGAAACAATGCTCCCCAGCTGAGGGGAGGAGAAGGGAGTGCTCACACCTGCTCACTCTCTCAAACATTCAAGGTCACCTCTAACAAAGGCAAAGAAAAGAGAGAGCAACAAAGCCTGTCTCCTATGTGCTGATTGGAATGCCACTGTATTTTTCCAATTTTGGGAAATTCTTGTTGTAAGGCAGAAAGAGCACATACAGAGAACAGAAGAGCAGAACATTCTCTGTGCTGCCTGTGGGCTGTTGGCCCATGGTATTAACAGGGCTGGGAAATGTCCTAGGGCTGGCTCAAGAATTAAAGTACCAAGGCAAGAACATTAAAGCCTAACCCAGTGACACCCAAATACTTGCCATCATCATCTGAGAGCTCCTGCACTGACTCTGGCGTTGAACAGCTGCTCTCTGTGTTCTGGCTGTGGTTGGATGGCTGATCACTGGTTTTGCGGCGCCTGCAGTCTTTGGCAGACCTCTGGATAAAACAGGGATTAGATGTGACCAGTCTCTCACATTGAAGAGGTGTGTGATTGCTTTAAATAAAATAATTTGGGGGGCTGGGAAATATGTGTGAGATTGTGAAGTTTGATTGCTTTCTCAGCAGCTCCCGGTAGTTGGACTCTGGCAGCTTAAAGATACTATACATGTTCCTCATACAGAAGCATTTCCCCAAGTGACAACATTCTTAAGACCACATCTATCCAAATTAAGATAATTAAGATACTTAAGACCAATCTATCCAAATTATTATTTTTGTAGCTTTAACTATAAGCTTTATATATATATATATATATATATATATATATATATATAAAACTAACTACAAGCTTTAACTATAAGCTCAATCATATGCAAAATTCAGTGTAAGAGTCACTGTCACTAGCATTGGGTGGAAGAAAAGTGCCAAAATTGATAGAATGAGTTGATTCAGTAATTACAATTCTTTGGAGCTAATAATGGTATAATACTGCAGGTCTAGAGTCACAAACTATATTTACCCAAAACAAAATTTTCAGCTTATGCTGTGCTTAAATGAAAATGCGTAGAAAAAAGAGCTGTGTATCCAAACAATCATAAAGAATATGATAATCCCCAGAACAGGGTTTTTACCTTGTGCCGTGTAATTTGATTGTTTATGCATGTTGCTTTGTGGTTTGACATCCTTGTGGATAAGTGTCTTTCCATTGTCTGAAGTATTCCATCCTTCTCAAATTGGGCAATGTCGTTCAAAGGATCCCAAGGTCTTAGACTTTTGAGACCAAATGAAAAAAATTCATCAGAAAAGCAAGAATCCCACATTAGGCCAATACACTAATTCCACATGCATCAGGGCAGGCAATCATCCCTGACAGGAGCCAGACTTTCCAGACACAGTGACAGGACGAACAGAAAGTTCCCTGCACGTTCACAGCTCCTTGCAATAAGTGAGGGGGTTCAGTCTCCAGAGGCTTTGCCCTTGTTGCCCAGGGGAGGAGAGCACAGTTGTTAACTCTGCTCTGAACAGTGCAGAAAAGCTCTGCTAAACAACTCCACACTTGATTGCAGCAATAGGAGTTTGTATCAATGACACAGTGGGTTTTCCATTGTCATGCCCTCATTTCCAGCTATTCCCAATCAGTATCATGAATATGTATTCTAATGACGACATGGAGCTCAGAAAGGGCAAGCTCTGGACATAGTTTTGGGGAATGGTAGGGCTCCAATGACAGGTGTGTAGCCCTGCTTGCCTCCCTGGGAACTCAGGCAGCGAGATGTGTTGGGAACCCCAAGCCCAGCACTCACTCCTCGTATTTGTAGTGCCACTCGTTGGTGCCGGCATCGTGCCGGAACAGCAGCGGTTTCCACTCCGTGCCGCTCTCCCTCCGCTCCCGAGCAGCGTTCCTCTGCTCCTCTTCCAGCACAAACTTTTCCTGCGTTGCCTTGTGCTGATCCCCTTTGTTTATTGCACTGGTAACATGCTGCCAAAGCCTAGGAATAATAATAATCAGGGAAGGAAGTTAAACCACCTTAGAACCAGCAATGTATTTTGCCAGCTGGAACTTTAGAGCTGAAACTTCTCGGGTCTATTGATACACCAGTGGAACTGTACCAGGATTGTTCAGCCTCTGTTTTAAGTTAAAGAAACTGAGAAAGGCAACACTGAATGCTGTATGAGTGACCTGCTGAAGGAACTTTCTCTTAGATAACATCACCTACAACAATTATTGAATTCTTCCGTGCTGTCTGTGTGAGTCCTAAGGAAGTGATTTTCAACTCACTGGGATCTGTGGCCTCTTTAGAGGTGACTGATGGAGAATCTGTTCCTCATCCTTTCCTGTTTAGAAGCCTTTGTGTCAATGTCTATCCCCAAAATAAGTCTTTAAAGTTTAGAAGCACTGGAACAAATTTATGAGCACATCTTGTAGCTGAACATGCACCTCCTATACAGGATTTACAACCAGATTTGTAGGAAGCTGATTCAATCCACAAGCAACAAGCATGTCCTTGTGCTCACAAGCTGCAAGCATGAACACAGGTTTTCACTCACACTTGTTTGCAGCTGCCAAAGGATAAGTGATCGGTCATATGAGTTGTTCTCAAGCATCTGCCCTGGGGAAGCATCTGCCTTCTACCAGAGAAAAATCAATACCTTTTTTTTTTTTACTATAGCCAAGCTGTGATCAGCCTCTCCACAGCTCCTCTAATCAGAGCAGTTTAATCTTCATTTCAGATTGGAAATACTTCTGAATATAGCAGCTAGCCCTCCCAAAACATTACTGTATGTTTTAGTGTTTAGAATGTGCACAGGAGATCCAAGCTGTTCCGTTATTCCCAGCTCCACAAAACACCCATCCGCCATTTAGAAGGTGAATTCATTACTGCATTTAATTTGGAGCTTGCTGTGAAGCTCTTAATTTAAAAGTGATCCTGAAGCTTTCATCATATTTCTATCACCATACATTAACAGAGCACTTCAAAAAATGCAGCCTCTTAGATAAGTAACTGGATGCAGAGCAATGCCTTCTTTTCATTTTTAACAAGTCACTCCCCTATTTCTGTGTATGAATAATTTCTCCCAGAAACAAAAGAAGGAAACTCAGCGATAGGGATGGGGCTGAGAGGAGTAAAATAACAGCCTGAGAATACATTGTGGTGGTGTAAAGCCTGTCCTAAGGAATGCAGTTGTGTAGAGAGGTGAGTCCCCTAATTCTATGAACCTTAGAGGGACAGCACAAAATTGTTTGACAAAGGCAAATAACTCCATCAAGAGCTGCATGTGTCAGACAATGAGACCCTCCATGGTGAGCTGCACAACAGTATGAGCTTCAGAGATTCCCCAGCAATTGTGAAAATAGGTGATTTTCAGCACTGCAGGGAAGACTAAGCAATTTAGGGAGACTACAACCTGGATTAGATGGCAATTTAGTCATGCAACTGTCAGCATAATAAGGAGTTTGATGGAATGTCTGTTAGGGAACTCTGTAACTTTTCCTTTATCCTCCTTCTCTTGGATGCATGTAACATTATTAATCTCCCATGTAGCAAAGGGAGCCAGCTCTGGCCATGAACTCTGGTAAACAGAACTGGAGATTCTTTGCCCACAAGACCAAGATTCTCCTTTAAAAGAATCTTCTTCTGAAGATTAAAAATGTACTGCAGTCTGCCCTGCTCTGCAGAGTTAACATGTCTGCTCTGTAAGTTACAAATACAGACTTTATTGCTCATAATGCCCACTGCTGTTGATGACTTGTGAAGGCTGACCTAGAACAGAGGCTAGATGGAGTTAAAGAATAAAGTAGGGATTTATTAAGAGGTCTCAATGGATGCACCTTGGGCAGCACAAGAGCCTAGCCAGGGCTAGACCCAAGAAGAACCCAAAATGGTCACAAAATGGATGACCGGTCACAGGGTCTCTCACTTTTATAAGTTCTAGTCCATTTGCATATTGAAGCTAATTTTCCAATTATAAGTTTAGTTTACAAAGTCCCATCCTTCTTGTTTTCCTCTCTTCAGTCTACTGTTGATTATGCTCTTGGGCCTGAAATTTGGATTATTCATCTTTGGTCCCCAGCTAGAGAAGAAATTGTTTTGTCTGCCTACTCTGTGAAGAGAGCTCACCATCCCCTAATATGAAGCTCAGAAGTACTACACTAAAGCAGTACAGAATCTGAAAATATATAAAGGCTAAAACCTGAGGCATCACTGTCCAAACTAAATTTTTGTGTGTTTTTATTTTCATGCAATCCCTTTCTTTACCTATAAAAAGGGGAATCTTTTTAGGGTGACATGATGCAACACCAAAATCAGATGTCCACAGAGAAGTGCACAACGTAATGCAGAGCTAGGCAGCAACTGCATGTGCTGGCTTGGGATATTGGCTGGTGCTGGCTGACTGTAGTGGAGAGGAAGCACAACTAATTTGATTAAAGCCAGCCAGCTCCACATAACTTTGCTCAACTCTTGCTCAACAAATGTACAGTGTGCATTATTCACTTCTTCCATTTCCTAACTGTATTGGGTTTGCATGGCCTGGTTTTTGGCAACAGGGGTACTGCAGAGGTGGCTTCTGTGAAAAGCTCCAGTAGCTTCCACAACATCTGGCAGAGTCCTGATGACTCCAAATATGGCTGCTGGCCAACACTGGGGTGGTAGTAAGGCCTCTGTGATGACATACTGAGGAAGAAATCAAGAAAGGAAAGGTTGTAGCACAGTTTTAATTGTGACTAGAGAAGAGTGGGGTGAGAACATGGGAGAGGAACAGCCCTGCAGACACCAAGGTCAGTGCAGAAGGAGGGGGAGGAGGTGCTCCAGGTGCCAGAGCCCAGATTCCTCTGCAGCCTGTGGAGCAGCCTGTCCATGAAGGACCCTGTGGAAAAGTGACCCACGCTGCAGCAGTTTGGAGAGGACTGTTACCCATGGGATGGACTCACACTGCAGCAGTTTGCAGCGAGCTGCTGCTCCTGAGATGGAGCCATGTTGGAGAAGTAAATGGAGAACTGTATCCTGTGCGAGGGACTCCACAGTGCAGCAGTGATGGACTCCTCTTCCTGAGCAGCAGGAGAAGCCACGGGTGATGAACTAACTGAACCGCCCACCCTCCTGTCTCCTTGTGCTACTGGGGCAGAAGGCAGACTGTGAAGGAGGGAGGGGTGGGGGGAAGGTGGTTTTAGGGGCTTATTTTACTTCTCATTATCCTGGTCTGGTTTTTTTAGCAATAAATTAATTTTATTGTTGAGTCTGTTTTGTCCTCAATGGTAACTGACAATTTATTTTCTCACAGTCCTTAACTCATGAACCCTTCATTAAATTTTCTCTCCTCTGTCCAGCTGCAGAGAGGGTACCTGGCATCCAGTCAGGGTCAAACTCGACACTAAGTTATGCGCCTGTTTTATGTAACCTAGATCAGCCTACAAAGCCTGGTGCAGACTGCATTGGAGATCTCAGCTGAGATTATGAGGCAAGGTTAAACATCAGTTTAATTACATTCATTCATAAAATCCTGTTATGTGGTTCAAGTACTGCTCTGCGGATGCCAGGACTTCCCACAATTCCTACATTTACTTTAAGAGCTTGTGATTGAAATAACCCTTCTTAACAAGGTATCCAACTTCAGGATGGCATCCTGCCCCTTTATAAAATGCTCCAGCAGTTAAAAAAATCTCTGGAGTCCAGGCAGAATTGTTATTTTAAGCAGATAGCCTCCGCTATTTCTCAGCCCAGGTTGATTTCAGAGCTGTACTTAATGGAAACCCTCCAGAGTTAATAGTCTGGAAAGAAACAGGTAAATGGCTGGGTAACATGTGCCAACAAAGCAGGTCACGGCTTTCCAGGACTGTGCTGAGGAGTTTGAGGAGCCCTGCTGATGAGAAGCCAGCTCCCAGGAGAGAAGCAGCAGTGAGATGTTCCCCGAGCTCCCCACCTCTCTGACTCAAAGTCCGTCTGCTCCTCAAACAGCACAATGTGGCGCTTCAGCCTCTGCCTGCGCACTTCGCTGGTCGGGTTCCAGAACATTTCTGTGTTCCCATTTTTCTGCTCATTTATATGCACTTCTCCATCCTGAGAAGGAAAATTAAATGAATTCATGACAATCAGAAAACAAAGGCAGAAATTAATCCTGACAAATCAAAGCTGCTCCTGGATGATGATAAGGGATACCTGTTGCTTAGGAGGCTTCTTTCCTCCTCTATCCCATAAAATCTCACTGAACACTTCCTGAAAGTTTCTGAAATGAATGAGGCAAGGCATTGCCAGAAATAGTGGCTGCATTTATCATTAATCAGAGTAAAAAAGGATCTGGTTCCTTCTATGAAGTCTTGTCCTCAGACCTGAGTGCCCACAGAAGCCCCAAGATATTCTTCTTTTATCACTTTTCCTCCCACCTCCCTCCCAGCACATATAAACAAGATTCCTGGCTCCTTTTTCCCAAGGCTTCCTCACTACTTCCTCTCCCATGTTCCCATATGCTAGTTCCAGGACTGATCCCAGGTCTCCAAGAGACCCCCAGTGTGGAAAGAATGAAGTAGGCAGGCATTATCAAGCACCACTACACGCATCTCTAACAAGCATATATACAAGCACTCAGCTGCTGCTGTGACCCTAGGACTGAGAAGCATTGGGATTTACTTCCCTTCTTTATTCAGGCGGGTTTTCAGTTCCTGGGGCAGTGAATGTACCATTCAGATGCAGGGATTTCTGTCAGGAAACTGGATGGTGTCAGAGAAAAGCCAGGAGAGCAGGCCAGTACTCCCAGTGGGGAAGGAGAAGAACCAACACCATCCCTACCCCACTGCACGGCAGCTCCTCTGCTCACAGAGCCACCATTCCAAAACTATTTAACTTCTTTTATACATCACTGCAGTTTGTACACCACAAACAACCAGGACAAAGATTATGGGAGGAGGGTAAAAGCAGAAGGCTGGGAGCTGAGCAGCACCCAACCTCGTGGCTCAGGAGAGCCCCTGGATGACTCTCATGGTTGGCAGGACCACCACAGACAAGGTACTCCACAGCCCAGCACAACTCACCACTGACAGGGCTCATCCTGCAGGACAGGGAGCTCAGAATGGAGCAAGTCCCTTGTACATGCTTAGAAAGGGAAAATCTCCCAATTTCAAAATGGTCATTAGCTTTTTATGTAAAAAGACAGATTGCCTGCCAGGACAAGTCCAGTACCAAAGGCTACACTGTGGTTAGGACCTCACTATAGTAAGGGCTTTATCCAGGCACTTTTCACCTGGCTTTCTTTAAATACCTCCTTCAGATGAGACAAACCTTGTCTCAGAAATGGTGCTCCAGGTGCCAGAGCACCTGGCAAGGGAGCACAGACCAACTGTAATGATCATGTAGATGCCCAAATGTTGCTCAGAGAAATACCCAGATGTCCAGCCCAAAGCCAAGGCTCACTGCTTTTGTTTCCAGTACCAGGAGTTCCAATCAAAATTAGACTACATCATTCACTATGCAACTTTATTCTTGCTGGATTTTGGCTTCAGGTTGTCTCTCAGTGAATCACTTGTGTACAAGTGATTCACTCAGAGACAACCTCAAGTACAAGCTCTGCTGCTGACTGTTCTGAGCTGGCCAAAGAGATAACACCCTCTTTGAATCCATGTCTCTGTCCCTCAGCTGATGAACAGGGTAGTAACTGTCTTCTACTATAAAGGTTTGCTGTGAAAATAATGAATTTAAAACCCTCTAAGTTCTTCCCTGAATCCCAGCCTAACTGGGAAGTACTGAACACAGCAGACAAAAGGCAGCCTCAAGGTCTTTGCAGTCACACCTCATACACACTATCTCCTGCCATCAGCGCTTGCCCTAAGCCTCAGACCCTAAATACAGACCCATTGCCTTTGATAGAGAACCCCCCTATTGTTGCCAGCTTCCTCAGGCTCTGCGAGTGCAGCGCTCCTTTCACTGCAGATGGATGGGACTGTTGAAGTGTAAATGACCTCCAGAGGTACCTTAAGAGGTGTGGCCCAGGCTGTGATTGCCTGCATGCCCTGGGGCTGGTGGGAAGAGGCAGGACAGGGCCCTCCCAGTGCCCATTCCAGTGCAGGGAGCCCGCCAAGGGCTGCCAGCCCTCCCTCGAACCCTGCAGGCACGGGCTCATAACCTGCCAACAACCTGGAATAGCAAATGTTACCCAGTGTCCAGTGAGACTCGCTAGCACTTCTTCTCCACATTTAATCTTCCCCGAGATTTGATTAATGCTCGTGCTGCCACCGAAGAAGGGCTGTCAGGGGAGAAGAGAAACAGCAAACGTGGTCAGTCTAGTGAGGACTAGAAGGGAGCCAACTCAGAGATGCAACAGGAGAGAAGGAAAGTGCAGCTGGCAGACTTACAGTATTTCTGGGGAAAGGCAGAATGACTTCTAACATGGATTTTGACTGTCTCACTTTGTGCCCCCTTCCTTTTGTTTGTAATACCACAAACACTGCAGCAGCAGGTAGGGAGATAAGCACTGAGGTGCATTAACACTCAGGAGTGCAGGGTCTCACCTTAATTTGAAATACACTTATTTATTGTCAGCCACACATCAGGATGAGTGTACGTGGACAACTCTTTCCCACTGCCCAGAATCACAGCCTTTGCACTCTTGTCCAAAGGAAAGGAGCAGCACTAGTGGGGACTTTTCCTGCTTATGGGACAGCAACAGCAGTGTGGCACTGCTGGTGATATCATGTGTCCCAAGTCTCCAGTGTGAACAACCTCTGGTCAACAGAAAAAAACCCAAAAAAAACCACAAACCAAAGAAAAAGGATATTTCCAGAGTCAAGGAAAAAAAATAAATAAATCCCAGAACAATGGAAAATTCCACTCATCTCCTAGATGCCAAAACAGGAAATGCTTCTGTTCACAAAGACACTTCCTCAGCCGTTTTAGCAGGCACTTTCTGAAAACATTTGTACAAACTTGTGAGTGTGTGTGTGTGTTAAATAACAATATAAACCCGAATTTCACACAACACCCATGGATATAATAATCACATACATCTTAAACATCAATCTTTGGTACATATCCAAATCAAAAAAAGTTAAGGGGTTTACCTGCAACTTCCCACAGTTTACTAGAATAGACAGCTAAGAAATGCTCAAAGCAGAGCATGTAATTACATCATTGGACCTTTCAAAAACATGTTTTGAGGACTCATACTGTTTCCAAGCCAGAAAAGAAGCACTTTAGGCTCTAAAGTGTTTGTAGGTTTGAGATGACACCCAAGTCAGGGAAATATCCCACTGGCCTCAACAACAGGCCACCAGGGAAAAACAGGCTTTAAAGACAAGTATGTATGAATGTCAGGGAAGTACAGGAGCAAGAGTTCCCTTTGTAGGGGAAATAAAGACAAAAAAATATTATTGCCCTCAAGCAATTCACAGTTAACAAAACATTCCTGTAACTCCAGTGATCTATCACATTTATATTGGCTAAGGCTGCAACTCTCAAGTCCTGCAGTCTCTCAGTTCTCCTTTCATTTTATGCTCAGGCAAGAAATTGTTTGCTGGGGCAGAAGACAAAAGGATGCTCCTTAAAAATCAAGTTAACTGCCCAAAGAAAGCTACAGGTTATCACTTTCCCTCCTAAATTTTAACCCATGTAATAACAGGAACGCTCAAAGATATCTCCATTTTGTCTGCATTCCATGAATTTGCATCACCAGGCTTTCCAGGGAGGGACTAGCTACATGAACAAGTCAGTGCAGGACTTTTCAGTGTGCCAGCCACTCAAAATTACCTGTCTGACAATGAGCTCTCACCCTGCCATCAGGGCAAGGTCCTGTAGCCCTGAGAAACACAAGGTGCAGCTCACCATGACACCTGCAAGGGACGAGTACAGATGTGATGGCTGCTGGAGAGCTACCCCAAAGATGCACATCCTAACTCGCCTCCAAGTTCTTTGTACACTCACTATGTTTTGCAAGCAAAAATAATTACCCCTGCTCAAACAGAAGCCACACTGTCATTGCCAAACTTTCAGAACAAAATTTAGGCAGTAGCCAGAAAAAGTCACGTAAAACTAAGGCTTGCTGGGGTCAGTTGGGGTTGCACGAGGCAAAACCAGCAGCAGGGTGAGACCTTCTCTCCAGGCAGGCCCCACTCTGGCGCTCACATATATTCCTGGTACAGAAATCATTTAACCCTGCCTGGGGCACAGGGGCAAGCCTGAGACCCACTCAAAACAGGGCCATTTTTAATGTATCTTACCTTTAGCTTGAATTCCAGTTCTGCCCTGTGGTTAGTTTTCTCACAGTCAATGGTAACTTTCCCTCCAAGCTCCATTGTCATGGTACCATATAAAAGTCCTGAAAGGAAAAAAGAGGCTTAAGAGAAGCCCCAGGGGAAGCAACTTGCTTTCTCAAGTAAACCTGGCTCTTGCTGACACACTGTGAAAGTCATCACTTGGCTTAAAGTTTTGAAAAGACAGAACTGGAGTTTCTAAGAAATGGCTGTTTACTATAAGCAGGAATAATCTCCCCCTGAGTCCATATTCCCCGTTTCTAACACCAGTCAGGAAATAGCTTCACTCACAAGTGCACCTGTGGCAAGCTGACAGGGGGACAGGAAAAATAAAGAAAGTTGTGCCCAGCAACCTCATTCATACTTGTGCTTAAACAGACCCAGTCAGGTCTCTCAGGGTGACTGAAGAAGAGAGAAGCTGTAACAGGATTCACCAGAATCTGGGAGACTAAAGGTCATGTAGAGAACTTTTTATACATGTTTACCATTTGCTGAAGGTCTTTTGCAGAAAAAGAAAAATTGGTAAGAAGAAAATTTATGCACAGGAATACTTCACAGGGAGCATGATGTTATGAGGTTGCTGTTTTCAGGTACCCAGGCTCATCCAAATACACATTTAGAAGTCAATGAGCCAAATTAAAAAATACTTAACCCCCAAAACTGGATTTGACTGGTGACTTTAACTCTATGGTGGAAATAATGCAGACAGAGCTTCCTGAGGAGCAGTGATTCAGCAGCCATGCCCCAGCCTCAGCACACACTGGCTCCACAGAGCAAAGCCTCACTGAGGCAGCTCATACTCTGAGAAGTACAATGACTAGAGTATCAAACAAATGGCAAGAGAAGTCAGGAATTTCCTTTATCCTCAAAAAGCCAGAAAATAAATCAAGCAATTTCCGTGTTAACATAATGAAAACTTCTTCTCTTAAGAAGCTCAGAAATGTAGTCTTCTTCTTTTCATCTTATCTGCAGTACATATATGGAGTATTTTTCTGTTTCTGCATAGTGTGAAAACTAACATTGATGGGCCTAATTCTCTCCTGGGCTGTGCACGGTTAATCAGAAAGACTTCATGACGATTACTGAAGGTTTCCTGCTGTGACTCATGGCCGGGCTCTCTGGAGTTACCAGGCCCTGTGATGTCAGCTCCTTGATAGGGGAGAGCCAGTGTAAAGTCAGTCAGTGAGACACCATTTTGTTACTCTGTTTGCTTCCTATTTGAAGAGTCATACCTTACCTTTACAGTGGGCATATGGCATCGTGATTATATACTCTTCCCCTCTGTTTAGAAACAAAAGCTTTGCTTTTCCATCCAACAGCGCAGAAAGTGAGTTGCCTAAAATTTAAAAAAAAATACACATTAAAAAGTCATGTTATACTTTGCCCCTCCTCCTACTTTAGAAAAAGCATTTCCATTTAAATGTAGATCACTAATGAAAGAAGAGATGAAATGATCAACCTTTAGGACGCTGCAAATCATGCACAGCTGGAGGCAGGTAGTTTTAACAAACTCTGCTGCTCTTATTTGCTCTGGCATTTAGCCCCTCTTGAAGAAAGAGCAGCAGATTTAACAGATCATTATCGGGAACTTAGAAGTTTCTCAGGCCCTCCAGTTCTCACAACTTTTCTGACTGTGGATTGTAGGTGCAGAAGTAACCTTGTAATAACAAGTGACCTTGCCCCTGATAAGTTGTACTAATGTTGTACAAATTACCGAAGTTTAACTAATTACCCAAGAAGAACAAATGTTGTACTAATTACCAAAGAAGAACAGCCTTGCCCTTAATGGGTCGCAGCTGTGACTAACAAAGATAAGTGTGATAAAGGGGTTGAGTTGGCTCCTCGGGGGATCCTTGAGGAAGAAGGCCTAGAGGAAGAAGACCTTGAGGAGATAGAGGAGCCCTGAGGAAGAAGAACAAAACAAGGAAGAGTTGCTACTACAAAAGATCTGCTGTGAGGTCGATCTGGGTCTGACAGAGTTAGAGCCTGCTGTTGGAACCTGCAGTCACAGTTGAGCTCGGTAAAAGCCTGTGGTCAGAGGCAGCAAGGAAATACTTGCAGTCATATTCCAGCAGGAACAGCCACCAGTCAAAGTCTGTCAGAGAAGCCAACAGTAGGAACTTGCTGTAGTCAGAGTCAAGATGGCTAAGTTACAAAGAAGAATAAACCAGGACCCTTTCCACGTTTTTAAATGACAGTCTGTGTCTTGGCTCATTTCTACCCTAACGAGAGGTCTGTTGCAACAGGGGATGATCCCAAGCAACAAATGAAATTGCCAGAACGACAGCAAAGACTATCTTAAAGGTTTAGGCAAATGCACTCAGCAGAGGACAGTAATTACAAAATGTTTGTCTAAACAAAAAACTGATTTCCAAGAGCAACAGTGTTTCAGAGCCTGGAGTTGTCCTGTTTCTATTGATATTAAATGACTGGAGGACATTTTGAAGGTCTGGGGACCTTCAAAACCCCACAGGAGTCTGGGAGCCAGATAAAGGTTTAAATCTACTCAGAGACTTCTATTCTATTTTGTGTTTGTTGGCTGAGTGCTAGAGAGCTGAAATGTAACTTGTCCATAAGCACATATCAAGTGCATACAAGCAATCCCATACATTATTGTGAGCCTTTGCCTTCTGAAAACCAGATTTTTAAAGCTCTCAATCTTTCTCTCTGAGTTTTTTTTTTTTTTTCTTTTAACATCAGAGTGGTGTCACACTGAAATGGTGGAAATGGGGAAGACCCAGGAGAGCCAAGATAAGGACTTAGGCTGTGCCGGTGATAGAATTGTCAACCATTCCTTTGTTCTCAACTCTTAACATGCTCAGGGATGATTGAAAAACAAACCAAAACTGATGCCACGACATTACCTGAGAGAGGCCTAGACTTAATGCCTTACCATAAAACTTGGACCTAGCTAGAATGCTGCCAGAAATGCAGAATCCATCCTTCCTATTGCTGACGTGAAAAGCTGACACTGGTGGGTGATGGGACACCTAGAATAAAAACAAGCAGGGGTTATTTAGAGCAGTCTGAACAGGCCAAGCAGAGGGGGATGCAGAATAAAGGGGAACACAATACATGACACCATTGTGTATGACAGCATTATACAACTAATCTTTCTCCCCTGCCCTGTATTTTCTTGAGCTTGTGCACGTGAGATTACTTTCAGCCCAACAGGTAGAGTGTAATGTTTTCAAGACAATAAATTAACAGAGCAGAACTTCAGTGCAGCATTTGAATAACCTCCATGAAATGCATGTGGTAGTTGAAATAAAAATTTTAACAAAGCTATAATTATCTAATCAAATAGGGGAAAAATGTATGTGAAACTGGGAGTCCCTTTACCAAAGGCCACACAGTTCTCAGATTCCTTTATTAACACAATAAATCTCAAACTACACTTTGTTAGGCCAGTTAACTTATGAGCTCTGCCCTTCATTTAATCACAAAGACATAGAGATAAGCCCTCGATTTACTCATATTAAAATAATCAAAGAAAGTTTAGAAATAAAAAAATGGAAATATTTGGTTGTGTGTTGTATGCCCCTTTTGACAGAGGCAACACAACCCCCATTTTATTAACAATAAGAAAACAGTAGGGCAGAATCCCAGGGAAAAGGTATTTATTGAAGAAAATGATGTTATATATGGGAGACCTGCTGTTATAGTCTTGAGTGCCCACCAAGCCCACCAAGCCACATAATTTCTCTAAATCTGCAAAGAAAAAAGATCAGCAGCCAGTTTACCCCAGGTTCTGCTCTGCCACTTTACACAGAGCTCCAGGTTCCTCTCCTAGGGTGAGAGGAGTAGTGTGTTTCTGTGCATGGAGGTGCAAGCAGGCTGGTGTTTGCAACATGAGCATCCAAACAACAACTCACCTGTTCTGCTATGTAAAATGTGTGACTGTTCGTCTGGGGGTGAAACCAACAGCAGCGAAATGTCTCTCCCAGAATAGGGTTGTATGGCTTTTTTATTCCCTGAAAAACCAAGTAATCAAAACCTGCTACAAATGAAGATTTGCAATCCAATGCTACAGATGGCCACAAAAAATACAGTAATGTTTTTCTTGGATGTTTTCCACAAAGTCAATCACAAGTATAAGAACTGAAGAACTAGTTACATATCCATCTAATCTAATCTTTTCATCCCATACATGGATAAATCTGCTATTCCCACCATTTTAATATTTAATACTGCCCAATCAAAGCCTTACAAGATGATCAAACTTTATTATTGTTGCTACTATACACAGTAAGGGCCTACTGATCTGGGCACATCAGGCACAGTGGTACTAATTGGCCTGAAAAGAGAAAAGAAGACCTGCTTTCAGCAAAGGGAAAAACTTTGCATCTCAGGGCATGTTACTTGTGGATGACCAGTTTTACTTTCTAACTGTCCAGTGCAAAGGCTCTGAGGTTGATTGCCCCTATTTTGCATTCACTGTCTACTCTGAAACCAAATGCAACCCCAGTTTTAAAAGTAATGGTCAAAGTCTTCTGAGCACTAAAAGAGGTAAAGTCTCAAAGGAGAGGCAGTAGAGAAATTAAACAAAACCACAACAGAAGATTTCAATGCCCATTACAACCCCAATTTCATGCCTCATTTTACCTTTGGCTTCTTATAGAAGCCGGACAGATACCACCTCAGAACTTGCTTCATTCGGGTGTATGGATCATCTTCAAGGACGGCCCTGCAGAACAGAACACAAAATGTTCTTCATACTGGTCACATATCACATTAGCTTCTTAGCAGTACAGTAACATCAATTTCAATCTATTTCCCCACAACTAAAGGGAAGTAACTTCTGTGCTGCTGCCAGTGAAAAAGATGTCTCCCAGCAGAAATATATATATTTTTAGTAATGTACGTCATACAACACAAATTGTTAAAAAGTGGCACCCCTTGCCCTGCATTTCTGCAAAAAGACCAACAAAATTTCTGGAGTGTATCAGGTATGATTGGACATTGGAGTAGATTAATGTCCTGTCCCTCACACTAGCACTGAGTCACAGCTAGCAGAACAGTGTGATTCATAAAAATAAACTTATGTCATCAAGATCAAAGACTTTTTTTGGTCTCTTTTTTTTTTTTTTTTTTTTTTTTTGCTTTCCACTTTTATAAAAGGTGTTTAAAGCTGATGTGTTCCATGAGCTCTTTCAGTACTTTGAGATTTCATGCAATACTTCAGGTTGGAAGGGACTTCAAAAAGCCATCTCAGCCAGCACCTCCAAACAATGCTCAGAGATGAAACAGGAAGTAAACCAAACTAAAGGCATTCCTGGTATTTCCAACCATTTAGTTAGATTTAAAAATCAACTTGGGTAAATTATTGCAAAATTCATTTAGAAAGATCACCCGAACCACAAATTAAAAAATTTTTTATCAAAACCTCCAAACCTCTTGAAGTCTTCTTACATATCAGCACTGAGGAGAACTATTTCTTTAACTTCAGATGGTACAAATACCACAAACAAGGCTTGAAAATACCATGATTCTGTAATTACCCAGAGAAAGTGGAATAAAAATGAGAAACTAGTGCTGCTATTAGAATATTGCACATCCTGGTTTTACAATCCACTAGGCATATCTCACTCAGAAGGCGGGTCCTATCTGGAAGCAGAACATTTAGTATTTTCTACTCTGTTGCTCCCAGCAGGCTGCTCCCATCAATGGTTTTAAAAGATGTTTCTTATTTGTTTATCAACCATCATAATTATATTGCTTTGGGGAACAGAAGTGCTTGACAATTTTGGTTGCTCTATTTCCCTATTCGTGTATGTACACGAGCACACCAGGAGGTGGCACAGCTCTGCTGTGCACAACTCCATGGCATTGGCTGAATTCCCATCAGTTCCACCCAGCAGTGGCAAACACCTCCATGTGCATGGGTTTGTCTGGAGTTTAACTTTTCCTTCCTTGCTCCTCACTGGCAGCAGTCTATCCGTAAAAAGTCACTGCAGCTGCTGTCTGGTTTGATCTACGTTGAAGCCGGTGACCTCAGTACTATTTGGGAGCCTTTCTGGCACACACAGAGGTATTTTCACAAATTCAGGAAAAGAGCCCAGGTCAGGCCCACCCCGTGTGCTGCTTACTGGGAGAGCAGGTCGGCATGGTAGTAGTAGTCGGAGAGTTTGTTCAGGAACGAGCGCGGCTCCAGGATGAAGGTGGGCAGCACCACCCGTGACAGGTCCATGCCAGGCCGCAGCTGCTTCAGCAGGATCCACATCAGGCTCTTGTTCTCCTCAGAGACGGTTTCTGTCTGAGACGACTCCCCTGTCTACAGAGGCAAAGGGAACTTCAGGGCAGGAACAGGAAAACCATTCCCTGTGGGCGCGTTTCTCTGGGGTCCAAGCGGAGCCATGCACGCCAGGCCCTGGCACAAGGGTGAATGCTCACCAACACCACTGCAGGGAGACATCAGCCATGTCTCAGTGGAAATGAATCCCCAAAGCAATCAAGTGAGTGGTGCAGGACGCCCTGGGTGTCTGGGAAGGCTGGCACGAGGCAGGGAGCACAGCTCTGTTGTGCTCCCTCCTGAGGCACTGTGCCTGCACACCTCAGGGCTGTCAGGGGCCAGCTGGACCAACATTAGCCAAAGGGACTCTGCATTGCAGTCCTCAGGAGGGGTGGACATGCCCAGAGCTGTTACAGCATCCCTGCGGCCTGGGGAATGCACAGAGGCAGCTCCTCTCAGTCCCATTCTCCACAAACATCAGAAAGATTATAAGATCCACTAGGACAGATGTAGAAAAATGTAGGCGGTAAACAAGTAATCAACAGAGAATAGAAGCAGTCCTGCAACTTCTACACAAGACAAACTGGTGTGTCAATATGGCAAGGGCCCCAGTGCCAGGTGAGAAGCACAAAAACTCTAGCACCTGCCAATGCTGCTCAGAGCCCATTGCAGCAGATGTGTAGGTAAAAAGAGCCAGGGGTTATGCTGTGCTTTCAGCCCTGTGTAGTTCCTATGCTTTCAATGGGTCTTTTAGATGTGCAACATGCCTTTCACACCACTAGAGAAGGTAAATTAAATTTTCAAACAAAATTCCATCTTAATGGATCCTAGGCATCATAATTTAACAGTGAAAGAGAATACTTAGGCTTTCTACTGATTTTAGGCAAGAGATTTCTATGAGAAAAAGGCAGAGATTTACTTTTGGAATGGACTTTGGTTTGAGGGAAGGCACAGCACAACAAGATTTTCAGGTGGTATAAATCACTAAACATTCTATTTCACCACCTGAGCATTGCCTCCATGTTGCCTCCCACTCAGCCCTACGGTCACAGCAAGTTGACCATTCCTGCAGAGCTTGCAGGCTGAGGGAATTTCAAACTGAGGAACAACAACAAAGCTCTGTTATTCTGTTGCTTTTCAATTTTTGTACAATTCTTCTTTTGACAGTCTGATGCAATGCACACTTTGCACCTCCCAAGGAGAAATGGAATACCACAGTATCACCTAGGGCTCACAATGCAGAGGTCTGTCAGAACACTCATTATTTATCTGGGTTCTCAAGTGTGCATGTACTGTCAATATAAATTAATGCCATGTTGAAATTGCTGAACAAAGTGTTACTCAGAATGAATCACTGCACACAGGATGGACATAAATAGAGAAAAAGATGCAGGAAGATGTGAACAACCTCAAATAATAACCATTTTTATAACTTGTTTAAACTACGAGCCTGAAAAAAATGTTTTTTTGTTTTTTGGTTTTTTTTCCCTCTGTTATCAGTCTACCTACCAAAGTGTCTGTGTTGTGTTCGAGACCAACTTTTGCAATCTCAAAGTTCTTCTGACACCTGTCTCTGCCTTCACATTCCATCAGCACCCAAGGCAAAACTGCCAAATGCACAAACACCTTCCAAGAGCACAGCAACACACCTGCCCACGTGCACACCTTTAAAATGAGCCCTCAAAGCCTAGCTGAAAATGTAACAGTGCCAGTTTGTGACCTTTGTGCTGCCACACCTGAATTGCACACATGGGCTGAGGGCAGTTTCAGTTTAAGATGATGACTGACATCACCTCTGGCACGTGTTTATCTTGCTACATCTCCACCCAGGGGAGTTACATCATTGTACAAACCTATTTTTTTCTACATTCCTTTCATCAGTGAGTTCAGACTTAACAACCAGTCCTACCTGCATGGCCCAGGTGATGACAGCCCCACCTCCTGAAGAAATCTTACAAAACACCCACTGGCGAACGTCACATGACAATTCTTTTTGGAAGCCCACTGGATGCTACCTGTGCCTGAGCAGACACACTACAGAGACACTTATTTAATGCCACACGAAGTGTCATTCTCCAACAGAAATGCAATCTTTTTCACTTGGTTTGTAGTGCATTTTTTTCTTATTTTAATGTAAAACTGAGATCTCTCTCTCATACACCCACAAAAACACATCAGTGTAGCCTGTAATGTTTGTTCAAACACCAAAATATCAGCCTGCCCTACCACCACTTCAAGGATAAGTTTGTCATGTGAAGAAAGGTCATTTCAGAATAAGCAGCTGACAGAAATAAAGTTTGCTTTCATTTTGCTGCTGCATAGTTACTCATCTATGTTCAAAATCCCCTGCTTGAACCCAGTTGCCATTTGTTTGCAAGAGGATTTGAGGGGAAAAAAGTGCACTGAAGAGAAGCTAGGTGTAATTAGGATATATTTGACTATATTTTTTTGTCAATATTAGTAGTAAACTTTCAGGAGAATGTTGAAAGAAAAACATAAAAGGCTGGTGAAGAATCTGGAGCATAAGTCCTGTGAGGAGCAGCTGATGGAACTTGGGTGGTTTAGCCTGAAGAAAACAAGCCTGACGGAAAACTATATCGCTCTCTAGAATCCCCTGAAAGGAGATTGCAGAGAGGTGAGTGTTGGTGTCTTCTCCAGGTAACAAGTGATAGGAGAAGAGGAACAGGCCTCAAGCTATGTCAGGGGAAGTTTAAATTGGATATTAGCAAAATTTTTTCACTAAAAGGGTTGTCTGGCATTGGAACAGGCCTGGAACATATGATGATGGAGTCACCATCCCTGGAGGCACTTAAAAGCCATGTAGACATGTTGCTGAGGGACATGGTTTAGTGGTGGACTTGGCAGTGCTGAGTTAACAACTGGACTTGATCTTAAGGGTCTTTTCCAATGTAAATTGCTCTACAATTCTGTGACTCTAAGAAAAAACATCTTTCCAGCAGTGTGTTTCTATGAAGCACCAACAAGACCTCAGCTTCCTTGTTCAAAGCAGCAGGCAAGTGAGTGCTCAGAGCAGAGCTCCTCTGCTGCCTGCTCGGACTGATTCTCACACAGCACACTTGGCTACCCCAGCTCTCTACCACTGCCTTCCTCAGAGGTGTCACAGTGACATGAGCTAGCAAGGCTCTATGTGAAACAGAAATGCATCCTCCTGCTGTTAAATGTCATGAGAAATGGCTTTCAGATAAGCAAGCGACATTTAGCAATCAAGTGGCTGAAATGCTCCACTCAGACACACACAAAAAAAAGGATGTTCCATGCATAATAATAAAAGGGAAGTGTCATATTTTGTATCACACAAGGACTGAGTGCCCTAATTGGCCAGGACACATGCCCAGGATGATAATCTCCCCTCCTGCTGGCTCCATGAATGTGCCAATGCTGTGCAGCTCTTTAATGCAATAACTGGTTAAAGCAATCACTCATGCTGGAAACACACCAAAGCAGAGTAGCAGAGCTGCTGTTCATAATGCAGAATTATTAAAGCACATGATAACACCACGTAATTTAGCAGAAAACTGTGCTTTGCTTTGTCTGTAAAACACCAGAACTCATCAAGTTGGCTGTTACCTGCAATACAGCTAAAAGGCTGAAGGACAAACACTATGAACAGATACATTTTAACAGGAACAGGCTGCAATCAAGATTTTTGTTTTCTTACCTCTCCAAATTCTTCATAGACTTGTTCAATATAAGTGGTCCCCTTTGTTCCTGGAGAGACCTCTCCCTGTATTTCTGACTGATCACTCTCGCTTTCATTTGTCTTCCGGCTGTTCTCATGTGCTTCATTCTCTGACTCCTCTACGTTGTCTCTCTCGGACTTGTCTGAAAAAGCATCATTTTCCAAGTGGTGGTTGTTCTCTAGGGTTGATTCATTCAACCTGCAACACACAGTTCATTACTTGCTTCAGTCTGATTTACAAAGCCACATTGCTTAAGGTTTTTAAAACATAGTAAAAACACTCCTAGGACTCAGAATAGGGTGTGCAGACCAGGACAGTCTCTGACACTGATTTCCTGAATAACAAGGGTTTTATCACAGAAAGAGAGATTTTCCATCATAATTTTCCCCTCCAAACTGCACTTTTCAAAATGTGCCAGCTCCATTTAGCCATCCTTACACAGCCCTGCTGCTGGCTCTGGATGGGAGCCCACAGACCAGAGGGATACAGAGCAAGTGCACTCCAACAACTCTACACTGCTGAGAAGAGAACTGAAGTATCCATCAGGAGAGATTTTTCCCTTTACAGAAATCAGTGGAATGCAGCACATATGAAAAAATATTACATTACCGGATACAATTTCTTTTCAGTGCTATTGCTGTTTTATTTCAACAGAGGGTGGTCCTAAGTCAGCCCTACACCACAAAAGACAAATTTAAAAACTAATAGAAGCAAGTATTTTCTCACACACATACCCCTCCCTCATCCACCAGGCTAACCTGGGGAATGTGCTTCCCCCAGATGATGCGGTGTGGAAGAACAGACTTGAAAGCATGGAGTGGACAACTGCATTTGAGAAGAACTCCCAAATTGTAACAGGATCTAAGGGAAAGCATGGAGGGTGTGACAAGCTTCATGCTCAATGATCCAGACTTTAGAGAATGCCAAAAATTCTCTCTCAAGTAACCTACAGCATCTCCACTTGAAAAAGCAGATGTAGTTCATATGACAGTTGGCAAACCTGATTGCACACGCCTGAGGTCAGGTGCTGAAAAGTATTCATTAAATACACTTTTTCCAAGTGATATCTGTAATGGGAAACAGTTTTCCTCATTCATACATGTCTGCAGACACATTACCTCTTCCATGGCCTGGCTTAACTCCCATTTGCTGAGCTTCTCAGCTGTTCCTTCCTCTGAAAAGTTCTTGACTGAGACCTCATGAAAAATTGCTCTTGGATAGAGCAATAAAAAAAAATTTCCAGCTATACAAGGGGTTTCAGAGGATCTAAACGGGCCCTGGATCTTGAAGAGTTTTGTAACTTCCTGTAGACTGTCTTCCTCTCCAAGATTTCTCAGTACATGGGAATGTTCTGTCAAGCATCAAGCTTCTCCATGATGGGCATTTTCTCAGGCCATTCCAGCCATGTTCCAATTTTTACTAAGGATGAATGCTGAAAGTTCCCACTCTTGCTCTTTTCCCTGTTCTTGTTATTTTCTATTTTAAAAAGATAATTAGGCATTGCTAGGTAGAGCCCTATTAAATTAAAAAAAAAAAAAAAGCAACAGAAGAATCAGAACACAGAACTGGCATCAGCTTTTCAGAAGATCTCAACTTCCAACTATGCACTGAAATAAGCTCATGATTTTTAACTTGCCAAGCAAGCCACATTGTGACAGCCACAGCTCAGTTTCTGGCAGAGCTCAGTTTCTAGAGTTCTTTTGGAAGAGCCATCTTACAGCTTTCTGTGCCTTTAGAAAACCTTTATTTTAATTCCATTTGTAAATATATGTATGTCTGCATACATATGCACATATACAGTGTTTATATATACAAACCACAAGGTTTTTTAATTGACAGTTGCACAGTATAATAAAACCAAGATCATTAATCAGAGTCAATGACCAGCACTAATAATTTGCTATCAGACATTATGTGTCTTCATTGTTCTAGTGCCAGGATGTTAGTTCTCTTTTTTAGCCAGCAGGCAGCAAATGTAATGACTGATAACCAAATACACTGGAGACACAGATTACACACTCATGAATTTAAAATAATAAAGCAGAAGAAAGATGAGGAGCGAGCTGTCTGGAGACATTGTCCCATGATTCCTCACCACAGTTCTTTCCTGGATGTCCAGGAAAAAATTAGGTTTTTATTATTTAAATACCTAATTTATTTCTTAATTTTTCAATGGTCAGGTAAACATGTGAGTGTTGTCTGTGGTTGCTTTGTTCCCTAGACCTAGTGAAAGTCTTCTCCACAGGGGAAGAATACTTGAAAGAACAGTTCATTATAAGGCTTTTAGTTCATGCTGAGAAGTAGCACTCATTTCTATTTCACATTTGTAAGAAGAGCAAGTTTTCCAGTGTCACCTGCCTCACATTTGGGAAGTATTTGAAGTCTAATGGAGTAAATTACTCTTCGTTTTCTCTCACCACCACCACCCCCCACCCTAGTATTTTTTTAAGGATTTCAGATTTAGTCCAAGAGAGAAATCAGATTCATATGAAATTCCACTTAACTGTGCACTGATTAACCACGACCACAAACCAGGCAAGACTTAATACATCCAGAGCCACGGAGCCACTCCGGGAAACCAAAGGGAAATCAGATGCTTCTCATTCTGAGGATCAAATACAAGATGCTGAAGTGCACCCAGGTTCTTTCTCCAAAGAGAATCACCACTGAATGTGTGTGATATGCTAAAAATAAATGTCATGCCATGAGCTTGGCCAACCAATCAATGTGAAGACTTCCCAGGGGCTTCCAGTGAGACTTGGACCAGACTCCAAAAGCTGGGGTGGGGAAATGACTATGCTAAAAGTCAGCACTGGATTTCCACCATGAACATGGGTAACCTGGCACTTGTCATGGCTCATTTAACTGTTTCAGCATATTAGAATTCTCTTACAGCAGTGCTTTATTCTCTAAATGGCATTCCTGGAAACATCAGTTGGTGACCAGGACTTTGGGTTTGATTCTGCTCTTCTACACAAAACAAAGAAAAAAAAATATGGCTTTTGCAAACAAGTAACCAGCCAGATTCCTGGGGCTGCTGGAGATAAGACATGGAATCCACAAGAAATACAACATCGTATTGAAAAGAAGAGTACCTGGTGCCCTAACAGTCTCTTGTATAAAATCACTGATTTGTACAATACTTAAGCCTTTGATTCACTCACACAGTTCTGTCATTTTTATATGCTACTGAAGACATGGATTTTGAAATCACTGTATAATCTTGATTTGTTTCCCAGCAGGAAAGGAGCAAAGCAGCCAGAAGACAAATGCAACTTTGGCTCAACAGAAAATCTGCTTCTGCCAGCTCCCAAGGGGGTTTTGTTCTCCCTATAATATCCATCATCTTCCCTTTCTTTTCCTGTTCTTGACAGAGTAGTTTGGCTAATTTGAAGAGAGAGTTAAATGTAATTAACTGGCCCCCTAACAACTGCATGCCAATTTAATTGGTAAGATTCCCTGTAGGGAAAGCATTTAATTAGAATGATTGAATCCCTGTGAGAAAGGCACTGTCACTGGCAAACCAAAACCACTTTGCTCAGCACTTGCACAGTTTGGGTTTTGCATTCTCCCTTATTTAAATGTTCTTAATTCCTTCAGGGATGACAGCAAGCCATCCTCCAGTCCTGCAACCCTCAAACTCCCCGGGGCTATAAGCACTGGGGACTTTGGGTACACATTCCCAACAGAGGTAGGACTCAGAAAGGAGGGTGTACTGTCCAGATGCCCACATGCTGAATGCCCAGCTTGAACCAGACTCGCTAAAATTTGAGCCTGTAAGAAATATCTGATTGCAGTTGTGGGTTCTCTGTCCTGCTGAAAACTCTGCCATGTGTGCTGTTACTACTGACTCCCATATTTCAAGGGGGCTTTTAATGTTGGACACCTAAGAGGTGAAATAGAGGCATCACTTAAGCAGCATTCACACATCATGTTCTGAAGAAATACTTCACTACAGTTTTAACCCTATCTTCTGCATCAGCTTACAGTAGCCATAGGTTTGCCTGAATGTTCTCTATGCCACAGGCTCCATTTTAATGTTAGGTATACTTCTGTATGCACATCCATCAGCCAAAAAACAAGCCTACTGCATTCTTGAATTCATTATCCCAGTGAGCGCGAGACTCCCAGGCATAAGGAAAGTATTATGACAGAAGCCCGAAAGCACAAGTACTATGGTACATGATGTGGTAAGATATTAGATTTCCTTTCCTTTTCCCAGTGCTTTTCAGTAAAGCTCTCTTCAAACTCTAGATAAAAACCTGAACAGCAGGACTGGAGAACACATGCTGGGATTACCAGTACCTATCAGGGCAAAGGGCTGACTGAAATGCTGCCATCCATTAGGTCCCATGGGGCCAGAGATACCTTCACACTCTGAAGAGGACTCAGAGACCAAGAAAACCTCTTAACAGTGAAATCCTGCTCTGCAAGGCATCATCTTTGCAGACTGCAAGAATTGCTACCCTAGAAACTGCATAACTGATGGTGCATTGCTCTGAAAGTTAAATTCCAATCAGCAGAACTAGAAATAGACACTACCTCTCCCAGTTCTCACTCCAAAGGCCAAATGTCTATACCAGGAGGAGTCTTGAAGTTGCTTATTTAGCTATAAGCAACAGAAAGGCCTGGGGCTTTTTAATGTGTACAGAGCTTTGATGTTCCAAAATGCTGCAGTAATACCAGGAATATGAATAGAAAGGAGGCTGTGGGGACTTCTTTCCCCTTACATAAAAATTTATCTGATTCATCGAGGAAGAAATTGGACACCCCTCAAAACCCCTGCAGAGAGAGAAAGTAATTATAAAACTAAGGATGCAGTGTGTGCACTCTGCTGACTATAATATAGTATTACTAGGGAAGAGAACATATTATTAAAAAATAGATCAGACTCAGAGCCATATGTGCTAGCAACACACAGACATTGTTAGTGACTGTGTCTGTGAACTACAGCAGCTAGATTCTACAATCTTTACTCAAGCAAGCCATTTTTCATGCTGGCATCCCCGACACCATTTTGGCCCAAGCAGGGGACAGAAGAAATGTTGTTTATGTACAAACAAACACAGCTGAGATTTCCCCCAGCCCGTGTGTTCAAGCTCTAGGTGGCAACACCCAGCCCATATATTAGTGAGGGATGCAGCAGCAGAACACACAGCCTGGTTTTTAAACACATTTCCTCAGTGGACTCTGGCTAGATTACACTCAGGTTTGAGCCATATGCCACCTCTCTGTGCATTAAGGAGTAACAGCCCCATCTTACTGGAAGAACTCCTGGTCTGACATAGCACTGGTGTGCAAGAGGTGGTTGAGCCCCGCATGCGCAGAATCACTCGAGCAGTTCACATCTCCATCCTTTCCCTGCTTGGAGGCACTGAGCCTGAAGAGGCTGGAGCAACGCAGGGCAAGTTCCAGAGCATCCAGCCAGCATCGGCCTGTGAAAACAAAAGGAATTATTTCAGCATAGCAGAGTAAATAACACTATTCATGCACTGCTTCTCAAAAGCTGCTTGCCTGGGAGTAAAGCTCATTATCATTGTAATTCAGGAAGTCAATGGGTAAAATATATTTTTCATACATATAATCCTTAGGTTATCTTGCCAGGAATGGTGAGTTTTAGTGGCTGCATGAGTAATACATCTGCATGGGTGACACAGTGGGAAGCTCCCCCAGCTCCCTCTTCCCTAATAACATCCCCTTCTGATCTCCTACAACTTGTTCACATCCCATTGCCCCTTTCTGATTTAGTCTGAGATGCAGGGAATCTATGCGGGTACAGTGCTTCCACACCACCCAGCATCTCATGTCTGCAAGTAATAAACTCCCCAAAACACATTCACCCCTTGGCATCCCCACCTCATGCACTTCCCAATGGCAGGGAGATGCCAGGGCACTGAGCTGTGCAGGAGAGATCCCTGTTTACTCTGGGATCACTGAACCACAGCTTGCTCAGGGGTTCCATGCCGGCTGTAGTGCTGCAGTAACAACCATTCCAACAAAATCCAAGATGGTCATTATGTGACAGAGTGATTGAGACTATACAAAGTTGTCAGACTGTTCTTTTTCCCTCTTTCTCTGCATTTTAATTTTTTTTTCACATTCCTTCTCTCTGCCTGGTCCATCAGATAATATCTGCAGGGCATCATTTTTTCTCATCTTGCTGCAAAAAAATCATTACCTGAAGGGTCCATTTTGGAGAAATTGTAAGCATGGCACAAAGCCAAGACAAACTGCAGCTCCTATGCACAGCCACACTGGATTTCCTTATGGCCTGCACAGGGGTCCCACAGACAGACAGCAAATGAAAAGCACAGGAATCCAAGCTGACCCTCAGCTCCTTTTGCAATGATCCACTCAAGGCTACAAAGCTGTGTGCTAAAGCAGTGCTGGAGCTACTGTACTCCTGGAAACACCTGAAAATAGCCTGCTTCTGTAGTGCAGTCATTAATGAGGCCAGGACACCTGCAAATTAGCTGAACATTCGAGAACTGAAGTATCAAGGGAGTTACCCTCTAATTTCAAGCTTGTAAAACAGAGCTCTTCATTACACTTCTCAGAATACATTTCACAATAATTAGAGATGTGATTGAGTGGCGGTGAAGGAAACAAAGGATTGTGCTCTAGCAATGGCAAGTGCTGCAAACAGGGTTTCCCTGGACCGCATTAATTCCTGGTCCCATTTGGCAAAGTTTTCATTAAATTCTTTTCTATCACACAGCATCAAGCACATGCATAAATCTCACTGGGACCCTGCTGCTTTCCTGGGCAGAATTCCCATCAACTTCAACATACCAAAATTTGGCTCTATAAGAAAAACGATTGCTTAAAAAAAAAACCAACTAGAACATGCATATAAAGAAATATTTACAAATTTGAGTGGCTTTCAGTGCTTGATTTGATACAAAGCTGCAACCAGTAAAACAAAAACATCTCAAATCTTTGAAGAATTACACTTGAACATTTAGCCACAAACACTGCCGAGCCCCAGTCATTTATTCTAATTTTATCCAATAAATTCCTTCAGCATCAGCTTATGATTTAATAATAACATCACAAATAATGGTTAATAAAAGATTAGAAAGGTTGAATGCTGTTGGAATTGATTTCACACTATTTTGTATTTAACAAATATTCTTGCATTAAGGCTTTACAGGCAGAGATTTATGCCGTTCTCACTATATGGAGGATTTGCATGGATAACCCATTAGAGTTAATGGCTGCATTGAGCACAAATCCATCTCCTCCCACATATTCCTTGTCCCCCAAACCCACCACTATGCAAATCAGGCTGTGCCTCACAAGGGAGCACACTCCTGCTCAGGCTCCCCACCTTGACTCTCCTCTGCTTTTGAAATTGCTTTTCTTTTCCAGTTCCGCAGAGTGAGAACTGTGTGATTTGACATTTGGAAATGCTGCATATGTCAAGATATTTTTGTGTTAAATAGGCTGTTAAAATCAGGTGCTTTGACAGGTAGGTTGATGTGTAGCAGCATGAGCCCTTTGAGGCAGCACCGAGGTCATCTCCTCAGTGCTCTGCAGCTCTCAGGTATACTCATTATCCTGTGATGGCTGAGGCAAGGGTGGCCCCAAGTCTCCCTCAGACATCCCCCTCCCTGGGGACATAGACAGAGCAGCCCATGCTGGCCATGACCCACGGGCAGCTCTTTTACCCCCACCCCACCGCCACAGGTGTTCACCAGTGCTGCCATGACCTTACAGGCTTGGTCAAAAATTTGGGGTTCACCATGTCACCAGATGAAATTTCCACACAATATACTTAGGGTACCCAACTCTTCAGATAACATCCTGGGAGGTGTTATGAGAAACCTGAATATTTTCTGAAGCCTTATTCAAGGAGCTTAAACTTAAAAAAACACCAAAATAAAACAAAAAACCCCCCAAAACGTTAAATATTCATTTTAATAGTCCTGGGCAGATACACAAAGCTTTAGAGGAACTTGCTGTGCATCAGCAGTCAGCATTCTTTGTGCCCTGCAGCAAACAGAAATGGCATCAGTGTACACCCTTGTTTTCATTTCTAACAGAAACTGAACCGAAGGGATGCAGAGCATCCCCAAGCCCCGAAATGGGCCTTCAGCCATCAGGGGGTGCTGTGAATCCGAACAAACACATCACTAACCCAGATGGAAAACACGGGCTTATCTCTGCAAATAAAAAGGTTACGTTCTCTAAACGGCAATGGTGTGTTAATTGCAGCATAAACCCATAAAATTATACTCTCTCAGTTACAGGGATTGCACACAAGATAAACCTGTTTCCTTGCTAAAGGCCTATATGAAATGTTTTTACATCTGAGTGACCTTTCTATTGAGCTGTGTTCTTCTGGATTGTGAAGATGATACAAAAATGCTAGCATTTGGATTACTTAATTGCTTACCTGACAAGTCTACTCACTCCCTCAGGAACTGCAGAAGGGGAGAAATAAATGTGGTCACATAATTAAAGGCTGCCACCTACAGTGATGGTACTGCATGAAGGCTTCATGGCTACCTCAATTCTCACATCTTCTAATTTTGAGTGGGTGACTCAAACAGGGTTTTTTATATACAGGGTAATTAGATCAGAAAATAATGCAGGACGTGGGTTCCTTCAGAGAGGAATGGCAGCCCAAAAGGGTGCATATGAAGGAAGCAAAAAAAAAAGTACAATACTATTCTTTTAGGAGGTTTGAAGTGGCAATGTAAAAACTACAATCAATTATCAGTTATAATTTTACACAAACTGTGGTTTAAACTCAGCATATGTTCAAATTCTGAAGAAAATCCCAGAAGTATATTGTCAGCCTGTGGCAGAATCTCCCCACAAGCTTTTAAGCTCTTCTCAAATCAAATGATATAGAAACAGATAGTTGTTTACATTGTAAAATACCTCTAAGACCATCAAGTCCAAGTGTTAACCCAGGACTTCCAAGTCCACCATTAACCATGTCCCAAAGTGCCACACCTGCATGTCTTCTAAATACCTGCAGGGATGGTGACTCAGCCACTTCCCTGGGCAGCCTGTTCCAGGGCTCATCCACTAAGCATGTCACCTTGCCATAGAAGGAGATCAGGTTAGTCAAGCAGAACCAGGCTGGCTGGTCCTGATCCCTTGGTTGTCCTGTACATGTTCTGAGGTGCAAACAGGAATCACTATGGCTCCTTGCAGGACACCTCCTGGGTCATGCTGGCACCAGGAAGAAACCTGGAGGCTGCAAGGCTGAATAGCAGCAGGCATGTGCTTGCACCAACTCTTTTTTTTTTTTTTTTCACAGACAAAAGGAACTACTAAAACCAAGAGACAAAAATAATTTCTTCTCCCTCTTGGAAAAAAAAATCAAAACAACAGAAGGTGCTTATGCTGCTAACCTAGGTTCAGTTCAAAGAAAAACTTGAGTTTGTCCTCGTCTTTGAAGAGATCTAAAATTACAAAAATATCTCACAGGACAAAAACAGGCAGCACTGAAAACACTAAGCTATTCAGTTTTGAAATTCTTTGCACTCACCTAGAAGAACTCATAATCTGATGTGCCAAGTCTATCTGCCACATTTTGCAGCAGCTGGTCATGGAGGACACAGCCAATGTTCTCTCAGCACTCACTAGAAAGAAAAATCTGTTCTAGATGGAATCACACCCTTACACACAGAAATATCAATCTGGGACAATACTTCTTTTCCACTGCATTCCTGTAGCTACAGAACACCTGGGATGAATCTCTTGCCAATTAAGACTTCAAAAGGCTCACACTGAGCAACCACACATTCCTCTAGAGAGGCATCACTAAGGGAATATTATTCTTCTTGAATTATTAAAGTCCTCCAGCTTTGGCCTCATGCCTCACACTTACAAGATAGATGCTTTTAAAAATCAACCTGAAGTAGACTGTCACCTGGAAACGATGAATTCTTGCGCAAGTGCACACAAATCACGAATGGTGAGAAAGAGGCTGATTTGCTCCAGTCAGTGAACATTAAGGTCATCGTGTTCAGCTGACTGCTTATTTTGCTGTACCACTTGGGTGCCTGTGTGCACGATTTCTCCCACTTTGGCTGTCAAGATGCAAGGATGTGAGCTCTCAATTAGCTGCAGGTGCAATTTATGCAGTGAACTTCATGAAATCTTGTTGCAAAAGCCTGGATTTTAAACCACTGTGAAAGGTCTAAGGAATATGAAACACAGACATAAAGCTAAAAAGATATTCTATTTTCTCCAGAGCTGCCAAGACACAGAGATGGTTTTCATTGTTAAACTGGTTTCAAATTGCAATCTTCCCTGTGGTTCTTTGCTTCTGTGCGTGACCCTTATTTCAATAACCTAATTTCCACCCCCGATGAGAGCATCAGTTTTGGGGGAAGGATCAGATGCCTAGGAAAGAAACAACAACACTGTAAGCCAGACCATCAGTATTTCCACACAACTGCATCCACATCAGGCAATGAAGGCTACCTAAAGCATACCTGAAGGAAAGGGCAGACAGAAGGAATAAATTGTAAATGTGGTTCACAATTCCACTGTTAAGATTTTAATCCTTGGTAATCTGCTACTTTGAATTCCATTAGTAGGAATACGCCCTGTGGCAGCAGTGCCCATGGCACAGGGGAGATCCTCACTGTGAGACCTAAGCAGGTGACTTAAAATGCTTAGGACACACCAGTTAGATCTCAGGGGTAGCTCCAGAATGGTCTGGGCAGGAAGCCTGGGACAGATTTAAACTACTAATTCTAAGTCACTCATCAACACAAATCTGAAATGTAGACACAGTCACTGGTTCAAAAAAAAGCAGTCTTCTTTTTTGAAACTGCTAAGAAAGAAACACTGTGCACTTGCACAGGTCGAGCCCTGCAGGCTGACATGACCTTTCCAGAGGTTAATGTTTAAGACACATCAAAAAGCAGACTGCACAGTGAATGTGAAATCTGCTGTAGCCGGGCAGTGGTTCTGCAGATTGTCCAGAAATCATGATCTTAAATCCTACCAACAGTCTGTCACAGATGGTACAGCAGAGGGGAAAATGGGGATTCTGAAATGCTGAGCGAAAAAGTAGGCCATGTAGCTGCTGATCATGATAGAGTTGCCCGGATGGCTGAAATCTGCCACTCAGTATTTCCCAGCAAGTCAGAGGCCTCCACGACTTAGTTATATTTGCCAAATGTTTTGTTGTTCATTTTCCACTACTAACATGGGAGACTGTGTTAAGAAGAACACGACAAGGACACCTCTTCAGAGATGCTGTAGATTCATTCAGTATTGCCCTACGGGGGAGATGTGAACACATTTCAAACCTGCCCCATTTGTTTCAGCTGGCTTAGCTCATTTTACCTCCATCTCCTGTCTCTCTGCATCCTCTAGGTTTGTCCAATGTGTTAAAGAAATGAAACAAACTCAGGGACACCCTTTTGGAGATGTCTCTTTACAACAGGTGAAGCAATGTAACAGTCCAAAACCATTTCAGTCCTGTCTTCTGAGCTTAAAATCAAACCATATAAACTGCAAAGTACAAGCCTTAATTTCCTGCAGTTTATACAGAATTCTTTACATGTAGCAGTTTATGCTCCTTGTGTCTTTGTCTGCATATGTTTTACATGACCTACTGACATTACTACTGTCTCCAAGTCACTCATCTCTCAGTATGACACTCGTATGTTTGGCCATTTGTCAGGACACAAGTTTGGGAGGAAGCTGTTCTTCCCTCTTGTCTGGAGATTCACATCCTGCCCTTCCTACACAAAGTATGCCCACTTTCCACAGCTCACTGACCTCAGCTGTGAAGTCAAATACTCTCATTCAGCTGAAAATTACACCACTTTTCATGCTAATATTTCTGGTGCAATTCAGGTATAATTTTTTTTGTGAAGTCCACTGCTAAATGGACAGATCCCAAAGCTCTGGCTTTCAAGATCACCTCATCAGACTCAGAAGCTACCAGGCATAATGTGGGTGCTCCTAGAGCAGGTGGCTCTAGGGAACTGCTAGTGCTGTTCAAGTGCTTGTATTTTGTCTTGAACCAAAAGCCCTAGTTACTTTATACCTACACATTTAGGATATTTGACTGAGAAGCACCTCAGTTCCTCCTCCTTCCCTTGATCACAGTAGCTTTCCACCTAATATTAGTACCCTACTGGAGAGAAGCAGCAAAGTAAAGGGAAATCACACTAAACTGCAAGTAATTCTATTTTGATCTGCCTGTCTTCCCAAGAATCTTGGCCTTCAAAATGTGTTCCAGTAACTCACTATTTAGAGCTCTTTTCACACTGGAGACACATAGTAATTCACTGGGCAGAAAACTTCCCACAGGCATTTCAACACTGCCAATTCTCACGTGCCAGGTATGGTCCCTTTTGTGCTTTTCCACCATGTGTTGTACGACCCAGACAGAGAGATCACAGCTAGAAAAGTCTTATCTCTGATGAGCTCTTGGGAGCTATTGCTACCTGAGGAGTCTTTATGGGTGAGGTTAGTTAGAACAAATCTAAAGCTCTTCCACTCCATGTAACTGGCCTATGGCAGACATCATAAAAATAGAGAGTAGAAGCTCACACAGCTTTCTTTGCCAGGCTGCCCCTATGGTTTAATCATTAATAATTAAAATGGTGGAAAGACAAGTGCATGGGTCTCTAAGGAAATACTATTTTATAAAATCTGTATTGACAAGACTGAAGCTATTGATGAAGCTATCTGGTTGCCTAAGAACTCTGTGGGACTCTTCTGTATATCTGTTCTGTGGGCTCTGTGTATAACCAGGGTTTGAAAGGCCTCTAATTTAGCAGCCATACCCTACAGCCCCCCCACAAGAGATTATTGCATCAATCTATCTCTTTCTAGGCATGTGATATTTGGAGCCAGGTTAGAAACCTGTATTTCTTTACACAAATAAGCTACAAAAGCATACTATTTTAGGAAATAGATGTGTTTCTATAGGTCTATATAATTTCTGCTTATTTTCATATAATTTCACTACACTGACATCTGCAAGCAGTTTTCAGTGTCAAGATATTGTCCCTCGCCATCAACAGTCCTCCTTACACTGTAAGAGGAAAATAGCAAATAAGTCTGTAATGAAGGAAGGTTTCCTCCTATTCTAAATGTCATATCAAAGGTGCATTTGCATTGTTTCATTTCCCTTATGAAAATGTAAAACCTAATCACTGGACCAGAAGGACATTACTTTCAAAGCCCATTTCTCTCCATAAGAAGTCCATATGTCCCTAAAGTTAATCTAGATGAGACCCGAAGGAGCATATGGAATAGATGAGCCCCCTTGGTGGATAGGTGAAAAATACTTTTAAAACTAACAGCCTGGGTTAATTTGTTATGAAAAAAAATAGAGTAGTCTGAAGGTCAAATGGAATGAAAACATGGTTTTAATCTTCTTATCTACTTATAAATCACTGATATTTTATGTCCACTGAAGTAATTTATAGAGATTTTCCCATAGCAAGCTGGCATGTCTGTTATATACTGACCTAAATTTAGCTTCCATAATTTTGCAAATTCCCAGAATGGTATTTTACATGTGAAGTCACCAGCATCTGGGCCTGCTATACTGCAAGCCACAGCACAAATAGTTTACAGCAAAATTCAGGTGGCTGAAAGGCATCTAGTGACAGCTCTTCAATATTACCATGCCAATTTCCTCCAACAGATCCCTTCCCAGAGTAAGATGTAGGCAGATAAGACAATGAAGTCTCAGCTGAACTGAGGACACAGAGCCCTTTTCATATCAGCTCTGGGACCGACTCCATCCACCCTTTAGTTTACACTGACTTAGTAGTTTTCCCCAATTAGAAGCCTAAGTCCTTCTTCCATACACAAGGCAAGAGAGGTGGCTGTTCTGTGAGGGCAATGAAATGTGCCAGAAGTCTGCTTGACTTATTCTGGCCATTGCTAAGAGCAGTCTTTCAGGCTGGGTGAGCCACCATTTTTTCCTTTATCCACATTTTTTTTTTAAATCAACCTATTTTCTTAACTAGCAGGAAGTATGCTATCTGGAGAAAGCAAACATACCCCCAGACTTACCATCTGATTCGGAGGCTGCTCTGAAAATCAAGTAGCTGCTGGGAAGAGGCTGAGTGATCGAACCGACATTTTCTCCCTTTGGTCCCTGGAAATGCACAGACAGAAAGATGTAAGGCATGGAAGCTGCAATGGACTGTTCAATGTCTTTCCACCCTTCCCAGGCAGTGTGTGCATGTTTGCGATAGGAAAGAAGGCAGGAGCAGATGGAATAATTTGGAGACTCAGTAATCACGATATTGCTGCTGCAGCTCCAAGGCTCCTATGAAAATGGGGCTTGGTCTAACCTTTGCCCAGTCCAAAACCTGCTATGTTTATACTGATATGCAGGAGTGGAAAGATCTTATTGCTGTCACTTGGGAAAAAATCAGTCAAACCTTTGTGCAACACCAGAAGGAACTGCTCTATGAAGTGCACTTGGAATCTGCTTGCAGCCAGACACACTCACCGTGAAACACCTTTCACTTGCCACCACAAAAGCAGCAGAGCTAAACCTTGTGCTGTGAGTGCCCCCAGCAGAGAGGCAACAGCAGCTCTCCTGGAAGCAAACGAAGGGGAAACTCCATCCTGAGTCTGTGGGAAAGGTGAAAATGGGAAAACCACAGATTGAGGACCAAAGGTCCCCAGCATGGGCACATTCTACTGGGTTGCAGTCCTTCACCTTTAAATCCAGAGCACCCTTACGCTGTGGTGCCTGCGGTGACAGCCACTTCAGGCTTTGCTCATTTTATGCTGCCTTTAGTTTAGAAGCTGTGGCAAAAAACCAGAAAGTGTCTTGTAAACATCCTGCCACCATGCTTTCAGCATGACCCTCCAAATGATGCCCAGGGAAGCAAAGTTCATCCTGGATGAGACACTTCTTTGAGTAGAACCACAGGCTCCCTCCTTGATCTACTCCCTGCTTCCTTCTTTTCTGAACTCCAGAAGATGCTAAGAAAAAGCAGTTCCTGTATGCAGCAAACACAACTTCGTACTCTTCATGGTATGGACTTTGTGCCATAACCTGACAGAAATAAATAGAAATCTCTCCTCCTCCATTGCATTTGCAAAGTGACCCAGCCTCCTCCAGCTCATTCTCTTCCTACTTTGTAACAAAAAACACAAAAGCAAATATTTTTTTAAAATATGCAGACATTATGTCAGAAATAAAAGCGGCGCAGAAAACATCACCAATACTCGGTGACCACTATGTCACCTGCAGCGGGGAGCAAGAGGATGCTCCAGGATGGTCCAATACAGATTTCCTCAACTTTCTAGAGAATACCACACAATGCTGAAAAACTGTAGACAGATTTTTGCAGTTTGAGCATTACTTTCCTCCCTTATGTGGGCCGTTATGGTACCCAACCGTATTTCTTGAAAGGAGGTTTCCTCCCTCCTAGTTGGTCTCCAGTCAAGCTTCTTGCCTTTACATCTGTGGGCAAGAGAAACTGGATTCCTTGTTACTTTCTTTTTCTCCTCCCCTCTCCCACTGGAGTTTCACAAAATTAAGACTGTTTAAAGGCTTAATAGTCAGGACTGGCAAAGTTGAGATTTGATTTGTAAACCAGAGCAGAGCAGCTTAAGACATTACTAGTGACATTAATGCAATCAGGCATCATTCCCTACGGCATTTTTCCTTTCAGCCGCTTGCAGCTGAGCAGGGTGTAGGACAACTATTGATAACACCATTACTTGTGTTTTTAGTGCAGAGGTGGAGATTTGCTCTGTTTGAGGAAAAACCCCACAACCTAACAGTACAGATACAGAGAAACAGTATTTTAAAAAAGGGGGAAATGGGAAGGAAAGGATAACACAAGATTATAACAGGAATTTAGGCATACGGATTAACTCAAGAAGCAGCCAGGTCACTCTGTCAAGGAAACATATTCAACAGTAAGGCATGTTCATGCATGGAGAGGGCCATTTCCAACAGAAAAAGAAAAGAGAGGAGGCCATGAAAATAAAGCCAACATCGGCACAGATTAAATGATGTTCTGTATCTGCACAGCAGAGATAATCATGCTTTCTGTCTCCCAGACTTTGAGCACCATGCCAATGACCATCTCTCACTCAAAGTATTATCCCAGGTGCACCAGCACCCAGAGCCCAGCTGCAGCCTCTGTGCAGTACAACTAAGAAAGGACCACCTTTAGATCATTCCTGTCTTTACATCTGATTTGAGACTCAAAAGGCTTTATGAAACAGGGGGTGACTGGGCTTTGAAAAATGGAGAGGACTGACAGTATACTAGATAGTATGACAAGACATCTCAGACAGTCATAAAATAAAGCTTAAAAAAGGGGGGAAAATTTCCTTAACAGTATTATGGATAACCACAAGGATGAAGATGAAACAGTTGTGTTTTGGAATCGAATCACAACTAGAAAAGCAGCAGTGCAAGACCACTACTTTTTTCTTTCTTTAAGGGAATGACTCAAATTCTTACAAATCAACAAAATTCAAATTAAACATTTTCCCAGATGCAGTGAGTCTGACCCCAACTTACTTATTGTTCTAAATAAATGTCAGAACAGGCTGCAGATAATGAAAGCCTTCCCACACTACATTGTTCAGCCAGCTTCTGAGCAAGCTTGAAGGGAAATACAACTTATTCCAGGACATCTTTTGGGACAAGCAGACAAACCCTACCAGCTGATAGCTCTACACTCCCTCTGTGCATCAAGAGGACAGACACCCACAAACTCACAGGAATTGCTAGGTTGGCACCCCCCCCCAAGTCTCCTGCAGCAACCGTGGCAAAATGTCTCTTCCCAGGAGCAGTGTGGGATCACACTGCCCTCACACACTGGACAAAGTGCCTCTTAAGCAGCATTTGGAGCATATGGGGGAAGCTTTTCTTACTGCTGCTTGCACTGCTGGCTGATTTTTGGACCTTGACGGTTTTGGCCTTGCATTTACAAAGGCCTGGATGGAACAGATAGATAAAGGGTCTAATCCCTGTGCACTGTAAAGGAGTTTCAGGCTAAAACTGTCAAAAAGCCAGGGAAGCAGTATAGAATAAAGATCTCTCTCCCTTAGCAATATGCTTCTAAGAGAGCTCTAGACCCCAGAGAGCTTTATAGGAAAAACAGTAACCTGGTGCATGTATTTAGCTTTCAACCACAAGCCATGGCCTTTACATCTTATCTTGAAAGGTGCCCTGAAGTCTCACCCTCCTCTAATTAAAACTAAAGGCCTGCACATCAAATTTATTTGCCCAGTACTCCCATAAAGGCCTATGGCAGTGCCTGAACCAGACATTTGCTCCAGAGCTGAACCCCAGAGTTAGCTCCAAACATCTGCTGGGCAGCCAGGCCAATATGTACAAAGATATTCAGTAATTGCCCTGAGTAAACTGCAAATCCACTGATGAGAGTGAAAGCTGGACCATCAACTCTAATCTGGATAACCCCTGTAAATTTCATGAGCCATTTTGGCCAAGAATGAAAGGTATTCATCCAGATCTTATTTCTACTGTGATGGACAGTAACTTGGGCTTTTTGCTTAAGTTTGAGTAAATCTATATTTAAAGAGGAACAGAATTTCTTTGATTAGTTATACACAACCAATGCAGATCAGTCAATTCTGCTCCAGTTGCTTTAAAAAGAGGCTGTGAAATGATATAAAAGAAAACAGTATTTTTAGCAGTTTCAGCCTTAAACTGTTGACAGAGTGCAGACAGCCTCTTTGACATCAAGCAGCTCACTGGTGGATTTCTTCCTCACGTGTAGTTTGGTGTTTACCTCATGGCCGAAAGCATCTATCACACACAACAATCCAGGCTGAACTTAGGTTTCAGGGAGTATCCTACTATGCAGCTCAAATGTGGCTTTCTAAATATGTCTCAAGAGATGCAGAATATTACTTTGACTTCAAAATTTAAACCTCTTTGGACTTCCTCTAGTCCACAAACATTTTCAGATATATATTTCCTTCACATTTAATATACTAATTCTTATTTCTATCTTATGTTTTCTCAAGAGACACAAGAATTAGATACACATATTTAAATGCATACACATATTGATAAAACCTCCTCTTTCTTTGGGATGCCTCATATCAAAGGAGGGGCATCCTAGTGCAACATTTCAAATCTGTCAGCAACTCTGCCTTTCAGTATTTGACTGCACTTTTGATTCTATTTTTCACTACCTCTTCTGACTGTGCTTCTCAGAGAATTCAGTTGACCTGTCAAGTCACAAGGAAGGTTTTTGTTGACAGACAGTAAATCATCAACGACCTTCTTGGTTGCATGTTCTGAATTTAAAAAGCATCAAAACTCTCAAAACTGAGAAAGAAGCAAGGTAGCAACAAAACCTTTGTTACTTTAAGGAAAAGGAGTGCATTTAGGCACAAATCAGAGCATCTGGCAGCTCTCACCCCTGGTTACTGAGGTTAATTTTAATTCTCTCCTCCTACCTTATTAAAAATGGAAAGGTTTTTTATAGCAATTGTATAGCTGTGTTTAAAACTGTTCAATTAACTGCACGGATGAGCAGGAGTGTGTCTGCTTGATCTGCTCCCACAGGGCTTCTCCCTTTTGTTAGAACTCCTGATGCCATGACAAGTGCTTTCACTGCACTCTCGTGAGTCTTTCCATTTCCATTCCCTCTGCTGACTACCTTGCAGTAAGGCATCAGCTTATAATGCCTTATTTACACTTGTGATGTCTCCAGAGAATTTATATCTACAATAACTCTGTTTTTGTCACTGTTTTTGACAGGGAAACAAATACAAGAACATTTAAGTTTTGTCTTCAGGGTATCCAAAAGATGTGGCTCTCAGTGCCTCTCAGGCGGTGCTGGGATCTTCCTCTTTGCTCATACACATTACATAATTTTTTTTTCTATTTTTTGCCTATTCTTAAAGGAAAGAAGAAAAAGGAATACAGCTCTTTAAGGTTTGCAGGGACTTATTTCAAGAACTGTGAAAAACTATTAATAATTTTTGTTACAGGGAGATCCAGAGGTCACTGCAGGAGCCACTGTATGTACAGAAAGGGATTGTGTCAGCCTGAAGAATAAGTCAAAATGAGGTGGAGAAAATCCTGTTATTTCCATTTCAAAGAACAGACAATAAGAGTTATCTGAAGTCATACTTTTGTGCAACAGTCAAGGCTTGAGCTGAACACTGAGTTCCAAGTCTATTGCAAACAAATCCAAACTTCAGGGGCATTAGAAAAAAAGAAGTCAAATTATAAACCTGTTTTTTTGTCACTTTGCCAACCATCTCCCTGTCTTGTGCGAAGCACATGGTGCTTTCTGTGTCCTTGTTTTGGGGACTTTCGTTAACTCTGTCTACGCCCAACTCCTTTTAAAGATGTAGGTCATGGCTTGATACAGGGTAGGTATTGAACTTCTTTTCCTGCAGAAAACACATTTCCTTTTTCTTCAGTCTATGCAGGCATCTGTACACCGAGAATGATACATCTGTGGAACTAATCACAAGGACTATGTCTCTTTGATATCATTCAGTGATCAAGCTTTGGTATCTTTAATCTTTTTTAGTCAGTCAATTCACCATTGCTAACAGCAACTGAATAACTAAATAATGTCAGTGCTAGGCAACACCAGTGCTCAGAAATTTTGGCGACCAAGAACAGGTTGTTTGACTCATCAGGATTGTTACCTTTACAGCCCAGATGGACTGATCCAAAGGATGGAAGAGTTTAAAGCAGAAGCCATCCTTTTTGGAGGGTCTCTCGATCAGCTCACAAGAATGGAGCAGAATTGTCCCAACCCACTGTCCGATCTTTGGCGTCTTATAAATGAGCAGCACTCCTGGTTTCAGGACACACCATAGTTTGGTCCAGCTCTTCAGAGTCCCACGAATCTGAAGGAAAAAAAAAAGTTGCATCTACATTGTTCCTTAGAAGAAACACAGCATTTATTCAGTATTCATACAGTATTTCCAGTATGGTTATTCCAAGGCTGCACCATGATACATTTCCTAAGGAAAATATATGGTGTTCCCTGAACAGTCCTAGGGACCTCACAGCAAAATCCCAGAACTTAGAAATCTGGCTATCAGAATCTTGTCTTCATATTTTTATTACTGGTTTAGTATTCTTCTTATTTTTATTATAAGCTCAGTGTTAGCAGCTTGGTTAATTTTTTAGGCAATCAGCACTGCTGGCCCATGTGAGAGTGATCTGTTAATAATCACAGGGGACATGCCAATTAGAACATTGCATATAAAAATGTTATAGCTAGTCTAACTCGACTTATAAGTCATTTTAATAGTGTTCTGCAGAACACTGCTATTAAAGGGTTTTGTCAAATACCCCATTTTTAAAAGTACTGTCTCCAGCTGGTTTACTTCTTTGTCGAGCTCAATACAGCTCTCTCTTGTATAGAAAACATTAAATCTGATAAGAGTACATTAAAGATAACAGCTTTAAGAATGGAGAAGTTTCTCAGTAAGGTTAGATTTTGCCTAAGGTCTTCCTGCCTTCAGTGTCATAGGCCAAACCTCAAGTCTTTTCTATGTTCTGTTTTTGTGGCCCAGCATTTTTTGCAGCTCACCAGAAATTTCCAGCCACAGCAAACACGCAACAGGTATTTTGTGTTTTAAAAAGTCTAAATATTTATTTTTCATTAACAGTAAACACTACAGGAAGACTGTGCTGCCAATCTAACTTCTCAAATAAACCATAAGCATGTCACTTTTCTGACCTCCAATAATAATTGCAGAACAATGTTGGTGGTTTTTACCACTAACCAAATGCAACTGTATTGTTTCATGAGATTGTTAAGTTACTTTGTTTTTCTTAAGAGCTATGGTTTGGAAATTAGGTTTTGCTAATATAAAAGCTTCAACCATTCACTATTATTTGAGAAGACTAAATGGCCCCAAAGGAGGAGAAAACCAGTGCTCATCTCTCAATGTCAATCCAGATTTACTTTGCCACACAGAAGTTTCAGGACTTCAATGAGAAACTGTCACTACCCGAGCCTGTGCACAAGGAGAAATTGCAGTTGTCATCAGGTACAATATGTTTCATTCTGTGCTGTGACAACAGAAAATCCAATTGCCAATAGAACAAGCTGTATCTGCCCATTTTCAGGCTGTTACTCAGTCTATTCCCTCTTCAGTACAAAACCACATTTATGGGAAGAGGCCAATGGAGTCTTTCAGAGAGGAACAAAGAGAGAAACATCACTTCCCTTTGTACCATGCCCTTTTTGAGCCCTTGTTGCTGCTTAAGGGCACGGAACAGACCAATTGAGTTAAGGTGGAAAGTAAATACTCACAGTTCCATTTTTATAGCAGTTATTTAAATAAAGTTTGAGTTGAAGTTACTTTACAGTAACTTCATCTCAAAACTATTTGGTCTTCTTTCACTTACAAAAGTGCTAGTGCATACATCTCAAACACATCAACTACTTCACATCCCACTTATTTTTTCCCACAGGCTTAGAAGAAATGGTCTGTATCAAGTACCTTCAGCCAGTCTGCTGTGATCACCACACTGGGATCTTTCAGAGCACTGAAGAGTTGTTTGGTAGCTCTTTTCTTTTCCTGTCTGTAATTTTTTTTTTGTACCTGGTTGAGAACAGAGACAATATAGTAGCTGTAATCATGGCCTCTTTTGTGGAAGAAAGAACATAATGCATTAAGGACAGTTATGTATAGCACAGCAAGAACTTGACCCAGCACAGGTTCTCCAAAAATGAGCACAAGGAGGAATAAAAGCATTACAAGAGAACAAGCATTTTATTTGCTCCTTAATTTTCATTAAACACAACCTAGCTTGTCTTTTCCTTGGGGGAAACAGAAAGAGGCTGGATACACAGCCTTCCTCACCCCTCAAATTCAAGAAACTATATCTAATTTAATTCATTATACTTTTGGTTTGGTAGACAAGCAAGTGTTCAAGCTACAGTTAGCTCAGATTGCCTAGGCAAGTCTGTCCTAACAAGAGCAGTGAAGGATTACAATCCTCTTGAGGTGCCTAATGGCTCCAGAACATACAAACACAGTGAAATAATTACACTGATCTGTTCTGCGTGCAGTATATAATCTAATCCTGTATATAAAGCCTGTAAATGTCCTTGGCCTCTAATGACTCTGAGAAGATTCAGAGGCTTCTCTGGCTCTTGGGAAATCACTCTGACTTGTTTCCAATGGTTTGTTTGGAAGGTACCATTTGTTTTTTAAAAGAAAGTGAGCTGATCATGACCAGGCTGCTTTGAACATACCTTCAGTGTTTCCTTCTTCATGAATTTGGCTGTTGGAGACACACACTCTTTGTCAGACCCATTGCAAAGCTTATACTCGATCTAAAAGAAATGGGGAGTGAAGAAAATAGGAATGTGTTAACATGAAGATGGTCAAGTTATGCTCAGATAAAGTGTTTTTTACAACTTTCAGGAATCCATGAAAGAGATGATTGCAGACTTCAGCAGTGGAACACTAAGGAGGTGTACAAAATACATATTTAGAGTGCAGTCCAAACTTCCTTTTTATACCCATTGCTGGTTGGAAAATTCCCCACCAAATTTTCTTTGTACTTCTCCCATGCAGACATTAATCTTGGTTAAAAAATAAAGGAAAAAAACCAACAAAACAATAAAACAAAACAGAGAGCCAAAAAATTATTTCTAATTTTGAAAACTGTCCAACTCTGTTCTGATCTAAAAGCATTTCAATTACTAGAATAGAAATTATGGGGAATTTGTTACAGATTTTTCAGAACTAGACTTGATACTGGCAATGACTGTTGCACTGACTGAAATGTCCAAAAACACGGGTGGGCAAGAAATGACCTAATCATGTTACAGATAATACAGGAAATCACCTTCATCTTGGCCTTGCAAAGTGAAGCACAAAATACACACAGTCACTTCAAATGGTGTTTGACAGTGTCAGTGCTGTTTAAATTCACTTTCAGAAACTACAGACTGATGTCATGACTGTGCTGATGGGCTGCAGAAATGCTTTACTTTCATTAGGCACAATGACAGCATTACTGTTACCAAAATAAAGTGTGCTTAGAAAGTGCAGCTCTCCAGAGCCCAGCTCACAACGAGGACCCCCACGTGGAAAGGTTCTGTCAGCAAATTGTACAAAACCTGGGCAGGGTTAGTGGTGAAAGAATTATGGTACAGTCTGGACTCTGCAGCTTTTTATGTGACCTTGGGGAAGTTACTTTCTCTCTCTGTACCTCTCTTCCTTCCAACCTTTCATGTGTCTGATGCATTCAGACAGTGATCTTTTGGGGTCAGGCACTGTCTCTCCCACTTGCACACGACAGTTTTGTAAGAAAACTCAGCCCTCAGCCACCTTGATTTAATGAGTGTGACACAAAAATGAGGTGTACTAAGGAGAAAATGCATCAAATATATTTCCCATTTATAAATTCACTGCTATGATGTGAAACAAACCCACTGGGCTCTCAGAACTTCTCTCCTTTATGTCACAAATTGATGTAATAATTTTACAGAACCTTCAGTTTGAAGAGACCCGCTTCCTTTTTCCCTCTCAGTGACAGAGAAACCTTTCAGGCTGCTACAGCCACGAACTATACTGTACATTAGTGTGAGCAGGAAAATGTTTAATGACAGCCAGATCAGTCCTTTTCACATGATTCAGAGAAAAACACAGAAATGCATGACCAGATCACAGCAAACAAGCCACCAATCATGCTCTGGAGACTGGGGCAGGAGCAAAAATGGAAGATAAAGGTGCCTGCTCAACTGAGCAAAACTTCTTGTAGATGATGCAGAATTAGAAATCAGGGGCTGAAGGTGCAATTTGCAACAGAGCCACAGTCACTGTAGAACCTATTACTTGTTCTCACATCCCCTTGTAGTACTCTTTCACTAAAACCAAAACTACACATGACACTTTAAAAATAGAGAAATGAAAACTCTATGATGACACACAAAGGTCAGGGAGAGCCCTGATCTGACTGTTTAGCTCACAAGTCAACTTGGATCCACTCAAAGAAAAGGCCATCTCCTGGACTCCTGAAAACTATTCAGTGTTTGCTGGTTTTGTTTTCACAGAAAGCTAATCCTGTCTTCTCTGCCTGCAATGCAGTCTCTGATTCATATTTTGTGCTTTGGACTTTACTGTAAAACCACAAGATTCATGGTGGGGACCACTGCACAGATGTGACGAATGAGCAGAGAGCTGTGCACACAGGGTCTTTGTCACATTTCAAAGGGCAGTAGTAGACATTTGGGAGATCAGCTATAAGCCTTTCTCTATAAAGAAACATTTCCAAGTGCCTAAATATCTCTGAGCAAAAATCCTTCAGAATTATTAGGAGATTATGCTTTCATGATTTGATACATGTGTCCTCTGAAATCGGTCAAAAGAATTCTCCCCCTTTCTCCCAATTAGCAGGAGGAATGTCCTGTCCTTGAGACACAACTATGAGCCAATTGTTTATTAGCAATTTCACTCCCTCTGGCCTGAGAGATCAGACACAGAGAGAAACACTGTGTACTAGTCCTCATTAGCCAGTGTGAGAGGCAGCAAAAGCACAGATGTTCCCAAGATTCTAGGAAACACTGCTCAGGTACCTGCAAAGCATCAGGATACAAAGAATGCTTTTTGCTTAACTAATTAAAATAACTCACAGTTGCTGGTTATATAGAAAATTACACCCTAGCACTTATATAAAGAATGAAATTTTGGCCCCTAAGCTCACTTGGCTTGGGGGGATTTGCTTACAGCTGAATTGAGAAAGGCTTCCAACAACCACAGCAAACCTGAGCCTAGACCTGCTGCTCATGGGGAACTGGCACTGACACAGACAGAGGCAGTTCCACTGCTCCACCAGCCCCACCCTGCCTCCTCCTTGGAGTCTCTCTGGGTCATGCTAAAAATAGAGTTGAACAAGCACAAGGCTTTAAACCTGGGATGTTCACACAGACAGACAGTGATTCTGACTTTTTGGGAGAGCTGACTCCACCAAGGACACTGGTACCCAATTCCAGCCAATACTGCTTTGCACACCATCAAACCACAGCACACAACAGCTGATGAAAGGATAATCTCCCCTGGCACCATCACAGCCTTCAGGAGCTCAATAAATACAGTGGAACTTGTCTGAAATAGTTTCAAACTGGTCCTTCACTTGGTTAAAGCAGCTGGATGAAGAGCTTTGGAGGATGCTCTGGTGGCTCCTGAACCACTGGGCTGCTTCCTTCAGGCACTCCCTCCCCCACGTCTGGGCTACACTTGGACATGCTGAATCTGGCCTGTAAGGGGAAACAGGGACACAGGGATGGTGGTCACCAAGACAGGCTTGAGAGTGGATGAGAAAGAAGCACGGCCCATATAAGAATTTCTAGGCAGGGGAAAATAAGTTTCTGTGCTTCTATGTCCCAAAAGCTGTGATGTACCTACCAGCTGTGTGACCAATACCACAGCTCCCCAAGATGGTTGAAAAATGCTCTTTGAAGAGAGGAAAAATGTTACTACAACTAAGCCATGGTTTTAACTAGGAGCCAGGAGAAGCTTTCAGATGTGCCTGACCTAGGACTTTTGACAACTCCCCAGTTAGTTTTTAAGGAGGCAGACTGATTGCTTCTCCTTCCCAACTTTGCCTCTTGTTATGCATATGAGGATGCACCATCACTGATCCTAAACAGCAGCTTGCTGGCAAGGAAACTGGTGATCTCCAGCTCTATAGAGCTGTGTTTCTGGGTTTAAAGTCCCTGCTTTCTCACAGGACAGGTGGGATCTAACTCCCCAGGATGGCATACCATAGGTCTCCATGCTGCTGATAGTAATGATAGTTCCCCTAGGATTAAATAATATGATTTCATATTTTTGTATTAATCTGTCCTAATGGTTTTCAGTGTACCTTGTGGCATTCAGTAAATTTGAGCCATCAGCTCTAAAGATTCCCAAGACACAGCAGGGTCTCACATTGCTAAGAGACATCAAGAGCATTTGAAGATGTCTTTCTACTGCCCTGCCTTTCTCAACCTGGCAGAAAACTAAGAGAAGGCATTTGTCATCACAGCAAGTCTTCCAAGGACACTGGGATAATGCTTGTAAAGGGTATCAGAATCTGGGCCCTTTGCAGCAACGTGTGAACAATATTGGCCACAGATGAGACTTTGTACAGTGGGAGAGTAAGGAATTTGTGTCTTTTCTAAAGAAAGAAAAAACACACTGCAGTATTCTAATAAGAAAGCAGTAAGTAGGCTTTCCATATACTGGTTCCCATAAAGAGGGAAATCTGTTAATCTGCCAAAAGCTTTCACCAGAGCATTCTGCAGCACTCACAGGGAGAAGGAATTGTTCTTTTTCAGTTCTCTAATCAAACCTGTCCTTTTCAGGACTGAGTGATGACCTTGCCACTGACAATGGGCTGTTCTGTACTCAAAAATATACTTTTTATCCCAGTTAAGTTTCTGTTCCCTTTCATCTCAGTCTTGGAGCTCTGGAGATTCACTGCTGATTGTCAGCAGTCATCACAATACCCGAACACTTCTGCCAGGCTTTTTAAGAGAGCATGCAGAGTCCTCACAATAGTTCTATTCTGATCCAATGTCTTTTGGTGACTTCATTTCCAAGAGGAATCAAATAATTTCACAGAACAGCAGCCTGTGCTCAACTCTGGTGTGGGGATTGCCAGCCCATCAGCATGCCAGCCGTGCCCAGGACAACAGCAAGAGGAATATCCTGTTACTTAGCTCAAGCAATCCTTGCTGCACAACAGCCAGAATTATTCCAGATCAGAAAGATTTTAATAAAGTCACTCTCAAGCTGTGCTCTGCATGGTAACAGCAGTGACAGCTTACAAGTCGCCCTTTCGTCTTCTTTGCATCCAAGAGAGAGAAAGACAAGATCAGATGGGAATTTGGATGCAGAACAAAAGGAGCTGGGGTCATAAGTTATGCAACACAAAAGCAGTGACATGTCCTTGGTCAGATGTAATTTCTCCAGTATCTTTTCCACATATAATTGTTACAAATCATGATCACACAGAAACAAAATAAATTAAAGAAAAGTTGTTTAAGTAGTATAAAAACTATGGAAAAACTGGGCTTGACCTTACAACTGAGAAACTCCTTATTACTCATATGATTATTCACAGATATCTCAACCAAATGTAAGCAATTTTGGTTTCATTATATTACAAGCATCTCTTTTTGAAAACTTTTTTACTTTTGTTGTGAATGAACAACTCATCCAAAGCACAGTAGAGTCAGTGAAACGAATCTTACTGACAAACAACCTTTACAGTAGGAAAGATTGCCCTTCAACTGATATACTGCTTTATAGCAAGCTGAATAATCTTCAAGTGAAACTTTCCAGTTGGGAAAAAACCCAACATAATGATCCCTCTTATTTCAAGAGTGTTACAAAGATACAGTGACTGTGTTTACAACTCTGAAATAGCACAATAATTAGCACAAACTGAAAAGCCTGTACAAATAAACAGCTGACATGACAGCAGCATCTAGGGAAAATAACTGGTAAAATTCAACCATCCAAGCAACTTCAAATATCTAGTTATACCAGTGTTCAGTGGAATCCTTGACTCCATTGCATCAATTTATGGTAAATAAAGAAAAACTCACAGACCTCACAGGATTTCCATTTGATCACTGAAGTGTGCCTTGCATGGGAAGTTCATTCTGCAAGGTCAGAATATCTAAAGAGAACATCTGAAGCGAGATGGGAAGTTGGACACTGAGAAAGATGCTGTTTCACATGACTGTCCTACACTTAGTGCCAGCAGAAAGCTGAAGCAGTTTTAATTTCCCCTCCAGCTATAGGCACAGCTTTTGTCCCTAGGCTGAGAATAAACAAAGTGAGCAATGAAAAACAATTGGACCCGCAGTTTTGCTAATTTTTTTAATAAATAATTTCTATTTCAGCACCTCCATCTGTCCTCACCTTCCTTGTCAGAAACACTAGACTAAGGAATTACAATCACCAGTGACCTATGCTGACATGATTGCACTGCTGTGGCTTACCCAAAGTTATCAGCTTTGAGTTACTACTGTCCACATTCACCTCTGTGAGGCACCTGGGTGTTTTCAGGGCTTGTATGTACCTACAGAAGTTAGGGCTGCCCCATGTTTTCCACTTCACATGCAAAATCCCACCCCTCTTCAACCTGATTCTCCCAGGATACTCCAGGCTATGTCTCTGCTCAGTTGAAATGAGCTGCAAAACCCTCTGTGGACAACTGTGAACACCCTAAAGTGCTGCCCTTGGAACTGAGGAAGCCAAGTGTGCTGAGCCAGGGCACAGGAACTGAGTGGAAGCGTTCCTAGACACAACAGGCTCCAAAATAATGCCATCCACAACACAGAGGGCATGAGGTATGGTAAAGAAAAGACAGCAAGGGTTCAGTTGAGCATAGCCACCACCTGGAAGGGCCAGAATGTCCCATTAAGCTGAGCTTAACACACAGGGGATGTTTCACTCCTGACTTTCTCCAAGGTGATTCCTGCAACATCTGGGTCTGTCTGCCAAACAATTCCTTGGTTTGCTGGCTAAGGGAGAACAGAGGAAATGGCACCCTTGTAAACTGCCACATTTGTGAATGATATTCTATGTTAGTCCTGAGTGTAACCATGACTGGAATTACCTCAGAGGTCAGGAGCATGATTCACAGATCAAGCGGGGTGAGCTTAAGAGAGTATGGGAACTGTAGCTTAAATCTCAAGTGATGAGTATGTACACTTTCAAACCACTGTGCAGCTAAAATAAATTCCTAGCAGTCCGTTATATTTGTAATTCAGATTACAAATCACACAATAAAGACCTGAACAATTTGGGCATGTGGAAAAGCTCATTCTCAATGCTTTGCCTTCCAATACATCACATAACTGTGCATGCAACAGCCCGGCTCCTACAATTTCATAGACTTCATTGCAGCATTAGCAAGGGACTGGAAACAGTGAAGTACCACTGAGTGCCAGCTTCTGGATTTTTCTGACTATCCCTTAAAATATACCTGAGTTCTCTGTGGACCTGCATGCATATCAAGAGACTACAGCTGCCCTTTAGCCAGGAGAATTAGTAGGTAAGCACAGGAAAGAAAGACAGAGAACATGCAGCACTGCATACTGCAATAAAAGCTGTCTCAAAGGACTCTAACAGCATCAAATGAGGCACAAAGCAAAACAAAGGCACCTACTGTCACTATCAGGTGTGTGCTAACTGTACTACCTGGTTGCAGAGACAAGCTTGAGGCTTAGAGACAGGTTGGTGATACTTTCATACCTCACCTATGAGCCTTCATCCCAGAAAACAAGGATAAAGGACTCTCAAATAAAGAGAAACTAATAGGAGAAACAATCTGAAATTAGTAAGCTAACATTTTTTTTCCCTTTGAAAAAGGAGATGAAAGAAACCCCACTTTAAAAATTAAATAGGAGACAACGTGCTGCAGAAAGTTGCCAATGTAAAATGTAGCTCAATTGTGCCTTATATATGTTCCAATAAAATGTGGGTCAGGAAGCCACAGCTGAAATTACAAATATATATATATAGTGCCAAGAACCACACAAACACATTGAAAGCAAATGTTCCAGTATCAAATATTTGACTGTCTGTACAGACAGGACAACTGGGATGTGTTCACACCTCAGAGACAGCAGCCCACCCATGAGCACAGGGCAGTGTGGTTGCAGATAAGTCTTCACAGCTCACAAGTTCACAGACATTAATAGGGTTTTTATGCCACATTCTCACTGCTAACTTAGGCAACCTGCAGCCTTCTCTATCATGCAGTGTGGATATGGCCTGGGTGAACGAAATGCAGAACTGGTTCCACCTCACTAATGAAGATGTGAAACAGAAGCACAATTAATATGCCTTGGCAATGCAGGGACTCCAAGGCAGAGTTGAGGTTCCCCAAGCCCCAGTCCAGGGAAAGAATCACTTGACTGGCTTTCCTTTCCTTCTTATTACTGAGTGAAAGTAGTTAATGTGCTGTGGTACCTCAAAGTAGTGCTGTTGAAAGAACACCGATTTCCAACAAGGTTTTTCATATCTGCTGTATCAAAAGAAGGGCAAATATCCATGGTATGGATCTGTAACCTATAACATTTACTTTTTAATCCATTAATTAAACTAGCAGATTCTACAGTCCAGTCTCTAGCAATTATTCCTCCCCCCTGCTATCAGGAATCTAAATATGACTCCATTAGGGCACACTTCTCCCTTTGGCTCAAGTAGGTGGAATCACTATTTATTTTTAAACTGAAATAGTATGACAGATCCCTACTCACAGTTGTGAAAGCTGACAGTAAGACTTCATTTTATGGCATTAGAGGTGAAAAATTACTTATTAAACGAAGTGACCACCAATTTGCCTGAATTTTTAATCAACAAGACATTTCACAATAAGGACTCCCTACTGTCATTGCAAAGCATGACAGAAGGCAAGGCTGGAGGAGAGCAAGGTACTGCACAACACAGCAAGGTTAAGAACAGCGAAGTGAATTTAATCTAGAAGTGAAATCTAGGCAGGCACCCAAATCTTCCGTGGGTGCTTCTCCTTTCAAAAACATACCTGTAGGAGACTGAATGGCAAGGAAGGCCTGGAGACTGGGGAAACACAGCTGAGCCATGTTCTCACCCAGAAACCTCTCATAAAGACATTCCTATTCCTATGTTCATCCTGCGTCTCAGAAATCAAACTCCCTTTTGGACAGCACTTCAGTGCTCTGAGCTGTCCTGTCCAGAGTAAGTCCTTCTTTACATTCCTAAGCCATTGGAAATTCAACACCACTCCCTGTAAGGCATGCAGAACATCTGGCTTTAACACACAGCCCTGGATGCAGTTACCTGGTCCTTGGGTTTCTCCACTGCCAGGATAAGTGGGAGGCTGATTTTCCTTGAGGAACCTGCCTGAAAAAGCAAAACCAAGATTGGTTTGCAGCTTGTCAGGTTCCAGAAATAGCAGAGGACATGTACACAAGTCCTTGTTGCATACTCCCAAAGCTCTTCTCATCATCATCTCCCTGTGCTGACTTCTGCCAGGGCATCCCAGCACAACAACCTGCAAGCTCCAGGCAAGCACAGAAAAACGTACTGGAAGATGCAGAGATTATTTTCATGTCTCACAAGAAATCACTTGTCTGCAGCTGTTTCTTTCATGCTATATTTTAATTTCAGCTGGTGCCACTTGTATTTTACAACTTCATAGTTTAAAATAAATTTAGTTAAAAATTTATTAACTGGCCTCGCTTCTATTTCTAGTTACCCTCCAGAAACATGTTAGGGAGCTGCAGCCAAAAAAGCTGTACATGAATCTCAAAGCCAGATCTCATTGTAAGGTTGATTCCATCTCTACAGGAAATCAAACCCTGGCACTCTGTAACCCTTGATCTAGAGGCAGGTTTTGAGCAGTGAGACCCAGGGACTTTAGATTCAGTTTTACCTCTCCCTACCAGGCTGGATGGAAAAGTTATGCTCAGGAAATGTTGATTAGTTTGTCTTCCTCTCTTGTTACACGAATTCCCAGAGCTCTCTCCCAGGCTCTCCACTCACTGTTCCAGATGCTGTGCACTACACTAAATATTACAGTTTTCTTTTGCAAAACAATTAAGATTTATGATTGCCTTGCTGATCAGGAACAGCAGGAGACATCTCTGCTGACAAAATCAACCTTCCAACCATAATTGTTCATATCTAATTACACTGCCAAATGAGGCCCAAATAAACCAGGTTCTTCTGTAGGAGGTGAAATCAAGCCAGAGGAAAGTGCAGGCTTCCTTGTCATCCCAACCATGCAAAACCACTAATTTTCTTTCTCTCAAAATATACACACACAGTTCCTGCAGGAACAGAGGGAAAGGCTTTCTCAACGACTTTTAAAAAAGAAGGGTAAGAATGATTAATAACATCCTGAGAAGAAATCAAAGCAAGACTGGGAATGGTTCCCTATCCCCAAGTACCTTGCTAATGGAGTTTGGAGTCTGTGGTGTTTCATCCTTCAGTGATGATGGGCTGTTTCCTTCCACATCTTTTCCTGCAACAAAGAAAATGTGATTCAAAACCAGCAAAATTCTATGCAAAACCATGGCTCATCTTGGCCTGAGAAGGGTTACTGCTATCAGCACACAAAGGATGTTATCATGAGCAAGAGCAAGCACACCATGATCCCAGAGAGGGATCATGTCAAATTTGAAATAGTCTTGATCCTCATGCTTGGGTAAAACAACTGCTCAAAAGTAAGGTCTCAAAACACCATGGAAAACCAGCATGATGGTTGCAAAGTCCAGCATTTCAAAGCTGGAAAAAACCAGAAATAAGGTTGCTTATGCACCCTTAATCAGCTCCCTTCTGTGTCTGCATTATCATGCAGTCTTTAATTACATTACCACAGTCTGTTCTTTCCTTACATACCCCATGCCTTGTTCAGTGCAAATAATAAATGCAATTCAGTTAATAAGCAGCTATTCAATCCTCCTTGGTCAGTATCTGGCAACTATACACTGAGTCACTTGATAGCATGCTTTGTTGGACAAATAATAACCATGATCACAAAATGATCACAGAAGACAGAAGAGTATCTAGGCATAATTAGTAAAACAAAATAAAAAAAAACCCCAACACACTTGCAAAAGATCAACGTCTTCTGGCCAAGTTATTTGTTAAAATAAGAAATATTTTAAATTTATGAGCAGTAAATGAGTACTATGGCATTTTCCAATCACTGTAGAAATATACAGTCACTACTCAAATATCCTAAACTTGCATACATTATACACTGGCACGAGTGTGTGTAGTCCCAGTCCAAGCAATAAAATGTAATGATAAATACTGTTCTTTTGGACAAATATAATCATGGCCTTAGCGTAAAAGAAAGCATAGAGCTTCTATTAAAAAAAAAGCCAAAAAATAGAATCTGATGAGACTAGATTTTTAGTGCCAAGACAGTCATTGTTAACCAATTACAATGTCATTTTCTTCTCAGAATCACTGGCAATAGGAACTTCGGAATACAGGATGCAGTAAAGTACTACCAAGACAGTGAAACACAGTCCATTCGTGGCACACTGCAAACATGGGAACTGTTGAAAATGTTTCTAACACTGTGTGGGCCAGCCTTGGAAACACCACCGAACCCAAAACTGGCAAGGAAAAACCCCGATTCTCCCGAAGTCAGCAGAAACTGTCATAGACGTGTCAGAACCATAACTTCTCCTGGAATTATCAGAGCAGCCTTTTAAGAAGCCAAGCACTGTTAGGGAAGTCAGCCACAGGAGCCCATGCTGACACAGGAGGCCTGGGAGAAGAGGGACAGCATGTGTGCTGTTCATGTGGGGGAGTGGAGTGGAGGAAGGAGCCATCCAGACACACAGGAAAGTGGTGCCACAACACAAGACCCATATCTCAACCTACTTTCTTAGCTGTCACTCCTCCCCTGGAAACCCTGAGCCCGAAATAATGCACTCAGAATCCTGATGTTTGTGTGCAGGAGAAAATTAAAAAAAAAAATTTAAAAAGTCACCTGTGGCCAGAGATTTGACAGTGACTTTGTGCTACCATGTCAAGTGGGATGGCCATAAGCATTGCTGTGTATGGATTAGAACCTGGATCTCCATACTTTTTCTTTCTCTTACGGCATTTTCATCTCTGTAACCCCCATTCTCCCTAAAAGAGACAGAGAAGGATGGAAAAAACCTCATAAAGCCATGTAGCTGTTGCACTTTTTTCTCCATGAAGAGTTTTTTCTGCACATGTATGGGAAAGTAACATATGGTCTAAAAGTTCAAGTAAAGTTAATGGGAATGAGCTGCTGCCTGCTCCAAGGGAATGGTGTCTATTAGCACAACAGAATTCACATCCATTCTTTATTATGTCTCATTTCTTAAAGAAAGCTTAACTCCAGGCTTGTAGCTGTACAAAAAGCCTGGATGTGAGACATTTCTGCCTTCTCTCAGTAATGCAGTTAAAAGGATTGGCACCTGAACAATGAGATTTTCCCCTGTCCCTGAGGTTCTGGACAATCCTGCTCACAGAGCATTATGGGAAAAAAAGGAACATGCAACTGCCCATTCTTACTGTATCATTTACAAGGCTTCATTACATATGTTCATGAAGCAACACCTACTAGTTTCTTATGCCAAATGCATTAAGTCTACTGGAAATTGTGAGGGAAAGGCTGTTTCTCAGAGAGAATCCCTCTGAATCCCTCATCTTTCCTGCCTCTCTCAAGGAACCCTGCTGCAGCCATGCAGGAGTGGGCCAGCCCTTGATTGGAAAGCAAACTTCACGAGAACAATATAGAAGTTTCTCAAAAAACCCATGCATACAGTTGAGTGCACAGAGAGCTCAAAAGTGAGAGTCTCACCCAGAGCACAACAGACACAGCCACCTCGAGAAAATAAATAGGAAACCACAGAAAAACATAAGAGGAGTTAAACAAGAACTGGCTATAGAAGGTGAAACACTTATCTCCCTGATCAAGAAAACATAATGCCCACAACAGAAAGAGAGATGAACCTTGCAATTTAAAGTGCTGGTTGCTACCAGGGCAGACAAAGAAGGGTCCTCCACAAAGTAGCCCAAAAATTCTGCACCAAATAACAAAAACCATTTTGGGAAGAGAATCAGTAGTGCTAATGGAAACAGCCTTCATCACAGTGTGAAAAAAACTGCCAACCCTCCAGTCTTGTGGCTAGAGAGTAGAATTGCTGATACTTTCTTTTTATCCATTATTGTCATGCACAGGGGAACTAAACATTTAGTTCCTTTTCAGAACAGTAACCATTCCTTTTCTTTGGTTTTCTTCTAGGCATCAGTCCTAGCAGGATTTTGCAACATTTGGTGCATTTGCCTTTCCCCTTTATAAAGAATGGGGGACTGATGCATGCATGCATGACTGATAAACTACAAGAGGAAATACAAGCTCCGATGTGCGACAAAACTATTGCGAATAAAACCCATTTCAGCTGTAAATATCATCCATATGACCCAATGCAAACACCTGAAATGTAGTTGTGTGTATCCCTCACAGGAAAATTCCCATATTCATGAATGTACACCTCTTAGTATTCAGATAAGCCAACCTAAATTTTTATTTAAAGACTTTGTGTGATCTTGCAGCCTAATCAAAAAGAGAGATTCTGTAAAAATTCTTATACCAATAAATTTCCTGTCCTCTGAAATAGAAAATAGAGAAAGGTTCTCTCTCCTCATGGCTAAGTGAAAGACAAACATGAACAAGGAACAAGAATTCACGTCCCTCTGATTTGTGAGCTCCCTATAAAAAGAAATATCTTACTCAATTTTCTCTCAGTTACAAGAATCATTAGCACTTTAGTATGCAAGCAAAAATCAAGAAGTCCAAAGTGCTATTTCAGATAGTGCCCTCTGCATTTCCCATATGTTTCCTTAAAAATAAAATTAATTCTCTTGCTGAACTGCATCTCCACAGTGTAGCTCTCCTGAGGTGTAAAGTCTGTCACTCCCTTCTCTCTGAAATATTTATTTGCACATCTTCATTGTTGGAGGGTGAATCCTAGATGATGGTGCAGTGAGAGCTGCAGCTCCAGCACATCACAACCCACTGAATTCCAGACAGAAAATCACTGGGCTTTGCTGCCCACTGCACCCACTCAACACAACCAGCCCAGTGCTCACATAAGGGAAACTTGCTGGGCTCAGACAGCAAAACACAGACCACTGGAGAACTGAAAGTTCATGTAAAACAACAGAGAAAAATAGAGAACAGAGAAATATGGGATGCAGCTTATGGACACAGAGCTGTGGCTTCTCTATGGTGACAGCAGCATTGTTCAGAGGAACAGGAGAAGGTAGGGAGACACACACAAGGCTCAGAGGAAAACAAGGCAGAAGCAGCAGCAAAGGAGTGAAAGCAGAGCCTGCCATAGGAAATTGCAGCTGAACATGAAGAATAGCAGGCCCTTCTTGCAGGAAATATGAGGAAAACAAAGAGACAAGACAGCTCCACGGGGACAGGAAAACAAATGAAAGAGGAGTAAGGAGGAGGAAATAAAAGAGGAGTAAGGCTGGACAAAACCCCAGACTCCCTGCAAGAAATCCCTTGACTGAAGCAGCAAATTCTGTCTGTTTAAAAGGGATATTCTCTCCTTCACAAATACTTTAGCCTATCTCTTCCTTTGCAATACTGAGGGCTACAGTCCTCACTGGCACCAGTGCTGGAGGTTTCCTGGGAGAACTGTGCAGCAGAACAGAAGATCCATCGTGGCTCAAGGCACTTGTTCTGCTGAGTCCTGCCAGGAGAACAACAAGGAGCAACAAGGTGATGGGGGAAGCTGAGGAAGAGAAAAATTCTTCCAGCCACCTCCTCCACACTGAAACTCTCAACTTTCCCTGGTTTCTAAAATATTACAGCACTGAAATATAACTGTGAGGGAGTCAGTAACTTTTTTAGTATTGAGAATGCTGATAAGGACTGAAGAAAGAACTGGGCAAACTCTAAGATATGGCTCTCCATCACCACAAACAAGGGGAAGTAGATACAAGCTGGAAAATCAGCCCTTCAGCTCCCAAGGACAGCAGAAGCAAGCTATTTATTTGCCGCATGTTTGTACAGACTGTACTTATGGGCAGTCAGCTGTCCAGAAGTCCCTCCAGCTTTGAAATGTATGAGATTTTAGGTGTCCCATTTTAAATTGTTTTCAATTTGATTACTGAAAGGTTGTTGAAGCTTCCAGCTGCCTCAGTGACAGCCAGGATTAGTCAGCACTGCTGAAAATAGCCTCCCCACTGCCTTACAGCAGACACTCACAAATAAAATACCTGCAAAATCAGAGGCCCTTGAAACCTTTGCACTTAAAGACAATTAGCTCAGGAAACCCAGACCTGATTCTGGGCTACACCTGCAAAGCCCAGAGAGTCTGTTGGGTGCTACATCTATATGAGCACTGAAACCTTTTGACAGATGCTGTGTTCTTTCTCCATATATCAGTGTTTTGAGACCTCACAGGTGCTCTGAGATTTGACTATTTACAACTGACATGGCAGCTGCACATGACAGCTCTACAAACTTGTGACTGCCCCCTGAAGCACTTGTTTACAGACTGGAACAGAAGCATTGTGTGCAGACTGCAATCAAGGGAAGACTTCAATGTTCACTGTGAACAACGAATTCTGAAACAATAAAATGAGCTCTTTTTCCTTCAAGAAAGGTGCTAGGAAATTCAAAGCTAAAAAAAAAAATGTAAAGAGAATGCTTAAAGCTAGTTTGCCATTCATTGCAACATGTCAAGATTCGTGGTACTTGTAGTGCTTGTAGATATTTACAGAACATTAACCACAGAAATTTTGCTCTTGTGATATTTATCCTGGGCTCTAAATCTGAAGAGGGAAACCTGCCATTAAACATCTACAAATGGGGACAGTAAATTTTAAGCAAGTGCAACACTCAGGGTGAAACACATCAAGTGACTTAAAGTGGACGTGCCTGAAAACATTATAGTAATTTTTAAAATGTAAGGCCATGCAGCATTCAATCAGTTACAAACCCCAATTCTCATGCCCTCCATTCCCACTTAATGGCATGACTATGAAAACCAGCAGCATCATGGAAGCAGCACCATCTGGGATCCAGAACTGCTGTGCTGCAGCACCTTCTCTCACTTTCTCTTTCACATTCTTGTTTCTCTGGCAGCATGCTGACATATCTACCTGCAGTCAAGCACCTGAGGCATGCTGCTTTCTGCACTGACACCCCAGAAACCCACCTGGGCTGAGCGGGTAGATGTCGTTGTCGGCCCCGAAGAACAGGTTGCGCGTCAGCTTGCGAGGATCGACCTTCTGAGGGGTGGACGAGGCCGGACAGAGGGAGAACCTGCGACGAAGAAAGTTCTCCTCCTTCATGGCATGAGCTGTGGGGGTTTTCTGAAACAGAAAGATTGATTACAGTTAATTTCAAGACACAGGAAATCAAAGTTTTCCACACCTAGATGGCTCCGCTGCTTCAAAGCCACCTAATCCTATGCAGTGTGCCAGATCTTTTTATGGCGTTCCAGAAAGCCAAGCAGGGGGAAAAAAAACCAAACTATATTAGTTTGAAGCTACAATTACTGATTTGCTGACTTTCAGTATTTGTAAACTGTAGGGAAGCAGGACACTGCTCCTCAGTGAATCCAGGCAGTACAACATCTTCCTGCCTACAAGGATCTATCAGGATAATAGCTACTCACTAGGTCCATTCAGTGCCTAACATTCAGCACAAGTGCCTGAAACTGTTCTTTTTATTTTTTTTTAAAGGCTTTTGAGTCTCATAAATGCAACTCCATTGCTGTCCGCAGAGTTACACCATCACCACACAAATCAACATTAATCTGAGCTGTGTGGAGGAAGACCAGCTGCACTGGCTGCAGGGAACAGCAAGAGATCACACCAGTCACTCCCACCCTTATTTCCTATTACAGCACATGTAAGTGATTTTGGTTTTTTAAAATGGCATTAAGATCAGCCTTGCAGTTTGATCAGTAGGATACCCATTGCTGCTCTCTGAGGTTAAAGACCAGCATTTGTGTCCCCAAAAGCCTTCCTGCATCCCTGTACTGGTGGTACTTTGCTCTTTACCACAGCTTGGCTAATTAGACCATCCTGGCTGGAATTAAAGAGTTTTTTATATCCATCCAACAAGCAGTTCTTTCTTACCCTTTACAAACAGATACTATGACTGTCTCCTACCCGAGTTACAGGCTTTATTCTCTCCCCACGTGCAGCCAGAGGCAGGGCTCTGGATAGCAGTAAGCAGTGTTAACCCAACCTTTGGGTGGGCATCCCTCACCACAAGGTCTGCTGCTTCTCTGGTGAGCAGTTACTGAGGTAAGGAAAACCCCTTAAGGATCGTACATATTTCCTGTAAAGCATCTCCACATTTTCCCATCTCTTTCAGGTTACTCGGAAAACAAAGAAAAGGTTGCCCAGAGTCACAGTGCAGTTTGGAAGGGCAGGACCAACATGCTCCTAAGGCCACCCTCATGGCACAGGGGGAAAATGGGCTGATAACAGGCTAGAAGACCCTGCCCTATCCTTCCTGCTCCCAGTACAACCCCTGTGTTTGCAGTGCCCAAAAGCCCCAATTCCACAGGAAACCTTCAACAGCCTCTTGGAGCTCAGCCTTCACAGCCAAGACACCACATGAGGGGATGCCATGAATGTGTCCTAATGTGAGGAACTCCCCTCCTCTGTTTTATCTGGGCTCTCTAACTCCACCTTCCCCACCAATCCCTGTAGATGACAGGCCCAATGTTTCAGGTTTTGCAATTTTTAAACATTTATTTGCCCAGCAAGCTGCATCAGCTTTATAAACCAGCTGCTGTGTAGAAGGCAAGAGAGAATCTGCTCCTTCTTTCCTGCAAGAGAAGGCCTCAGTGCCCAAGAGTTTTATTTGATCTAAACCAGGCTGGACTCCAGCAACGCGTATGGGTTACCAAAACCACTTTGAGCAGTGGGTCTTTCTGAACCCAGCTCACCATGGGATGTGTGAGACATCAGGGTCTGTAACATCCAACAACAGGCTGATGGGTACCAGGTGGGGCTAGCCCAAAATGGGACTCCCCTAGGCTGTGCAGCTGCCATTGGTAGGGGATGTGTGTCTCCTGTTGGGCCTGCATCATCCGCAGAGGATGTGGCAAGGTCGGTGCAGCGATTGCCAAAAACTCCAAAAGCCCTGTGTGCCACCATGAAGTGGTGCAAGACAGCACACACTGAGCAGCAGAACTTCACCACAACCCCTTCACAGAGCTCCTGGTGAAAGGCTTTGTGATTGAGCTCCAGGACACACACACTGCAGGGGGCTGCCATGGCTGAGCCTTGCCTGGCACCCCATGCAGGGCCGTGTTTCAGGTGATGATGTGTGATGGCAGCCAGGTGAAATGAGAGGGCTGCAGCTTTCCCCTTGCTGCTGCCCTGCCTTCTGCCAATTCAATGGCCAGGAAACTGCTCTGCAAACATATCCAGGCTCAAAAGGTCCCCAGGATGCCATGGTGGCTAACAGCATCTCTGAGGCAGCACGTAAGTATAATAGCTAACTTAGCAATGTAAATAAACCTCCAGATTGCATACAGCTGGGTGAGGAGAGATGCAAAACTTGACTGCTAACTTTAAAAAAAGAAAGGAGAGAGGGGAGGAAAACACAGCCAGCTACGTGTCTGAAAGCAAAGTATTTAAAAATAATCCAGGTCTAAATAGCTGGGTTTGGAATGCTAACTGTGAGCTATTTTTTGTCCTTGTTCCCAGAAAGGCAGTCTCAACTCTCCACCTCTAGAACTGCTCGTAAGTGGCTTGGAACAAAAGTAGATGAGTGGGATATTTTCCCCAAAAAGTAGGGACCTGGTGAGGCCTGATTGCCTGGTGACAGTCAGGCAAGAAGGTGTTCACAAATCCCAGTCCCACCCACTGGAAGCAGGCTCACAAACAGGAGAACAAGTTACAAACACAAAACATCTATCCATCAGCTCTTATGTCCTAACAGGGCAACAGAAAGGCTGTGTCCATCATAATTTTGTCTCAGCAATACCACGAGCTGTGTCAGTGAAGAACTACCTGCCAGCTCACACTGATGTCAGCAGCAAAACCCCAAAACACAATTTTTTTCCACTGTTGCTCTGTTTACTGTGCAGAGAGACCAATACACTGATGTTTTACTCGCTCACTATTTCTCACTATTTAACCACAGGATAATTGTCAGAATTGCTGTGCTGATGCTCCCTCATACCCATAGTTATTTAAGCCATCAGCTTGATGGCACAAAAAAATCTGGATGCCTTGTTCAACTGGGAACAGCCAGTAGCAAAGGAAAAAGACTTTTCTCAGTTCTGGCTCTTCTCTTACGTATCTTCACACAAACTTGTGGCAGCAGCTCATCTCTTTTTGACCACACAGATTAATTTCAGTAAGTTCTCTTGACTGGTGCTTTTTGGCAGAAGACTCCCAGTGACTGAATCTCCCTGAGAAGCAGCAGCAGATACATGTCTGTCTGTCAGTCACACACACACAACCATGCAACACACTATGCCACCAGCACGGTGTTTTCTAGCTTGTTTTTCAAATATACCTACACAAGAAATATTTGACCCTCATCCAGACAGGCTCTTAGGTAGCACAAAATCACAAAACCAGACTTTTTTCTGTTATATTCAGAGACTTTTTTCCTTGTCTGGAGAAAATGTAGTTCACATTATTAAGATTGTACAATAAACCTAAAATATTTGGTTTGGTTTTCAAAAGACATCACAGTGTGTGTCTGCATCTGCATCTACCCTGTTTCATCATTCCTCCCAACCCCTTTAGTACCATTTGAAAATGCTACAGAACTCCAGCAGACATTAGAAAACTTGAAAATATCAGTTTCTCCAAAGTTGTATCTTAAAAGAGCATGGCTAAAGAAAGGAGGGAAACTGTAAAGCTGTCCTCCAAACCCAGCTATTACCAAATATCAGTGAATCCAACATAAGCCACAAATTCATAAGAAACTGAGGCCTCATTAGCTCACTTACTCAGAGAACTACTTCTTTTATCTGTCCATAAAGGTCTGACTGCTCAAGCTGGCTTCAAATAACATAAAGCTGATGAGAGCTGTAGGGGAAGATGAGCAGTAGATGCCAGGGACAATTTTCCAAAGGGGTGTAACAAGGAAAGTGGGAGGTGTGTTCATTGCTTTTCACAAGACGACTCTTTTAGACATGTAAATAATCCAGAAAACATACAGAATTCAGTGTTCAGTGCTGATGAAGTATCTGGTAAGAAATAAGCAACAATAGAAGATGGCTTTCTAGGCATGAGTGTTTTAGAGCCTCAGGTCTTTCATGGTTGATTTGAAGACCACACTGTTGTTCCAAAATCCAAATCTACTTCTAAATCAGTATTTTGGAGATTGCTTCAGGATATGGCAGATGCTTCAGGGAAACCAGTTCTGTGGGGGCTCATGGAATAGAGAGAAGGTAAAGATGAAAATTAGGCCAGAATTGCAGAAGGCCCAAAATTGCCATTATAGAATGGCAATTTTATATAAGCCAAGCCACTTACGCAAACCAAGGCACGAAATGTCACCCACTGCTACAGCATTCCCTCCCAATCCAGCAGATGAGATGAAGAATTGTCCTAGAAAGACAACATGTCTTAATTTGAAGATGCCAACTAGTGCAGAATCCATACACTTAGAAAAATACCCTCATAGCAAAAAAAAAATCTAGTTCCTGCATTAATTTACTTGGTTGTTAGTGTTGGTAGATTAAAGTCCCCTGAAGTTTGCAGCTCAGGTCATTTCTGTCCTTCCATTCTGTGCTCTTGATCATAAAAATGAAGGAAAGGTGGTACAGAGAGTATTGACAGAGCCACTAAACACAGTCCTTTTCAGGATTGCTCCTTTTGTGTTGACAGCTTTCTAAGCAGTAATGGGCTATTAAATACGAGCTGTTCACTAGAGCTTAAAAAGAAATAAATAATTCAGCAGGAAGAAATAAATTTCTTACTAAACCTGTCTTTGTGACCTCTTTATCTTTTAAAAATGCAAAATACAGCAGCAGAGAAGTCTATGGCAAAACCCCATGAAGCACAGGACAAATGACAGTAGTGAACTTAACGGGGTGCAACAGCACAATGGGACTTTCCCTCCCAGGTGGCTTCAGGAACAGCCAACGAAGAGCAATGGGGCAAGAATAAAAGTTACTTTATCAGCAAACCTCGTGGCTGCTATTAAAGCAAATGGGAACTGCCAGGGCGCTTCTCTTCTGGGATTGGACCCATTTTGGATGTAGGCAGTGACTACAACACCTAAAGATGATCACTGTTGGTGCAGAGGTGCCTTTCACACACACCTGTTCTGCATCCTGGGCCTTTTGTGCTTGCTGGGAAGACAGTGGAAGCTTTCAGATCAGGCTTAAAGCTTCTGGGAAAGGAATTTTCCTGGCTTCTTCTTTAAATTTTCAAAGTTCCTGATATATAATTACCACACAGCTAAGCACTGTGCAGATATTACTTTGTCCGTACCCTCTGAAAATTTGTGGGTAGGTTGGTTTGCTTACTCTCATTTCCAGCATTTTAAAATAGATTGGAAATATGTACTTCTCTATAAATAGTTAATTAGGGGTTTTATATAGTCAAGAAGGCTGTGCTAGTTAGAGGGGGCTCTTAATTATTCAAAGCTTGTTTCCAACAACCTTCTCTTTTTCTGGTCACTAAGTATTTCCCAGAAATTAAACTAAATTGTATTTTGTATTCAAAGCAGTCATTCACTCCAAAACCTGCATCAATAGGGAAAATTAGATCTAAAGATACTGACATTTCCTGATCCAATTAACCCTGAGGAGGTAAAAATTTCACGAATTAAATGAGAAGGAAAATTGCTAGCAGATACATATCTAGTGATTACAGTTCTAAGTATTAATAAGGAAAAACAGCAGCACAGATCCTCAATAAGAGTAAATTATTAGTTCAGTGGTGGGCTGGTGATTTACAACAGCTGAAGAACCACAATCAATTCAGGAAGTCTGTGAAATCTGTTTTTGAAAGCTATTCCCAAAAATGCCTATTAATAAGATAGATAATTGGACAACCAACCCCCCTAGTAACAGTTAAACAAAACCTGATACAGTGCAAAATGACTGTGCAGGCAATGTTTTTCTCTACCAAATTCATGTTTGCTGATTAGAGAAATGGCAAAATACACATTTTGCAGCTGACACTGAATGTTTTGGGCTCTTGGGCTGTTAGTTGGAACCTGAAGCAATGGAGCTTCAGAGCAGGTGTCAGCTATTCTCTATTCCCGTAATTATTTAGGGTCAGCTATTTCTCTGTGGTGCAGGCAAGAGCACCTTTCTTCACCGGTGGTACTGCAGGAGTGCTCTGATTTTATGCATTGCCATATCCTCTGCTGCATGCCACACCACTCAGCTTGAGAGTCAGCCCAGGCTGGAAAATCAAGTAACGTGGGCTGCTGAAGACACCCATCTGCAAGCAAGGGATGGACTTTGTTAAGATTATATGCAACAGATTTCTGTCAGCTGCTTTGGCAAGCTCAGGAGCATGGCTAGTTTTTCCCTACAATCTAATTCAAAGCTCACACGTCCTGCAGGGTCCTTAGAGCTGCTTCCCTCATGCTGTTTTTGTGGAAGTTGCCTGCCACAGCCAGCCCAGCTATCTGCCCTTGCTTTCTCTGAGAACAGAAGAACAACTTCTTTCCATCACTCCCTGCCTTTTCCTGCACTGGGCAGTGAAATTCACGTAGTAATCAGGAGACAGAACTATTTCCTCCCTTAATTCTCTGTAAGACGTCTTGATTAATGTTTCCTTTGTATACACAGAACATTTCCAGCTTCAGGCACACCAGCAGCACTCAGATGCATAATCTTCTTAAAACTAATCTCTCTCTACAGTGAGCATTATGTACAAAGACTACAAACAGAACAACTGCAGGCAAAACCAGGCCCTACACTGAGAAAAAAAAACATCCCAGGTTGTCCCTCTGGGGATCCCTGTCTAACACAGGACTTAGAAATTTCAAGGTAGGGTCACACAGGGCAGAACATTTTTACTTGACTTGTAGGAAAACTTAATCTTCAGAATCACCTCTGGTTTGGATAAACATCTGTGAGCAAACATCAGCCCATCACTAAAGCCATGCTGTGTTGGGCAAAGTGATTGCTACAGCCTCATGGCTCAGAAAAGGGCACTGCAATAAGCACTACCTACACAATCCTTGTGTGGTTTGCTTCTTTCTTAAAACAGCTGCAACTGACTCAGTAAATATTGCACTGCTGATTTCTTCTAGCTAAGAACATTGAGTGGGTTGCTGAAATGAATGCTTAATGATTTTCACATCCACCTCTTCTGACCTTTAAACTGTAAATTGATTGTTATGCAAAGGCTATTAATTTAACAAAGCATATTAAATTTCCCACTAGTACTGAGGAGCTTCTCCTGACTTGGCATCTCACTGGTCTTTCCCCTTGTTAACTGCATAGATCATACCTCACTTGCTGTAATTACAAGTAGTACATCAACATTAATTATTTCCTTGGTAATGGCAGGTGCATGCAGAATTGAAGGTCTAACCCACACTACCAGAAGGATGAGAAAGCCTCCAGAACTCAGTGAAAAACAGGAGTGAAAACCTTTCCTGCAGATCTTTTTATCTCAGTCCCTCAGTTTGTTTTCAGTAAATCATACTTTGTATAATCTCCTTTAGCCCCCAGTTCCTGAATGCATCTCAATTCAATATAGCTCATGCAAAGGCATTTTCTTGAAGCACCAATCTATGCAGCAAGGTGAGGTGCTTGCTTGGAATCCTCTTCAGCCCTTTAATCCCATGTTCTAATATTTTCAACTGAAGAGATAAATCACACCTGTTAAGTATATACCAAGCACCTTATCCATCTTACTGAACTTTTATTTAAAGCTTACCATTATTTGTTACTGATAACTCTCATCAGCATTCTTCCAAGCAGGAGAAGTCAAAACTCAGATTAGCAAAGACTCCTCACCAAAATATAATGTACAGCCAAGCATGTGTGCAGCGTATAGGAAGAAATGTGCAATCCCAGATCACAACTCATCTCCTGATGCAGTTTTCATAACAAACTAGCCAAAAAAATTCCAGTAAGGATCCACTTTGAGATAAACTCAGGAAACCAGATCTCTGCCTCTAAATTTCAGTTAATCTAGAAATACTTCCATACATCTTTAATTGAAAGTTTCACAGAGGTGACAAAAGCATTCTCAGCTTCTTCTCAGCAGTGAACTCAGGAGGCTCTTAGAGATACAGTTAACACAAAATCAAGGTATAAGCACAACTTGGGCACATACACACAAATTACCCTTGAGAGCTAGATACAGCCCAGGGTTTACTCCTACCCTGGAGTAGGGTTTACAGCATGAGCTACAAGGAACGCATGCATGGCAGGCTAGAAATGATGTCTGAGAAATCAACCAAGCACCACATGGCCAGTTTCATTCTGAAATCTATGCTGGTGCCTGCTACTAGTTCAAACTTGTTCAGGTAAGCAGATATAAGCCACCACCACACTCACTTTGCAGTACAGATGATTCTGGAATCCCTGCTGCTTGTGCTGGAAGTGTGGGCACAGCTCCTGGGCAGCACACAATGGTTTGGCAGCGCCAAACCACAATGTCCAAGCCAAAAGGCAAGATTCCCTTTGACTTCAATAGGCACAAGGCTCAGGCACAGAGACATGGTATAAGGTTAGGCACTAAAAAACAGTGTTGAAAGTTTTGTACTAGTTAGGGAAATAAGCTCTCACTTATTAATTTAAATATAAATAATATTAGGCCTAAAGATTAAAATACTGGACATATAACTCAAAAGCAGATTTGAAGTTCTCTGCTTCCTTTTTCGTTGTGGTTATTGACATAGACAGCTCATCTACCAGTGACAATTTTCATTTGAGGCCTGCTCTGAACACATCTCCAAGGGCATTTCAGGGAGCAAGTCTCATGAACAGAATTAATGAATTACATAATGGTGAACCACATCCACCTTTGACACATTGAACTTTCCAGTAATTATCCATAACTCACACAGTACATGTTGCTTGAGGAATGGCTATCCCACATCCTCCCATGCCCTGAAGTTTTCATGTGTGCTTTAGCACTACCCTCCAACAACCTCCTACACAATCCTTTTAAACTGTAGCTGTTCTAAGAGAACAGCTTACTAATTACCCTTTTTTTTAGAGTTACCTCAGGGGTAAGAGACCTTAGGCTGTGGTGGGGGCCACCCTGATGGATACACCACAAGGGGCTTTGGGAAGAGGGAGCTCAGTCCCACATGGGACCCTGCCATCCCCACTCCTGCAGGGGCTGACAGGATTTGGGATAAACTCAGGGCAGTGAGATCTGGTATCAGGTACACAGAAACATAAATAAGACAGTAACTTAGTTGCTTTGGCTAAACCTATTGGAAATTTAAAGCCATGACAAAACCACTTTTGTTTGGACAGGGGCACAGTTACATCATTTGCAAGCAGGCCACATCTTCAAGGGCAGTTGTTGACTTGGTATTTTTCTTTGAAAAGAACATATTAAAGAGCATCATTATTGCCTCATCCTGCTAAATCATGTAATGAGAACATATTCCCTTTTAATGGAAGGATCCTACTTTTAATGACATTTAAAAAAACCCAGATGACTGCAAGCCTCACTGATGGCTTTCTATGATATCCACCTCAGCCTTTATACAATTAAATCTAGAAAAGATTGTGCCTTGGGGCTACATTCCCACCACTTAATGGCTAGGAAATACCAACTTAATTTGAAGACCTGTTTTCATGCTTGAGAGGGTCCTTCTGACATTATTACCCTGTTTGGGAAATACCACCCCCATGTAACAAATCAAACCAGAATCAATTTCTACCTCAAGTCTGTTGAGCCATTCCCAGACTTGGGCTCCAAGGGGAACTTTGCCACAGCAGTAAGGCAAGGGTAATGGCAAGAAAGGATGTTTACAGACCATCTCACAAGACAGAAAACAAGGGCTGTTCAATATCACAAAGATTCAGTTCCAGATTACGCCACAAGCATACACGGTCCCAAAGAATTTTAGATTAGAAGTGTACTTCTACCTTGACATCTTGTATGAACACAAACTATATTTCCACCCAATGGCTCTAACTCCAAGGCTACTTAATTATAGCTGACCTGGCTCACCTACTTCTGCAGAATAGGTAAATGACAGGGAAATGACCACATCCTGTGGGGCTCTAATCATGCTGAATTTTCCACTCCTCTATTTTCTTGTTTCTCCTATCAGATTCAGACAGGATCTGTAAATCTCAGGGGCCTTCACACGGAGGGCTGAATAAACATGACCAAATAAATATTAAGGAAGTGCATCTATTTTTGAAGAGATCCTTGTATGCCCCTGTTCAGCTTCTCAGACTTTTGGGCACTGTAATATACCAAGATCTGTTGTACAGTGGTTTAAATTTAGAATCCACCTGTACTTCCTCTGATATAGCCACTCTCCCTGAAATTCTTCAGGAAATTAATATACTGAGTATCTTTGCTTAAACCTCACTATTTCTGAGACATGAGAGCATCCAGCTCCTCCTTCAACAATAGTTAAAAGTCAGTACTGCAGTTATTTTGGTCCTAGATTTTTAATTAAAAATCTCTGCAGGAGGAGGGGAACTAGACAACTCACAAAGAGTGTGCAGGGTGGGATTTAAGCTGTGTTAAATGAGCCCAAAGGACTCAAACTGTGCAAAGGCTGATTGAGCAGCCATGACGAAACCCACTCTCAGCCTCAGCTCTAAAGAGGAAAACCCTCCTGTGCTTACCCCAGTCTCTCCTTCTCTCCCAGTTTACTTCACACAGTGAAAACAAGCAGACAGGATGAACTCTTTGCATTGTTCCTTTCCTTCAACTCAGCCAGCGGGAGTTTTAGGCACACAGGTGGATGAGCACACCCATGTCATACATATTTAACTGTGTATTTGCCTTTTCCCACCTCCTTCCACCTGTTCAACTAAAATTATCCCAGTATTTTTGCCTGTGACCTCTCTGTACTCATACAATTGTTCCACTACCAGGTGCAGCATGCTGGACATAAGCAAGACTGAAACCGAGTTATCAGCCATAAGCTAAAGCCCTGGAGAATCACAAGGATTCCTGGTTTTGTGGGCAGCAAACCTAACAATACAGCTCTTGATACAAGACAACAAATCTGAAATCTGTGGAATTCAGGAATAGGACTCTTCTCATGACTTTAAAGCTAACCTATACTGACACCAGCTTTTTTTGTCACTGAATGGAAAGATCCAGGCAAAAGAATCTGAACTGGAACAATAGTATAGCTTGGCTACAAACCCTCCTGGCTATAAGCACGGGCAACTGGAAATACAAGGGAGGTCAAAATCAGTCCTGCCTGGAGCTCCCAGCTGGGGAGGGTAGGGAAGCCCTCACCACAAAGCACAACACCAACACAAGGATGTCCATGCCACAGGAGAGCTCAAAGGAGGAGATGGAAAACAAGGGGCACCTGCAGACCCCGCTTCTGTAGATTTATAGATCACACTGACCTTCAGCAGCTCCATGGCAAAAGCAAAAATGTGGCATTAAGCAAACATAAATCCCTGCCTCCCACACAAATGTGAGCTGAGGTCTGACCCAAAAGGAAGATCAGGTCCTCAGCATCCAGACTGGCCTTGTCTGAAAGGAAGCCAAACACAATGCAGCCAGTTCACAGCGTTTTCTTTATCGCAGTGCTAAGAGCAGTTATACAATGCTTTCCAATAAAGGACACAGCAATTTATCACAGAGACAGGAGTTAGCAGGAAACACTTCCATTATCTCTGCTATGGAAAGGAAGTGACAAAGAGAATGGCTAAAAGGTGACAGTTTTTATGAGGCCAGACTTCAGGCCCTCTCAGGGCTGACCAGCTCTTCTTTTCCATACCAGGAAAAAAGGGATAGGCTGCAGCTGTGTGGGTCTCATGCAACAGGAGGGAGCTGCCACACTGATTTCTCAAGACAAACAAACCCAAATGAATGAAAATATCTGTGCTCTGTCAGATCCTCAGGGTGTGTAAATCAGGGAAGTTTTGTGGCCTCCTAAGCAGGGTGATGCTGATGCTGACTGGTAGTGCATGGCTGAGCATCCAACTGGTAGAACAGAGGCAATCTCAGAGACCTGCAGTGCTGTAAAGAGAGGACAGAGCAGAGCAAGAGCCCACGATGCTTCCTGGCAGCTATTTGGTTTGTATTAGGAAAGCAGGCTTCAAAGTGGTTGCTGCCTACAAGCTCCAAACACAGAAGAATTTATAAACAAAAGAGCCCAGATGGGAAAGAGTTGAAAAGTTTGGGAGGGCAACAGGGGAAAGAATAAACAAATATCTCTTAAATGAAGTAAGGAAGCACTTAAAATGGCAGAAGGCTAGATGGTCTGTGCAGACTTCATGGTGCCTCTAAAAGGTACAATATCTTTAACATCCCATGGCTGTGCACATGTACCAAATTCTCCTACAGGGCACAAACACAGGCTGCTATTACCAATTGCCAGTAACAAACACTATTGCTCAGCCATTAGCAATCAGGAGGCACAGCAACCCACAGTGTTAGGAGCTGTACAAACACATAACAAATAATTGCCTCTGCCTCTAAAAGCATATTGGGTTTCTATCATCTCAAGCAGCACTTGGACCCGAATGTATTTGCTAAACAGCATCAGACCACAGCAGCTAATGTCTGAGTGAAGCAGAGAAAACTAAAAAGCGTAACATTTTAATGTCTTCCCCTTGATCAGGTCAGCTCATTCAGTGCCTTTTGCAGCAAAACTAATCTTCCACTGCACTCATCTCTTCATCTTTAGAGAAATGTGTAAACACAGATATTAACAGCTTCACTCCTCAGACAGCAGTGATGAGACCGCTGTAAGGAAAACTGGGCCTTTTATAATGAACAATTTCCTATCTGGTTAAAAGTGGAGGCGAGCAGACTAATAAAAGGGAGCTTTCCAAAGCTGCTCAGCAGTTGATTCTGCAAACTCCTGTGGGAGTGGGGCCAAGCGGAGACTGCCTCTGTCTGTCAATCTCACATAAACTGTCCTGACTGCAAACCATGCTGCCAAGAGATGCAGGCAAGAACCTGTCTGGTATCTCTGACTCTCCTTCCAGGACTGCCAGTGTTGTTGGAGTCTTTAAGGTGGAAGAACAGCTGTTGACAGCTTGCAGTTCCCACCTGATGCAAACAGAACAGACAAAACCCATGAGGTAGCTCAGGGAAAGAAGTAATGTAACCCAGCAAAAGGACTCCCACAGATCACTTTCCTCCTAGAAAGAGGCAGCAAAGACCAGGGCAAGCTGGACACTTGGCTGGGTTACAACCCAGCTGCAGATTTGCTCAAGGTCAGCTGCTTGCTCTTGACAACCATACAGCAGTTTTACCACCTGCTGTCAGCCTGTGCCACCCCAGCAGCCCCAGCCGGCAGGCAGAGACCCAGCCTGCTCACGGGAGTCACCTCTGCCACCATCACTGCAGTCGTGGGGAATCAGCGAGCTCAGGGAAAAACAGCACAGGAGATTTGCACCTTACTCTGCAAAACAAGCCCCTTGCAGTTTGGAAAGCTGCTCCTGAAGCAGCGCTCAGTTTGGAGGTAATGAAGTTGAGAAACGCAGCATGGAAATGGCACTCACAGCAAGCAAAGGTGGGAATTAAATGAGACAGAGGTGACACTAACTCATAGGAGGAAACTATTAGGTTCTGTGAAAATTTACTTCCCTCAACAACCTGTAAAGTAACTGTGCCAACAAGCAGCATAACAAAGCATGTTCCTTCTAACAAACCTTTGCAGTCCCCTAATGGCACCAGCTTCTCCCCCCTCCATCAATTCCTTTATGTCACTATCACCTTGAGATAACTTAAAATACCTTAAAATAACCTCTTACCTTGCAGAAGAAAAGGAGCCTACCCTGCTTATTTTCTCTGGTAGAAGAGAACCTAAAAGCTTTAGTTAGGTCCCATGTTCCCAGACACCTGTCATCAGTCGTGTACAATTAAGACAGTTCTTTCCCAAAAAACCATTTCTGCTGGTGGCACTGCCTTCCCAAAAAGCTCTGAATATAAAGTGATTTCTATACCAAACGTATTTCTCCTTTGGCTGTAAACACCAAGAGTCTTCCCTACACATTCCTTGCCACAAGACACATACTGATCATCTAAATTAACCCCACTGATAAACCATGATGTTTAGGATTATAGTGTCTGATTGGAATTTTCCAAAGTTTCACTCTGTACTGCTGGTCTTTAGACTGCCCTGCCCTACTGATGACTGACGTAGATGACCACAGATAAGTGTTTCACACCCACCAGGCAGTCACATTTCCCTGGTGCAAGTGGATTTTCAGGACTCATTTTTGTGACATTGCTAAAATACCTCTCTATTTCCCTGACAGCTCAAAGGCATTTCTAAGCAAGCATTACTGGAATTTACATCTCTGCCACTACACTGCCAATTGGCTGCACATAAAAGCAATGGTCAGTAATCAGCCTGAAAGTGACTAAAATCTTAGGTACTTTATTTATAAATAAACAACAACCACAACTCACATGACTCACAGCCGTGACTTTATAGCCAACACACTGGCCAGTTCTTAGTTTCTTAACTGTGAATACATAATGTCAGCAACACCAATTCTTTCCACTGTACCTCTGGTCACAAAGACAAGATTATAAATACACAGCATATTCAACACTTCTCGTCAAAGAGTTATTGAGGCAGTCTGCAGACCAAGACTTGTTCTATACATGATTTTGTACCAGTTCACCCTTGTTCAATTACAAGTATTATTTGCTGCTGTATTTCTGATGATACAACAAAAGTGTGGATGTAATCAGAGCCAAAAAAAAAGTGCTGTATACCAGAAGAGCTGGTTCTTCTTTCCCACAGGGGAACAAGCCACACTGGTATAAGCATGTTCATACTGGCATAGCTGAATTCACACTAGGGGAGGGTTGTATCGATATTACAGAACAGCAGTTAAAAAGTAGTGCAAGTTGTTTACATAGGCAAGACCTAATTTTGAGAGGATTTCCTCCTGATCTTGAAAACACTGCTAAAACTCCTAATTCCACAAGCAATCTAGACACAGAGAAGGATTGGGCTGATCATGGGTTTAGCTGAATAAAATACACCACAAATCAATACAGACAGCTGGACAGTAATAATAACAGCAATAAAAACATATGGAGGGGGCACACTTTCATGTGGGCTCTCACTAATAAAGCCAGTTATACCTACCCTTTATGCAGTGAGAAGGTACCCAAGCTGTTTAGCAGCAGAGGGCAGTAAGATGGCCAACCTTGTTATATCAGTCCAAATTCCTTAAAATGTCAACTGATGAAGCAAATCACAGGATGCCACTGCCACAGCTGCTGCTATCAGAATTCAAGCCTCAAGGGAGCTGAGCGACCGTGTGGTTTTGAGCAGACAGGCAGAAATGCAAATAGGGTGTTCAGATACTTTTAAATCCATCAGATACAATTCCTGCCAGTAAAAGGTTCCCAAAGCACAAGGCTATAAATGTTCAAAGAACCCACTGCAATTGCTTAAGACTGTCCAGCCTCTCAGGCATGGGACAGAAACAAAGAAGAGACTGAAAGGAGGAGAATAAGCGATGAGGGGAGAAGAGGAGGTCAGGTAAAAAAAGAGAGACAGAAAGGCATAAAGAAAGAGCCTACACAAAGAGAGGATTTTAGAGAGTGTTAAGAAAGTAGGAATGTTGGAATCAGTCTTGGGGAAGGGGAAAAGGACACTCACCGCAGTGCTCACAGCCTCAGAGGGCGATCACTCTTCTCTCCCACACGACACCTGCATTCAGAGTCACCATCCCTTCCCCAGTTTGTCACAGGGGACGATCCTTTCTGGTCCCCTCCAGGATGCTCCACACCTCCAGGCTGCAGATCAGCACAGGAGGCAGAGAAGACACCGGCACGCACAGCCTGTGCTCCGGGGGCACATGGCTCTCACACACACCTCCCACACGCTGCCAGCACCCTGCCTGCGAGCCCTGCTCTCGCTCAGAAAACCAGGGCGGCTCTAACCGCGGTGACTGTGGAAGAAAATCCCGAGGAGAAGCACAACGTGATTCAGCCCAGCGATATGTCCAAAGAAAGCCTTAAACAATAGCCCTGACCGGGTGTGATCTGCCACTGTTGGGCAGGGGAAGTTCAAGCTGCAATGCCCATCGACAGTAATTAATTGTCGGCACTGTTAACAGCTTCGCTGCTGATCAAAGCAGCTGCAGCACCGGCAGAATTACAGCCAGTTGCTGTCACTTATCAAAGCACGGCAGCAATAAACAATCTGCAACTCTGTAACAGACTCTATTCCTGTCGTGCATAATCTCTCACCCTCATTCTGTTCCTTTTTAGTGGTTTCTTAGCCCACAGAATCCCTGTGTAATCAAAAGCAAAAAAAAAACCCCAAACCGAAACAAACAACCCTCCCCAATTCACTCTCTTCTGAAATGAAACCAAAAGGAATAAAGTAAATCCTTGCAGCTGTGGAATCAGTCAGTGCACTCTGCACAGGACTCGGATACAAATGAGTTTCACAAAGATTTCTCAGTTGATGCAACTGAGCAGTAAAAGCATCATTTCTTCAGTAAAAGCTGTACAGAACCTAAACCTGCCGTGCAGAGGCAGGTTTGCCAAGCACTGGTGCAGACTTCAGGTACACTAGCACAGTATTACTGCTTTAGATTTAAAAACAATCCAACGGATGTTGCTAGTTACAGTATCCCATGGCAATTGTACAAATATTTCAGTAGGCGAGCATTTGTAATTACAGCCCTGAATCACCCTGCATCTGGAAAATATCCACATTTTTTCCTTCGTGGGTTTTCCCAATACTGCTAAATTAAGAGACAAACACAGAACACACACCTCAGCCAAAGCTTGCTCCCAAGGCTATTTGTGTTGCTCTTCTCTCCAGGATATGCTCCTCCCTGGCCCTCATCATGAAGAAAGAGTTTGGCAAAAATATCTTTATCTGCTGGTGTCACCCACTGCAGTGTATCAGTCAGTATCTTTTTGTACAGTTTTACACTGACTTCATAGAATCAGAATCATGCAATGGCTAGGGCTGGAAGGGACCTTAAAGATCATCTTCTTCTGAACCCACAGATACACCTTCTGCTAGGTCAGGCTGCCTAGAGCCCCATCCAGCCTGGCCATGAACACTTCCAGGGATAGAGCATCCACAGCTTCTCCAGGCAACCCGTGCCAGTGCTTTATCATCCTCACAGCAAAGAACTTCTTTCTAATGTGTGATCTAAATCTGCCCTCTTTCACTTTAAAACCATTCTCCCTTGTCCCATTACTATCTACCCCATGTAAAAAGTTGCTCTCCCTCTTTTTTATAACCCAGTTTATGTACTGGAAGGCCACAAAGAAGTCTCCCTGGAGCCTTCTCTTCTCCAGGCTGAACAACTCCAGCTCTTTCAGCCTGTCCTCATAGGAGAGGTGGTCAATGCCTCTGACCATGTTCATGGCTCTCCTTTGGACTCACTCCAACAGATCCACCTCTTTCTTGTGTTGAGGGCCCCAGAGCTGGATGCAGCACTCCAGGTGGGGTCTCATGAGAGAAGAAGGGCAGGATCCCCTCCCTTGACACCATCTCTCCTTCTCCTTTATTGGAGGAGGTGGAGGGATGGTACACTCTCTTTGGCCTTTCTTTTCTGACCACTGTACTCGCAGAATCCCTCCCAGTTATTCTTCACATCCCTTGCCAAGTCCCATTTTATCTGTGCCTTACATTTCCTGATGCCATCCCAACCCATCCAAACGGTATCCCTGTACCTCCCCCAGTCATATGATGCTGGTTCCACTAGCTGTGCATTTTCTTCTTGCTCATCAGCTTGAGAGGAAGGTCCCTGCTCAGCCATGCTGGTTTCTGCCCTGCCTTACTTGATTTCTTACACATTGGGAGGGAGAGGTCATGTGCTCTAAGAAAAGTGGCCTTAAAGAGTTGCCAGCTCTGGTCAGCTAAGGACAGGATTTGGGATAAACTCAGGGCAGTGAGTTTCCCAGAGAATCTCATCCACTAATTCTTTAAACAGCTGGAAGTTCACTGTTTTAAAGTTCAGGGTCCTGACTTTGCTCTTTGCCACACCCATGTTTCTTGAGATCACAAACCCAGTCAGGCACGCTCACTCCAACCCAGGCCACCTCCAATCTTAATCCCTGGCGTGAGTTCATTTGCATTGGCGAGCACCAGGTCCACTAACATATCTTCCCTCATTGGTTTAGTAACACTTGTATCTGAAATTTACCCTTGATGCACTCCAGGAGTCTCCTGGATTGCCTACAGCCAGCTGCATTGCTTTTCTAGCAGATATCTGGATGGTTGAAATCCTCCACCAGGATGAGAGCTGGTGACCACGATGCTTCCTGCAGCTGAGCTAAGAGGCCCCAGTTTCCCCTGGTCAGACACCTGTAGTAGACCCCACCCATGAGGTGTCCTTTGTCGGTGTGGTCCTTGACTTTCACCCACAAGCGCAACCTGTTTGGAGCTGTTTCTCAGAGACAGCCCTTCACAATCCACCCATTCCACAACAGGGAGTGCAACACTCCTGCTCCTTCCCAGTCTATCTCCTCTGAAAAGTTTGTAGCCCTCCAATGCAGTGTTCCAGTTGTGTGACTCATTCCAACATGTTTCCATGATACCAATTCTAAATGAAACATGGTTTCCAACTCATCTTGCTGCATGCACTGGGGTCTTGGGGCACACTTGTGTCAGAGCAGATTCCTCCAAGACATCTGGAATGGTGTGACTAAAGAATTTTGGAAGAACTACCACTTGTTGCACTAATTTGTCATGAATAAATGAAGATGCAGTGCTAATAGTGACAATGAGAAGCCAGCATTTTAGAGGTATTTTGCACCTTAAAAGTACTGAACAAACAAGGATTAAAATGTATGCATAAACACCACCTTCTACACTTGACAGACCTTTGTTTGCTGAAGCCACAGCACCTGCTGAGACATGATCTTTTATTGGATCAGATACTTCAACTCTCAGAGACACTGCAGCAGGAGGAGACTATTGAAATCCTCGTGGGAGGCAATGCTCATGTGTCAGCCAGCACAAACACTGCCAGGATTCTAAAGCTGCCACCTTGGAGGAAGTGATAAATCCCAGTGGGGTGTCAGGCAAGGAGTGATGCCAAGGCCAGGGGTCCACAGACCCTCTCCCACAAGGGGCTGGGAGAACCAGGACACCCACAGAAACTGGGGTTACCAAGCAGGGGAGGAAACATGCACGGTGCACAGTACCCCAGAAATATCCAGCCTCAATTAAGAGGGCAGAGGAACCCTGCAGTAAATTCTGGAAGTAATTAACAGAGAGTGGAAAGTAAAATTTTTTTACTGCATGTCCCAGAGTCTCAGGGACTCTTCAGGCAAAAGTGTTTCTCTTGCTTTCAGGCAGTTTTTAAAGGAGCCCTCTGTGGCTGGGTATTACAAGCCAAAAATAAAAGCTGGGATGAATTTAAAGAGAAGGGTTCACAAGCAACTAGCACTGAGAAGGGCCCGAAATCCCCACTGACATGAGGGGATAGATGCAGGGCTTCTGTCTGAGAAGGATGCTCTAGCTATGAGAAGAGAAGGGATTTTTCAGGGCACATGAGACACAGAGGTGCTAAGAACAGTTTTGTCCAGGGAAAAGGTTTGATGGTCTCTGTAGCCCTATGTTTCCCTCGGTTCACAATTTCACCATTTCCCATTGCCTCTTAAAGAGCGGAGGATTTTAGAATGGGTACAAGCAGAGGCAGCAACCCCTGCTCTGTAATCAATCACAAAGTATCACAGCAGCCTGGTGGCTCCTCACTAACAGTTTTAGACTGTGGTCTGCCCTTGGCAGCCTTGAGACTCACTGGCTCCAGGCAAGGCATGACAATCCAGAGGAGGGAACTGTCACAGCATCATTTGTGAACAATGGCACATCTACCTCTACCATTCATCTCAGCCACAAAAAAAAAAAAAAAAAGGCAAATCATCAAATTTCTTCCCAGAAGGAAGCTATTATAACTGCTTCCAAGATGTCCACCTCCTCCTTACACTAGTTCAGGATGAGTATCTTAACAAAACTAATTTCTGCAAACTGGTATGTGTTTGCCCTCTTGTCAGCTCATACCCTCAGCTGGGTTTGGGTCAGTGGTGACCTGCCTGGGGTCAGTGTGGACAGGATCTGTCTTGACACTCCTTGATCTCAAAGAGACTTGCTTGTAAGTAATTTTCCACGTGCCTGGTAATCACGTTCTCACTGTTTCTTTCTTTGTTTATGCTCCATTTCTGCCAAGTAACTGTATCGTTCCTGTAAACGGAAAAGCATGTCTGGGTCCCCAAGCTTATACCACCAGGTGTTTTTTTCTGTAAGTTGGGCTGAATTGGTTGCTTTCTTAAAAAGCAGGCAAAACACTTTGATCTTCAAAAAAGAGGACAACATTCAGAAAGATCACTATTAAATGCTGTTAGAGAAAGGCCAAGCAGCACACTCAGCTTTGTACTACTAAATTAATGCAAAAACCAGACCTTAGAACAGACTGTCCCACTTAAAATACTTCCAAATTCTGATGCTTGCAACAAATCGATGACCTGATCAATTCACAACTAGAAAACAACTGAGCTGACACATGGATCATGCGAGTAGGTTCAACTCCCACACAGGTCCAGTAGCAAGGCTGCTTCCAAAGACACTATGACTTTGGAAAAGTTTGTTAACCTGTCTGGGGAAATCTCAGCATGCTCCTGCCTCAAAGTCTACACTGGCCCTTTTCCTCTGGGCATTTCTTACTCAGTCAAAGACAATGCTCAAGTAACAAAAGACACAGCTTCTTTCTACAGCTGAAGTAGCAAAGGCATCTCCCTTTGTGCTTCTGATTTCCTGCAAGAAAAGACACACTTTCTCCCTTGGAATCTCTCTGAATTATGGAGCAGGCAGGCAGCCCTTAACCCACTTCTGGCCAGGCACCAGGACACAGGCATTGCTGAGGAAGACTCCCTACAACCCTGCACAGCCCTCCAGTCCCAGGAGCCTTTGGCCATCCCAGTGAGGAGACAGGACTCCAGTGCTTCTGGCAAGGAGGGCGTAGCACAGCTGAGGTTCCCAGGCCATTCCCTGATTGTACAATCTTCACAGTGTACTTCTAGCTTCAAAAGAAAACAACAAAACAAAGCAAATAAATAAGAAACAACTGTTTTTCTTTCTCATTTTAGACCTGGAATCCTCTTGAAATATCATTGACAGGAAAGAGATTTGTGCTTTGCATTTTTTGTGATTGCAGAGCGACAGAAAAGAAACATACCAGGTTTACAGTGCTGCTTTTCCATCAAGCAAAATGAGGAGGAGATGGAGGAAGAATTGCTTTCTGATGTATGCCTGGCCATGATTTCTCACCACTTCCAGACTCCCCATTAACTACTCATTTCCACAACTGCACATTTTGGAATGACACAGGCAAGTCCTTCATTTCTAGGTAAGCAGCAGATTAAGCTATTTTATATCCAGAATTTTGATAACGAAAAACCTTTTGGTTCTAAATTGCTGTAAGACTGTTCTCAAACAGTCCTACATCATTCTTCTTGCTACACCTTCTCATGCTATTTGCAAACTAAACCTATTTTTTAAGCAAACAGAATTAATTCATCTTAAATTGCTTCCAAGATGCTCTGTGAACAGGGCCAAGTCTTTACCAGCTCCCTAAATTGCCATATTAATATATATATATATACATATATAAAGAAAAAAGTGTAGAAACTAACATCTCAGTTTTTCAGAAAAGACATGCTTTATTTCCATAGTTTAACCAATTCTATAGGTTGTGCCAGTGGCGTTACCAATACAGCAGTTAAACCAATTTCCTGCCTTTTCCTTAATTCCACTCATCTCAAGCCTCGGCTATATTTAAAATGACTGCTACAGTTTTAATTTGACATTCATATATGTCAAGGCAACATTTAATATAAAACAGAGGCCATTGGAAACAAATAAAGTTCTGCCAGTTCTACCTTCTAAAAAGAATCTTTTGCCTAAACCAATCTTTTCTGTCTGCAAACGAACAGTGCCATAGGAAGAGGGTTACTGATCATACTGAGGCATTCTCACCGCTTTATGCAAAGGACAGCTTTGACTGGATGCTGCTTTTCCCCAGCAGTGCTGCCACTGACAGCAACTCATTGCTCATGCTAAAGAAAGTAACTTTACTAAATCACAGCACTTGAATTCCTGAAGAATAATAGATTTAGCACTGATCCCATAGCCTGGTCTGCAGGCTTTTCTATGCTGGCAGTCCCCTGAAAGAACACAAATTCAGAACTTGGCCAATTTCTAGCATTAACATCTATTAACCAACACAGATCTTTCCTGCTGCTACCACCATCAATGAATGTGATGCTGTGTAGCTACAGAGCTGATTTTCAGAAGAGCTGTATCTACCTGCCTTCACAGGGGCTCCACTGTACCTGACCAGTAAAATACTGTAGTATTTTAGTAGGTAGAAGAATGAAAAAAATGCAAGGCATTACAGGATCAGAATAAAGAGGTATCATTTTGGACATTTACACAGAGACAGTTGAACGAATTACAGCCAGTTTGCCTTGCAGTTCAAAGAACCCAGGTTCCCAGGTATCAAAGAGATGTGTAAGGAAAGCTAGGCAGAAAAGCATCAGAAAATAAAAGCTGTTAGAAACTAATAAAGAAGCCTCAAATTGCAGGAAGGGGGAGCCACCAACAGCAGCAAGAGTATGTTCAGCACCCATCCCTCTAGGCAGATTACTCAGGATGTTTCTGGCTAGCAGGCTAGTCTTGGGAATACTTTTGTTACATTCTCTGGGCCTGTTTCTGGGAACACAGCTATGAGAAATAAATATGGGTAGGTCTGGGCTTTGAGCCCTAGTTAAGAGAAAATGTAAACCCTTCTCCAAATCCATGATTAGGTCCTGTGATTCAGGAAGAAGCAAGAAGATAGCTAATATGTGTTTATAAATCTTGCCACATCTACTTCCAAACTTTCCATTAACAACTTGGTGAGTATCCAGTAACAGGAGGTTTTCCAGGGCCAGGACACTGAGGAAATACTGCTGTGTGAAACGTGCACTATTGTAATAATAGTCCCAAATGACACAGTCAGGTGGTGACAGGATTTGTGTCTGCCTGAATTGCTGCCACTCTGCCAATAAAAGTCAGGACTTTGAGTTCAGGGCATTGTTCTTTTTCTCAGTTTAATAAACAAAAGCTGCAAAGAGAAGTCCTTTTCTTGAAGGCAGACTGCAAATGTGCAGAGAAGAACAGGAGAGTGTTTGTCTTGCTGCTTCCAGAAGGTCAGAGACAAGGGGGACCGGCAGCCTCAAGAGCTGCCCAGTTGAGAACTGGAGGAAAAAGGCCAAGGCTGAGTGAGTTCAGCAAGCCATGGGCAAACAGGCCAATGCTCCAGGCAAACCGGGTGCTCTGTCTGTTGAAAATCAGAACAAAGGCTGCTGGGACCAGTCTTGGAGCCCAGTGGTCCCAGTACAGAGTGAAGGCAGGACAAGGGTGCTCCTCACCCACCCAAGTGTCCTCTGCTTCCAGCAGCTACAGAGCACAAGAGACTGAAAAATTCCATATGGAAAAACATGTGCTGGCTGCTACACAGCAAAGCAAACTTTCTAAACAGCCTGAGCCATCGTGATTATGTGCAATCCTGAATTGTTTGTTGTGACTTTAGTTACTAAAATTGGTAGAAAAAAAATCACCCCTTAGTTTCATACACACAGTGAGAAAAAGCCAGCATAAGGGATGACGAGGAAGTTGTTCTTCCTCGTGGCCCAACATGCAGGAGATGAACTCTGACTTCTGCAATTAAAAAGGGAAAAATAAAGAGTGTTGCTTGTTAAATCATGAACTTGACTTCTCAGCAGTGGCAGCTTGCTTCCATGAACCAGCATGTCCCCCCACCTTTGGAAGGATTTTTTTCCAAATCAAATCACTCATCTGCAAAAGTTGTAGCTGCAACCACAGCTCTGGTCCAATTTCAGAGTCACACATTTTCATAGCCCCACTTAGTGCTTTGTGCCAACATGTTTTGTCCTAAGTATTTCTTTCTATTAGCACATAGCAGACAATCTCTGATAAGAAACACAGCCATTGAGGATGAAGTGGCACAAAAAAGTCTTTTCTTGCTAAGAGTTATTCAGATTTTAAAAATTCCAGCAAAAGGCAAATTTAACCAAACCTTCAGAAACCCAGATTTCAAAATGTTCAAAAGCTCGTGCTTTTGTGTCAGAGAATTAGGTAATCTGAGGAAATTTTGGTGCCTCCTAACATGACTTTGATACTACTTTATGCAGTAAGACCCACATACTTCAGACTATGCCAGTAACTTGTTCAGTGGTCATTTTTTTCTGCAGTCTGTGCTGGTAAATTGAATGTATGGGGCACTTACACTAAACTGCTCATTAGGCTTAATTTACATTAACTGCAACTACTCAAAGATGAGTCTATTGTCTGGAGCTACATAAACCAGGAAGGAAGGAACACCCATTAAAAAGTAAATTACCTTATTTCTTCCAACACTCTTGTTTTCATTATGGCCTTTTACACAAACATTGTGTACTCTAGCTTAAAATTAAGGTAGAACCATGGGACTGCATATGAGGTGACTGATGTGTCAGCTTCCTTTGAATCCAGTTATGAGCAACCAGAGTCAGAAACAGCCTGCTCTGCTCCCTCTTCATGAACCCTTTGGCTTTAATGCTTTCAGCTGTACAAAATTCTGCTTTTACAACAGCTCCCAAAAATAAAAAGATGCTATGGGAATGCTAAGAAAGCCAGTAATGCAGCCAGATGCAGTAAAAAACACCAAAGAGTCAAAAACCTCAGTAAAAGTCACTTTAAATGCCATTATCTCTGCTGGTAAAGAACACACCAGACACATGGAGCCAGATCCACAGCTGGTGACCTGACTTTGATGCAAGTGAGGCTATTTACACGATGTCCTTTAATGTTTAGCAGAGAGCAGGGTCTGTTTGAGAGGACAACCACAAGGCTCTGGGCTGCCTTTGAAGTGGTAACACACCATTTCATGCCACAGATAGCTGGGTATCATGTGTTGCATTGGCTTCTGGTTTAAACAGTGCTGCACAGCAGCTGCACAGCAAGTTGCACAAGCAACTCACGACCCAGCAGTACAGCCAGTGCCTGCACTCCACCCAGGAGGTGCTGTACGTGCTGGAGGCACAGGAGGACAGGCAGCAGCTAACTCTGATAAAGACAGTCAGACTTGAGTGCTGTGATCTAGAAAATAGCCTTTGCCTTGAAGGGTGGACACTCAAAGGAAGGACTTCTGGCCCCCAGTCTGCTTTCCCCATCAAAGAGTGTGTTTCTAAATCCAAAGCAAGCAAGAAGGGCTGGAAGCAGCATTTCTAACAGAACATGCCATTTTGAAAATGGCAACATAAAGTGGCTGCTAAAGGATTTTTTTTTCTCTGAAACCACGCCTGTTTTAGTCTCTTCTGCCAAGAAAATCCATTTCTGCAGCTGTGTCATCAGTGAGTCAGAGATTCCCTGATGCTGAGTCTCCAGACTTGTCCCACTGGTGGTTCAGTAGCAGCAGTAGAGATCAGCACAAGAGGACAGGGAACCAAGACTAACATGTCAGAGCCAGGTTAGTTTCTGGAATATTTTTGCTTGTATTAAACAGAGTGAATACACTAGTAATAGAAAAACAGATAAAAACAGACTTTCAGCTGTGATCCCATATCTGGAACACGGCAGTAGAGGAATGGCCACACAAATGACCTTTCTCTGCAGCTCCCTGCACTGAACAGCAGTTGACCACAACAAGCAGAATACAAGACCTCAAGCCTGCTACTTCTGGTCTGGCATTTTACAGCTTTTCCAGCAAGACTGAGGTGACAGACTGCCATTATTCAGCTTAGGAGAGACAACCAAAGTGCTTCCCTGTGGGGACAGGCAAGAAGGAGGACCTGATGGTGAAAAAAAATAAACAAGCCAAGTGTACATTTCATCCCTTGAAATCTGGCTTCAAATATTGAGTTCAAAGCTGGTCAACCCCAGGATTTCCAGGGATGTTAGATGGGCCTGGGATAGCTCAACATGACCTAGGAGGGTCACATCTCCCTCCTGAGCACTGTGGGTAACAGCAGACACTGACAGCACAGAGTGTTACAGTGTGGGTGAAGTTGGATAAAAAAGAAGGCAGAGGTTGTTTTTTGCTTAAATCTCTACATTGTACCATCCATCACATGTAAATAGTTCAGGGAAAGAAGGATCCAACAGCATTAAATATCCACAGCTGCACACACAGTACACACACACACACATGTATGGGTTCAATACAACACTCACCCTCACAGAAAGGCAGCAAAATCTATCTGCAATATAACACTGCAGTGATGATATCTTGACTGATTGCTATTTCAAGACACTGTCACTGGAAGAGATTTATATCTCTGTCACTGTGCCCGCCCATGCAATTAGTCTATCTTTGTGCCAAATTATATTAATGGACAATGAGTGGAAAATTTCCATTTAAAAAAACATTCACAGGGAAAAAGAAACATCTATTTAGATACATTACCTTTAACAAAAGAGAGAGTTCAAGACTGAGAAAGCTTAGTGCTACAGTTCCCCACTGAAAAAGCACTGGAAAATTCCAATTACTGCCTCTCAACTATTATATATCATTTTTTTTGCTTATAAACAAAACAGATCACTGCAATTTAATCAGCAAGATAATAGTGAAGATGAGCTTATAGTGTGTGGAGAGACATAATTAAGCTTGTGAACCCTAACTCTAAACCTAACCCTGACTAAGCCTAACACAACCCTTAATCCTAACCCCTAGCCCCAACTATTAACCTTAAACTACACTTAAACCTTGGCAATGAACAATGCCACCCAGAGCAGCCAGGACTGAGGAAACAACACCCACACAGGGGGAAAAAAATCCCCCAGCTGTTTTTTGTTTTTTAATTGTAAGTTAAAAAATATTATTAACAATTCTGCATCAAAGGCAACCTGCAAGACTAAATGCACATGTACATGGTGAGACACATTCAGTCCCTAACATTCATTCAACATCCACTCAGTTCCACCCCTCACTTGGAACACTCAGTTGAAGAATACCACTCCCTTTACCTGTCCTGGTCTTAAATTCTTTCCAAGGATTTCCATCAGGAGAAAAGAGCTCACCTCTTCTTCCTTGAACTCATCTCACAGTCCTTACATGACATTCACACAAAACAGAGCTTAGGCTTCAGAAAAACATGTCTCTGGCATCTCACCAACTCTGTGTACCAAACAGACTTTTATCAAAGCAGAAGAAAATTTCACAGCAACCTTCCTCAATCAGACCACTCAGCTCAGTCAAACACTGCAGGACTTAACATGCCCAGGCATCTCCATCAAAGCAAATAAAACAGTAATTATAAATGGAGCTTTTCCCAAAGAGAGACAGATTGGCACGTAGCATTTATCTCTTTACCAAATGCAAGGTAGGTACAACATTTCAACAGAAGCAGAAAAACGTCACAATGAATATACCAATGTCTTCCCAAAGCAATAGGGTTTAGATCCTGCCTTGGTGAAAGCTGGAATCACACGGCACTGTCAAATCTACCCAGTTTCCTCTCCCAGGGCATCCTGAGTCCATGCATATGAGTTTATGGTAGAACTGTTTCTAAATTGCTACAAGTGCTCCACTGAAATCACAATTAATTTCAGCAGGGAATAATTTTTAGAAATTTTCCCTGAGTAAATGAGGTGATCCCATTGGAAACATTCTAATGCAAGAGAAAACTGGTTGGTTTTTTAATAGAGACCAGCCTCTGACAATCTCCCACACAGTGAATAACACTGCAGTGCACAAATAGCCTGGCTGATCCCCATGGGTGGTTATCATGAGTAAGGCACTACTCACAGTGACCAAAGGTGATAAAAACATCTGTTCCTTCCTGGTAACCACAAAGAGGTGGCCTTCTACTATGGCATGTATGAGACTAATGGCATGTAGGGAACTGACTCATGTATTAGGTGTGTCCTATCTTTAGAAATAATGTTACACCAGAGAAAATGAAAAAGTGGATTTCTACCTTGGGTACAACATGGATTCAGTGTCTTTAGGTAAGCAAGGAATAGAATTCCTGTGTCCTCTCCATTGCACAATTTAAATGACACACACAAGCAGGTTGAACAATGTCAGACTGTTGTGTTTATGGTGAACATACCAAATCAGTTTCAAACATCTGAGATGGGCACTAGGCATGGTAACAACCCATCCCGGAGTTGATACTTCTGCTGTTCTCACATCAAACAACAGCCTGCCCTAAGCAGCCACTTACCCATTCCCAACACAGTTCCCTAAAATCTCTGAGAGAAGAACAAGGCCACAAAAGCTTTTGGAGGACACTGAGGTGTGGAACACCATCACTTTGCAGGAAAGCAATATTTTTGCACATATTGTCCTAAATATATCTATTATGAACCAATTACTGTGCAATACAAAAGTAAGGATTTGAATTAACTCCTGCAACACTCCCCAGATTTCTCACCAGCATGATAGTACTGATGTTTCCAGAAACTGCATGGAGTAGAAAAATGAAACCAAACATTTTGCTTTTAACTTTCTAATACAAGGGAAAAAAATCTCCCTCACTTCTGCTTCTCTCAGATGTCCATTCTGAGCACTTCATAGTTTGCTCCAGAACAGTTTAAAGTGTAAGGACACTTGGGATGGGTCAGCTCTCTACCAGTCACCACTGATGCTGATGAATATTCCCAGTCACCACTGATGAATATTCCTTTGATCATGAAGCACCTTGTCACAAAAATCTGGTGGTCTTGTGGATATAACATGGGATTGGAAGATAAAAATAAAACCCCAAACCATCTGCATTTCTGTTTTCCAGTCCACGTTTAACTGTACAAACATGCAGGGTGTGGACTTTCACTCTTCCTGTTGGACAATGCATGAACACATTGGGTTTCTGATCTCACCCAGGAAAGAGTAAAACCCTTAAACTGGAAAAAGAGTGCAAACTATTTGTAGGTGGAACAGAGAGACTCGGGATGCACCTTATACCTGAAGGAATAGCATTACAACTGATGGAAAACAAGCAGCAGCCCAAATCCTGCCCTATTTTCTTCTCTGACTCTTTGCTCTGCAAATCCCTGACATTCAGTTCCAGCAGCAGAGGAGATGGGGAGTAAAAAAGACTATTGTTCTGGCCTGCAGAGAGACCACAATATCAACAAAAATGACACCCAGGCTTTCCAAGCAGACATCTGCTAGAAGGACCTTGGAAAGATAAGCAGTACTAATAAACAGAAACTGATAGTAACAGCTATACAAAATATAGATAATAAGTTATACACCAGAACACAGGAGTCTATTTTGGATAATAAGTAACAGCAAATCCAACCCCACAGCAACTACAGCAGCTTTTTGCTTGCCACAAGTCATGTCCCACCTACAGCAGATTCCAGGGAATGTACATCCAGTAGACAGATATTCCAGCAGTGCTCTCCTCTTTCAGGAGGATCTTTGTTGCTGGTATTTACATTGCTCAACTTCTCATAAGAAATTGTGTCTCCTAAATCAGGAAATTAGTCTCTGCTTTCAGTTGAAGGGGAGAGGCTCCTGCCAAGAGTGACTCAAAGCAGCAGCCTCTCTCAGCAGGAGCCTGGTATTCCTATGCTCTTAGGGTAGACAGTGAAGTCAGAGAGCTCCAAGCAGCAAGACCAAATAGCCGCTGAAGCTCCTTTCCATTCCACTCATATACATCCTTTTTCAGGAAGTAAGCAGTCACAATTTTGGTCGCTAAACAACTATTCAAACTACCCTTGTAACTTTTTTCTACCACTGAAGCACCTTATAGGGATGCACCTGGGGCAAGGCTGCATTACTCTCCTCCCCAAGTCTGGCTACAGCTGCATGTGGAAGGCTCAAGTGCAAATGATAATACTGGAAGGAAAGGGGAGAATTCCAAGTTCAAGGTTTTCAAAATTTGCAATTCATTACCTGGAGCAGAATTTGGAGCAACACTGTAACATTTATGCAATGGCACTGCATTGAGTCTTGATACATTCTTGCAGCATAATTAACTGCAGCTATGGTGTATTTTTGATAAGGGGCTGCAAAAGATAGCAAATTACCACTTAAGGCCACATTCAGCAGAGAAGAGAGAGACACATACCAAAATTAAGTGAAATGGTTAACTCATGAATGTGTTATCCTTCCACCCCAGGCTGAAAGAGATCTCAAACACTCCTGTACTGTATTTCTTCCCCATGCCTCTACCTGAATTAAGTGTGAGTGCATTCAGGTCATGCACTAGCAGGTACTTCTCCACTATGCTCTCAATAACTTCCAGTGAGGAAAACTCCACAGCTTTTCCTCTGCAGCCTCTTCCAACAATCCATCATCTTTACAGTACATGGGTTTTCCTAATGCTTGATCTGACTAATTTATTTACACCAAGAATGAGAGTACCATAGGCACTGGTAGACATGCTTATTATCATCACTGCAGTGGCTTGTAATTAAACTTACTCAACACTTCCCAGTAGAGGACTTATACTCAATTGAATTTAGACTATTTGTGTTGAAATTCAGCATCTCAGTCTATTGCCTCAGGGCTGGTTTGAGAACGTTTCAACCAGAGATAATCAGTGATTTCTATGAATGAATGGAGATACAATGTAAATTGCATGCTAGCCAGAGACCTTCCCTTGGAAAAACTCGGTATTGAAACCCTCCCCTGAGACCCACACCCACACACCCTTGGAACTTGCAAATACATCCTAGCACCACTTCTATGTAAAAGTACTGAAATTTGGCCAAGCTGTGTTTTCATTCCAGCCTTTCATACCACCACTGCTGCTGCAGCCATTTTACATGTGAAGGAAGGTAAAATCCATGGCAGCTGACCCCAGCTCCCATGGCAGCAGATCCTCACAAGGCACAGCAGCTCAGAAACACACACAGGTTGGAGCAGGGATGTATGGTCCAACACTGAGCCCTTCCAGCTGCCAGCCACAGCCCTGGTCGTGCAACATTGAGAACTGACAATGGAGTGAGACACAGGGGAAGATGCAACCAGAGCAAAGTCTCCAAGCCTAGCACCTGATACTTTTCACTCTGAGCAAACCCCCAGTATTTCAGTGGAACACAGCTGGTTCCTGGTGCCTGACTCACAATCTGCTCTTCCCCCTCTCCTGTGATGCCTCCAGGTCAAGGACAAAGTACAGTGGCAAGGCAAGGCAGTGAAAAAGCCCATGTCCCTGCTTTGAGTATGGGAATCTACCTGCAAATAAATGGGGGACCGAGTCCAGAGTGCTGTGTCTTCATGGGTATAAAGATTTTTAAATTAACAGATCATCAACATAAAGGCACAGCACTCCAATCTGAAATTATAAACTCAGTCTCACATATGCCTGATATACCCATCTTAAACTCTAATTTCCATCTCAATGTATAGAATGGACTCTCACTGGCACGGTGCCTGTAGGGTCATTCCACAAGCAGCAGTAAGCTTTTCACGGCTGGAGCATGGGTAGGGCAAGAATCACATCAGCATTTTTCAAAGGGACCACTTAGGAAGAACTTCTCAATTTGCAGTCACCCATTGAAAGGGAAACAAACAAAATCTTAAATGGGCTAGCAGCAGCCTTGGGGACAGATAAAAAGATTTAGGAAAAAAATCCACTTTCAATCTCTTGTGGTGTAATTAACCATAATAAAACAACATACAAGTAAAGAGATAGCGATAAGGAAGGGCAGAACCCCTACAGAAACCCAGTATCTGGAGATACCATCATCTGTATTGCCTATATGAAATGATGTATGACAGTTTGTGCCTTAGGGGGGTTCTAGCAAGGATGCAGCATTTCAAGAGAGCATAAAGTGATGATTTGATTAAATTTGCATTAATCTCCAAATATTTTCTTCATTCCAGGTTTTACACTGGTGAGTAATTTAATTTTTATGACCATACCTCTTAGTTCCATCTACACATATCTCTGAATCTAACACAGTATTTATATATACAGGTCTCTGCATGTATTAAACTCTCCTGTTTCACTTTTCTGTTGCCATAGTATTAAATAACAGCAAAATATCTTATTCAGATTGTGTCCAAGACAAAGGAGGGACTCCCCTCAGTCTGTCTTTCAAATCAAATCTGCCCCAAGTTAAAAAAATAAAAAACCTCTAGTGCTTTCCTGCCTAACAGGCCTCTTTACACCGGTGAAATAATTCAGTTGTGCAAATGTTTGCAAAAGAGGGGCCTATGTAAGCTTCCCACATGCATCTGATTGCACAGTATGAGCCAATGAGTGCGTCCATCTAACAGCTCTCACATACACACAACAGCACATCCAGGGGCATTTGAGTGTGTGAGGGCTGAAATAAGCACAGCTGTCTTTGGACTTTGGCATTTTCCTGGAGAAACTGGCTGCTCATGGCTTGCACAGGTGAACTCTTCACTGGGAAAAAAAACTGGCTGGGTGTCTGGGCCCAAAGAGTTGGTGAATAGAGTGAAATCCACCCGGCAGCCAGTCCAAAGTGATGCTCTGCAGGGCTCAGTACCGGGGCCAGTCCTGTTTAACACCTTTACTTTACTGATGATCTGGAAGAAGATCAAGGGCTCCTTCAGTCAGGCAAGTGGAGGAGATTCAACAAGGCTCAGTGCTGGGGGCTGCCCTTGGGTCACAACAACCTCAGATGGTGTCACAGGCTGGGCCAGAGGGGCTGGGACCCTGCTGGGCAGAAAACGACCGGGGGTGCTGCTGACAGCAGCTGAACATGAGCCAGCAGTGCCCAGGGGGCCAAGGAGGCCAAGGGCATCCTGGCCTGGATCAGCCATAGTGTGGCCAGCAGGACCGGGACAGGGACTGTCCCCCTGTACTGGTGAGGCCACACCTCGAGTGCTGTGTGCAGTTCTGGGTCCCTCAGGACAGGCAGGACATTGAGATGCTGGAGCATGTCCAGAGAACGGCACAGAGATGAGGAGGGGTCTGGGGTACAAGTCCTGTGAGGAGCAGCTGGCAGAGCTGGAGTTGTTTGACCTGGAGAAAAGGAGGCTCAGGGGGGGCCTTATCACTCTCCACAAGTACCTGAAAGGAGGCTGTAGCCAGCTGGGGGTGGGTCTCCTTTCTCAAATAACAATGGATAGAACTGCCTCAAGTTGTACCAGGGGAGGCTTAGATTGGATATTAGGAAAAAAAAAATATTCTCCAAAAGGGTTGTTAAGCACTGGAACAGGCTGTCCAGGGTAGTGGTTGAATCACCACCCCTGGAGGTATTTAAAAACCATGCAGATGTCACACTTTGGGACATGGCTGAGTGGTGGACTTGGCACTGCTGGGTTAATAGTTGCATTTGATGTTTTTAAAAGTCTTTTCCAACCTAAAGGGTTCGATAAATCTGCTATGTGCATGTTCCTGTTCATACCATGCAGGATTTAAACCTCTGCCATCTGCAACAGTCTTGTCAATGTGCAGAGAGCAAAAACATACTGCACTCCTGGGGATGCAGCTCTCTTAAAAGTCACACCACTTGAACAGCTTTCTACCAAACAGTTGCAGGAACCTCGTCCTTGCTAAAGGCCATGTAAGCTTTTACAGACAGGTGTTCTGTATTACTCTCTTACTTAATTATTCTAAACATAAGCGTGGCAAAGCATCATTTGGTCACTTCAAAAATCCCAAACGGTCAACCATTTTACTTATTTCATAATGTTTTCTTCAATACCAAAATTATTTGTGCGAGCAAGCGTGTGAAAAGCTGGAAGAGAAGCTTTTTGGTTCTAATCACTGCAATGTCACTTTAATGGTGGGGAACAACTCTTATTGAAATCTGTCATATCTTTGTAAAGAAATAGACTTAATCATGTAGAAGTTCTTACGTTTTTCAACTCTTTTAGTATATGCTCCCTATTATAGCACTGGCATTTTGAGAACAGCCAGATATTCAAGCTCTCAGTTGCACAAACAAGCATCTTGTCAGCTTGGAACTACACAGAGAGGAAGCTGCAAAACCAAAACCACACTCTGTACTACACTATTTTAAGACTCAAAAATCAGAACCAACATTTCTTCATGAGAGGAATTTCTCTGTGTTCAGAAGACACCAGGACTGACCACATAAACACCTCTTACAGTGAAGCACAGAGCTATTTTCTACAATTTTAACATATTTAGGCAAACATGAATTGTACCTTTCATGTAGATAATGAAAGCTGGTCTTTAATAAGTGAGACAAAAAATATACAAAAATTATGCAAAGTAGCAATTTTTTTGTAAACAGCTGTTAGGTAGGTATTTATGCAAAAATAATCCAAGCCAGGAGGCATCCCTCAGATGCGTCAGCAGCTCTGAACGTACAGCAAAGGGAGAGCCCTTGGCTGAAAAGGCTGGCATTTCAGAAAACAAGCTCATTCCCTTAGCCTTGCCTCCCATAGAATGAGTAAGCTAAACAAACAGTATCTGTGTGCTGTCAGTGTGAAAAATCACTGCTGGTTTATGCTCCATGGCTCACCCACAACGGTAACATGAAATCAAAAGCCTAAACTTTTCCAATGTACTGCCTCAGACAGAAGTTCCTGGCAGTGATGGAAGACATTGAGAAAAAAGAGCAGCTGAAACAAAAGTTAATCTACATTATATTAGGCTTTTTGGGTTTTTTTTTCCCCCCTAGTGACTGCTGAGTAGCAGAAATAGCCCTAAAAATCAAATGGTGATATATATCTGAGGGTTGTAACTTACACACAACAATGCCAGTTTGGGCAGGACCAGCCAAGCAAAACTTCCTTGGACTCCTCTGGGTTTCAAACCACTTTTCTCAGGAAGCAGCACAAAGAACAGGCAAGCAAGAAGCTCAGTGCAGAACACAAGGTGGCTGATTACATGAACCAAGTTCATAAATAGGTAGCACACAGGTAAGATATACATGACCCCATGTCTTGTACCTTTTGGTACCTTGAGTCAGGCCTAAGGAGGCTGTTACCAAGCAGAGGAAACTATTAGATTTCCTTTGTGTTTCAAATGACCAAAACAATTCTGCTGGGACTGGTGCAAACAATGTCATTTGCTATCAAAAACCCATCACCAAGTGACCTGGAGCCTAAGAGTGGTTTTGCTGCCACACAGCTGGAAAAATTAGTCTGTGAGCTAACAAATGAGAAATGTGAACACCAGACATCCACAGCAGTATGTGGTACATATTACATTCTAAAATAATCACAGGATGTTCAAAACTCCCAATATACTTCAAATGTAAGTTCCAGTCCAGGATTTCCACATTTCCATCACAGACACTGTCATGAGGACAGTCCTTGGCCATGGAGCTCTCCAGGTCACTAACTGATTTTATGAACCAGTTATCTTCAGCAGTTTGACACGGCTCCTCAGATATATCTGGCTGCAAGATGTGATTGTTCCCTCCCTACTGTCACCCCCAAGTCTCCAGATTGTATTTTCTGCTTTATGTCCTTTTAACCTTCTGCTGCCTATGTTATATTAAGTTCAGACTATGACATGAAACTCCCTGTGGCAAGAGCTCTCACTACGTCTCTCAGGGACAGACTGCAATTTCTCTGCAGGACAGTCACCAGTAAAAGTTATGACACCAATTACTGGGCAGTAATACTCACACAGCATTAAAAACCTCTTAAGTCTTAAAAGTGCCTGCTACAGCAAATGACTTGCTTTATATATTTTCCCATTAGCAACACATGAAATGATTAAACAGACCCCTTTTGGTGCCCTGCTTGCTTTGTGGCTGCAAGCGTTTTCTTTCCAGTGGATGATGTGGCTTTTTGATTTGGTTTGGATGAAGTGCCAAAGGAAGGCATCATTCATTCAGCATAACAGAATATTTGTTTCACATATCTCATGCCAAATGGAAAGCAGCCTCATTTTGGTCCTGCATCAGGACCAACTTTCCACTTGCCAACAGCCGTGAACTGACAATACTCTGGAATTGCTTTTCTCTACATGTTCATCTGCAAGAAAAAAGTCTAAAACTAGTAAGAGCACTCACCAGCAATTTCATAGCCTCTGCTGTCAAGGCATACAATGAAAAGACAGACAAACCTGGTGATCTTCCCAGAAGTAGTAAAATTACATTTGACAATTTTCAACAGCCTGAAATGGTTTGCATCTAATAAGCAACTGTGCATCCCCTAGCTCCAAGTGCTACCAGCTCTAACCTGTCTTCCTGTTCCTTCTAACATGCAACTCTTTCAAAAACATTCAAATATGAACTCTCCTAATTGACATATACTGCATCCCTTCCCTTTTTCCATACATAGACACATACATACATTTCCACATATGTATCTGGCTACACACACACCTAAAAGGAAGAAGAGATGAAGACAGGTACCAGCACTTACTCAAGTTCAGGAGGGTGTATTGTCCCACAGCAGCTGTTTGTTTCCAAGGTAGCTATGAGTACGTGCCTTCAGGACTTGTGACCCTCAGCTTTAGTGAGCCGGACCTCCATCTTAGATCATTTGGCGTGGCTCACAATGCTTGGCTCCTACAGAACTCCCTTCCATCAACACCAGCTGAGCAGTTTTAAGCACCTTACAGAAGCTTACAGAGATAAATGTCAAATGTTCTTCAACTGCGGTTTGGTCTGTGTCTTATGTCTCCCACTCAATTTCTCATTCCACAGGAATTAAACTGAATTCAAGTATCCATGGAGCTGAGCTATCTACAGACATTCCAAGAGGTGGCTTACATTCCAGATGAGCAGAACTGGCAAAGAAAAGCCTGATTTGCTGAGTACTTGCACTTATTTTATGACAGGTTTTGTCCATTAAAACCAGGAACAGTGAGCAAAGTAAATGTATTTGAATAGCTGCTTTCGCAACAGCCCCATCAATTGAACTGATGGAAATTATTTATGTCCTCGTCCTGCAAAGACTGACGGATATGTCAATGCAGGACACCTGCTCCTCAAAAGGAGCACAAATATACATGTGCACTGCTCAACAAACGCAAAGATACTCAAAGTAGCAGGACTCTCAAATTTGCAACAAAATGCCAAGCACATCATCTTCACCCATTCGTCAGAAGCCAAAGCAATGCTGCAAGAGACAGCTGCCTATTAGGCTGCAACCAGAAATACCTTCTGCTAAAGCTCAAAATGTACTGTTTATATTTATCTTTGGCTGAAATTCATCTTCTCTCCCATAGCTCACACTGTATTTCAATGTACACAGAAGATGTTTGTCTCAGCTAAGATCACATCCACATAAATTTTGAGACAAGCTATTTATATAAAAAGAAGGCCTTTTAGTATTCTCCTGGTTACAACTATTTGGAAAGATCAAAAAGACTCTGGTAATCAAATTAAAACTACTATTTCCTAAAAGTGGCTCAATATCAGAGAGCTGCACATCTTTGGAGGTCTCCTCCTCTTTGTGAATGTGATTAAAGATTTAATATCTCTGCTTCTGCCAGTTGTAGTTCATCTCATGCAGACCACTGGGACTGTTTAAACATATTTGTGTTTGTTTTTTTCATTAATGTGTTATTTATAAAACTGTAGTTAGCATTGCATCAGCATTTCAATGCTAAGAACTCATTTTCTGGACTCTGGAATGTGCTTTTACCTGGTGCAAATAACATCCTTCCCTGCCTAAAACTTAGCAAAGAAATTTCCAGTAACAAAAATACAGTTTGTGTCCTGCTTGCTTTTGCTCAGAAGAGAAAATAATTTTTTTGCTTCCAATTTGCTCAGTTCATTTTCACATATTTATTTTTGTTACCACAATAAGGACGTGTTTTGACAGGAGAATGTTGTCTTCTGTTTTCCTTGTGTACCACAGTAGGGACCATACTCAACAAGCTATTTACATTCCTTATTTACCATTGGTTTCATTAGAACAGGTTTGTGTTTTATTGGCTTTCCCATTTATTCTAAGAATTAAGAACCAAAATAGTCTCTTGTACCTGACCTGAACTATCTGCTCCATTACTCCTTCTTAATTCACAGCCAGAAAATTCTTCTCCCAGCTCTTAATTGTTCTCCTCTCCTATTCCCAGTTAGCAGATTTAACTCTGAACTCAATGTGGTTGTCTCTGTGAAGAGAAGGAGAGATCGATCTACACTAACCATGTTTTACAAGCACATTTGGAGATTCTTCTCCTGGGATCTGCCAGTGTAAGACAAAGAGTTAATTTGAAACACATTATCTCATTATTCATGGCAGAGGAATGGGAGCTACTGGCAAGATGCCAAATCATTACCTATTTTGTGTCTGGATTGACAAACAGGCAGCTGTTTTAAACCTTAAACTGGTCTTTCCACTGCTTTTAGGTTAGTTTTTTAAAAAATAGTTATTCTGAGAGTGACACTTGGCTAGTGTGTGAAAGGGGCTTCCAGCAAGCAAAATAATACAAACAACACATAAAAATGTGACTGGGAGATTATCAGCATAATAGAGGGGTAGCATAGGTGTCACACAAAAGCCATGTCTTGACACGGAGAATGCTGCTGAGAGGAGTAATAAGGGAATAATTTAGCTACAATTACTGTCCTTGAGGTCATGATTTGTGCTGCTGTCATGGTCTGCACAGGCCACAGAGAGTCCTGTTCATCTGCCAACACTGCCCTGAAAAGACAGCAGTGAGATAATTTGTCCTGATTTAAAAGGAGAGATGATGTCTGGTTTATTACATTACAAATTCTTAGCATGGAGCCCTGAACCACTCTTCACCATCAGACCCTACAGGCAGCAAATGATAAACAGCAAATTATAGATGTTGCTACTGACCTCCCCCTCAAAGAGACACTGTCTGGGTAAGACCCACAGAAGGGAGAAAGCTAACCAAGCCAAGGAAGGGAGCCCCACAACCTGAGGTACAGGACATGAGGGAATTCTGCAGAAGAGCTGCTCTGTGTCAGGAAACTCCACATCTCTGCACAGTAAGCCCAGGCTTGACAATTCCATATTGAGATCCTTGGCCACAACTCTGCTTTCTGAAGTAACAAGAACTGCAGGATCAAGCTAAGCATCCTGTTCCAGATGAGCAAAATTGTTCAGAGCTCTGTGCTAAAAACATAGCTCCTGTTTCCTCTACAAGTTCTTCCTCAAGAGAAGTTTTTCTTACCTTGAAGCACCACCAGCATGCTGAGGACAAAGGACATGTGTGTCAGCAGTGCTTTTGAAACTGATGCCACAGTACCACAGCACTCAGCAAGAGCAACCTGCCCAGAACATGTAGCTGGTTGGCCAACATAGTTTTCTGTGCTCCTGCTGGAGAAGTCACAAGACAAGAGGGGGAGCATTCCAGAAGTTTAGAAACTAAGCTCTGTCAGACACTAAGGCATTTTCCTTGTTCAGAATAACTATAAGGAGGTCCTTCATCATGACTCCCCGTGATTGCCAAGACTCCTGCATGTTCACAGAACTGCTGCATACTCAGCAGTCAAACCATGAAACTCATGAGGCAAACTTGAAAAAAATGACCTAATGAAAGCCAACAAAACACCACCCCATGAGATTTTCAAATATGATTTTTCTGTTCTTTTATTTCCTTCCTGGTTCTCAAATAGGAGATGGAAGATATGCAGTGCTTCAGCAGTTTCAGGTCACATTTCTGGGCAATCCCCTCGTTCCCAGAACTGGGGCCTAAAAGAAAATATCATCTACCCCAGGTCTAATATGACAGAGAAAGGAAAGCAAAAACTCAGCGAGACAACTACCAACCAAGAGCATGAGGTTGGTTCTGGGTCTGTTTAAATCAGCTGGAATTGTACTGAGGATTGCAAGAGAAGCTTCCAGGTCCTGTGCTCCCAAAAACCCAAGGGAGGGAAAGCAAATACCACTTTGGCTTTTCTCCAGTACTTGTCAAAACAGAAAAAAACATCTTAAGAAAATCCATCAGCTTTACAGTGGTATATCTGAGAATGTCACACTAACAGAGGAATTGTGCCCCCGTAGCCCTGACTGTGCCCTGACTTTGAAGAATTTCCTTGGAGCAGCTAAGGAAGTATTTTTAGGCTGAAATACTGAATTTTTTACTGCAGCTACCAATGCATATTACCTTCTGCTGTTTCTGTTATGGGTCCATTACCCCCAGGAAAATACAGGGCAGGGAGTAGCAACTTTTACAACTGCAGCAGCAAGATTTTCCAGAGCTCATCCACCAATGCCCAGAATATACAGCTCAGTAAAACACTCAGGAAGATGACGGGACTGTGTAAGAGAAGACACCAATCACTATTTTAAACACCCCAGGGGAGTTCAAAGGGTCAAAGGTGTTTCGTTCTCACATACATCCTCATTTAATAGTATTTTCAAGGGCTCATTTCAGAACCACCTACACTGCAATCCCAAACTATATGCAGAATGATTGGCAGCAATGACTGAACTTACATGAAAGAGAAGCTGGGGTGGATTTTTTACCTCTAAATACTGAATGCCAAAACAGCTAAGATGGTCTGAAAGGCTGGTGAGTAAATGCTTGTGGTTCAGACAGCAAGATTTAGCAGCATACTTATGAAAATTGGCTTCATGCACTCTTTATATGGGAATATACTCACCTTCGTCCCTTCTTTCTGAATGAGAATGGCTCCTGAGAATGGCTCAGAAGCACCTGCCAGTCACTGATCTGAATTACCTTCCACCCAGCTGACTGCAGAGATTGTTAGAGTGCACCTGATGCACCCTCCCCAGCTTCAAGCCATCCATGGAGCCCCTATCCAAAGCATCTCAAGGTGGGAAAGCAATCCCAGGACACAGGCTTTGGCACTGGATGCAGGCATCCTCACCCAAAGCAAAGCTTCAACAGTCAGCTGCTCCCCAGAGGGGAAATGTTTGCTTATCCCTGGGAGGGAGGACAGCTCTGACCCCTTGTGTCATCATTGACAGGCACAGTGTGCTGATCCAGGAAGTTTAACCTCCCCAAAATAAATAGACAGCTTTGTAGGACCTGTTCTAATGGGCACCAGTTCAGAAAAGTTCAACAGAAGTGCAACTGGGCCTCCCATCACGTGAGTGTGGTATGAACCTACACCCCAAGTATTGATGTTATTTGGCATCTCTCCACAACAGATGGCATGGATGGATGTACAATAGACAGTTTTATTTCTTTGCCTATGAGCAACAGCTCTGCTACACAGCCACCAGTGCAATGCACCCATGTCTCCTTCTTTAGATATGGGTAAGACAGATCCCACCTGAGCTTACAGACATACAGAAGTGCTTAGGGGTTTCAATAATTAGTTCTAAATAAACCAAAAATTTTAAAGAGAAACAGACCTCACATTACTCAGAATACATCTAACAGCTTTCCTAGTATTTAAGAGCCAGTTATACTCCTCAGTTTGATGTAAAAAAGAAGGGGTAATTTTTGTTGGAAAAGTGATGAAAAATACCTAGCAACTTGGATGTCCCAGTGAAGAGAATGCAAGAGATTTTACTTTCAAAGAGCTCAGCAGGCACATTTGGCAAGCCAGGATCTTCTCCAGCACTTTCAAGTGGCATATCAAAGACATAACTTGAAATCAGGACTGACATTTGAAAAACTTTGACCACTCCACCACATCTATGAAATCTTTTCAGTTCATGCCCTGAAATCAATTTACTTTTTGGATTTCCTAAGAGAATATACTCAGTGAAAGAAAGCCATATATCTGGAGGTGGATTACAAGGCAGTATTCCTGATATAGCTGTAATCAAACTGAAACCAAGAAAAGGGAACATTGAAGGCTTGGGACTGAGACTAATGATCATGACTGCATTTAAACCTGATGAAATGGGAAAAATAAATCTTGAGACCAGTAGTTCAAAACAAAATGTCCTCAGCTGAAAATAAAGATGTCATTGTCAGAAATGTCTAAGGATGGTTTTGTTTCATTTTACAGAAGCATGCAGCATCCAAAAATGTCTCTGAATTAAAAACTAAAATAATTAAGGATATCTGTTAATACTATATATTCAATAAACATTTTTGAATATTCAATATATGATGAATATTCTTATATTAAGAATGTAAAAATAACAAGCATCTTCCTTGGAAGCATTCACTGCAGTGTTTTAGAATTACATGGACTCAATTTATATTGCCTTTCTAGGACAGCAGTTCAGTGATGCCAATCCAGCCCACAGAGACTAAACTGTACACCAGGGGTTTGTAGAGCATGGCTGCTTGCTTGAATCAGGATGTAGAACTGACAGCAGCCATAGCCTTCGGCATGTGAAGAGTTCTGGGATATCATTATTGCTGCACACATAGTTTGGGGCTCTTGTATTCAGTGTATTCTGTCATGACTTATAAAACACTGCATCAGCCAGGCAACTTGGAGAATTTAAATTAGCTTTGATTTTCTTTCTGTTTATATGCTCAAGTCAGAACACCTACCTTTCTTCCTAGTACCTCCTGCCAAATTTTAAAAACACAAGCATGTAACAAAAAAAGCACTTTAGTAACCTTTGCTGCACTAATCAACATCAAAGCTAATAACTCTCAGTTAATACCACACTTATGTTGCTGTTGGCCTGATTACTATAATGTGACGATGTTTAAAAGAAAAGGGGATTTCAGGAAAGTTATCAGGAGCTGCCTGTTCACATAATTTTCCCCAGGTGATAAGAGAGAATCGTGCAAGGATCTGGCACAGCTCAATCACACAATATGGAAAAATAAAAGGAAGTTCTGTCAGTGGCTTCAGCAGCTGTGAGACCAAGGAGCAGGTGAACTCAAATAATGTGGAAAGGCAGACTGGGCAGTAAAGATGACACTGTACCTAAACCCCAAATGTGACGGTCAGATATCCATATCCAACTCCACAGCTGCACACCTGAACAAAACCAGCCTGGCTTTCCAGGGTCTGAGCAGCCACGGGTTTCACCAGCTCCAGCTGTAATTGCAACAGTCCTCACTTCTGAAAGCCAGCAGCTTTCACACATTTGTCTAAAGGACATCTCAGCTCAGGCATTGTGCATCCTGAATTTCATTTTTCCTACTGAAAAATTCAGAGACTGGAGTTATATAATAATAAATACATTTATAAAATAATAAGGTGTCTCTATTGTACTATTTACTTCGTTTTGAAAACTTGCCTTTTCATTTTCCATTTAAAGGGTTTCAGTGTATTTTCCCATGTGAAACATGAACACGAGTCACATCAGCTTTTATTTACGTAAATACAGGCTTCTAGCTCTCATAATAACAAAAACATGAGAAGTGAACATTTATCAAAAAGCCCAACAACAAATCAGGAGAACTGATTGACAAAGCAACTCAGGTGCTGAGAAAGCCTCGAGCATGTTTTTCTGACTAGGGGTGGCAATTCAATAGGTATTCTGCTGGAACCTGTAAAAAATACCAACCAAAATGTTGCACCTAGAAATAAGAACAGAGGCAAAAAAATTGCCCTGTGTGCTGAAATGCCATTTACCTGCCTGTTAACTGCCCAGTTTGGGTACCATTTCAGAGACTCCACGTTACAACAGTTGAGATGAAAAGATATTTAGTTCCTTACAGCATTCATTAGTTTCAGATACTTTTAGAAATTGAGAGAACTAGGTTAGCATTTGCATTTCTGCATACCTCCAAGGGATGAAAACAAGCTGATTAATGGTAACAGCGCAGAGAAATCGATGTGAAAAGCAATAAACTGTCCTCACAGTGCCAATGTGAGCTCTGCAAACAGTTCAAGCACATCATGACCAAAAGATAGATGGTATTATCAGATGGAACTGGGCAAACACAGGAAAGAAATAAGTCATACCTAGAGCAGCTGAATTGAATGAGGAAACACAATTTTTCTTTCCATGTGACCACTCAGATTTAGAGCAATTAAGAGACTTTTATGAATATTTTAAGTTCTACATAAAGTATTTTTGTCTTGCTGGAAGAAAACTAGCAAGGGGTGTAATTCTTGTTTACAGCAGCAACTGCTTTCCACTGATCTATGTAGAGACAGAAATGTAATTTTTCAAATATGAAGATCCTTTTGCCTTGCCAGAACAACAAAAAACATTACAAGTGTGAGATGTTTGTCTGAGTGTTTTTTCTCCTTTTAAAGAGAACTGATGTTAAAATAAAATGTGTAAATAGGGGGAAGACACATAGCTAGTCTCCTGATATTCTTCATAGCAGGAATTAATCTGAAAGCTGTTTCAAGTAACTAACAAAACCCATATCCATTAAAACCTACACAGATCTCATTGCAAGTGAAACACAGATATTGGGGAGGTTCTCATAGCAGAGCCTTTTCAGAGTCTATCTGAAATTACAATAATCATGGGAGGACTTCTGGTACAAATAGGAAAAAGACCGATAACAAAACAGGATTAGATGGTGTTCATTTCCAAATTTAAGGACACAGAGTTGAGATAGATTGGTCACTGAAAAATAAAAAACATGCAGACTTCAGAAAATATTTTGCAAGGATATGGGGAGCCACAGGTCTCTATGATTAATGCTTGTTTCTGGCAACTTTGTGAAGCCTTTAATAAAGGTCAACAGATACCCAGATAAACACAAGCTCATTGCAGAGTCAGTACAGCTGCTGTAAGGGGAGCCCTGCCTTTCCAGCCTCTTGGAGTTCACACAAAATGTCAGCAGCCAGGTGAATAAAAGGGATTTATCTCACATAATCTGGATTTCAAGAAGAGTTGTGATAAAGATCTTAAGTTCTTGAAAGCTAAAAGCTTCAGGATAAGAAGGGATGTTTCTGAATGGAAAAAGAATCATTTAAAAGTTAGGAAACATAGGACAGAACTAAGAACTCAGGTCCCAGTGAAAGGTTATCAGTGAAGTTAATTAGGAACCCACACTGGAGTAGGGAAGACAGCATTATAAATCCACAGCTAATTCACACATTGAATTCTGCATGAAGCCCTGGCCCTCTCACCTCAGACAAGATAAATTAGAGCTGGAATATGCCCATGGAAAGGCAGCAAGAATGATTAAAAATCAGTCTAAGAAATGATTGAATAGTCTGGGGCCCATTAGTCTGGAAAACACCTGACTTAGGGGGAAAAGGTCTGTAAAAGGATGACTGAGGATGACTGGCATCAGTGTGGATAGTGACCGATTGCTTGGTGTCTTCTCCAAAGCAGGACCTTGAATCTACTAAATGAGGTAACAGCACTTCTGGTCTTCACTCAGGCAGGGTCACCCTGTGAAAAGACTCTGAGTTCAAGGAGCTTACATAGGCTCAGGAGGAGACTGAATCAGAAAACTGAGTTTTCTTTTAAGCAGAACACAGGATACAAAAACTGGTCCCTGAGTTTCTGTCAAAGGATTTCAATTTCATCATCCTGCAGCTGGGCAGGTGAAGCTCTTCAGGGGTTACTGCAATATACAGACATGCCAATAATGTCTCCTGCAGCAAAGTAAAAACAGCCCTACACTGAAGCTTCTGCATTCATTTTTACCTTAAATTTAAATATCTTCCTTGCACCTATGAATCCAGAATCAGCATGTACACAGAATCCAATCAGAAATCTTTCTACAACACTGCATTAGGGAACCACCTGATGTTCATCCTGCAGTCACTACCTGTAAGATGAGCAAACAGCTCAACAGAACAGCAGATGTTGCAGAATTATTGCTCATCTCCTGGTTTATCACATTTCCACTATGATGAAATCACAGCTTTCCTCGTCCAGTGTAATTTCAAAGCTGAAGTCGGCGCTTGCCATAAATGCTGGTCACATTTCTCCAGCTTCATTACAGGCTCCTTGCTGGGCTGGAAGCAGAAACCTCATTAAACATGACTTGTAGGTCTAATAGTTAACTTGCAGACCAATGAGAGAAGTCTACATTAGCTCTGTCCAGAAGGTGGCTGCACTTAATTGCTTCTTTCAAAGACCCGTTCTTTTGTGAAGAATGGTGGAGAATTGCTGATCATTATTACCAATTTGCTGGGACACTTAAAACATCAATCTCCTTACACAGAAAGCATTTGCTGAAATTATCACCATTTACACTGCCTGATGAGCTTTTGCTCCTCTTTGCAATTTGGAAGTAGGCCACCCCATTAATAGATTCTCAGACAGGTTTAAGCAGGAAGGCATTAGTATGTCCCTGCTAGTAATAACAGTGCCATGGCAGAAGTACCAGTGAGCCTGCTGAAAGGCAATCACAGAAGTACCTATAATCTTCGTGCAAAATTAAATTGCAGCCATGGAAATTAAAATTAGCACTGGTTTGTTGGTTAACGAATGGCTGAGGTCTTACAGAGTAGTTCTAATTTTAATGAACCGAGAATAGAAATGCCAGTCAAGTAGATATTTAACCCTAAAATAGAAAAATTATCGTTCTCTGGTTGCTGCTGAATGAGGCTGGGGATGGAGCTAATGGCATAAAGATGACCTATTTTGGTCCAGATCTATGCAATCTTATGCCAGGTACCTCTGCAAAGAACTACTCTTAAGGGATGCTTGGAGACCAGCAACATCCCCCTCCCTACCCTTCACACCTCCCTAAAACCCTGAGGTTTAGGGGAAGAGCTCTGGTCCTCTGTTTCTTTACCCGACCTACTCCAAATCCCCTCACCACGGCAGTTGCTGATAACAACAAACCAGCCACACTCGCAGCTCCTCCTCACAGCTGCATCCTCAACAGCAATCATTGCAGCACAGAGCCACTGGTGTCAAACAAAAGGGAGAGATTCTTCATGAAGGGCAGTTCAGGAGTCACTTCTGCCATTTATCATTGCACTGAAATGCCTCAGAGTCCTAAAGGCAATCTTAGCTCCTTCCCATGTCCCAGTTACTGACGTTAAGGCTGTAAGCAGGAACATCAAGATTCAGAAAAAAAGGAATGAAGACACAGGACATAATGGTTTGGGTGGCTATTCTCCCAAATCCTGACTAAGCACTCTTTGGCACCCTGAAATCATTAGTACCTTGTTCCCATGGCAGCAGCTCATTTTAGAGCAGTTTAATTCCACCCAAGACTAACATGCAATGTTGGAAATTATTCAAGTACCTACTACCAACTTCCTCCCACAGATCCACAGCACATGAGGCAAGATTCAAAGCTTATTTCACCATTTTTTTTAGCAAAACTTTTGCATTCAAAAAGCAACACAAAACCCCATCACAAGACCTGTACCAGGTCAAAATGAAGACAATTCCATTAAAATGAAGACTCTTTTGGAAAAGGAAAGGTGCAGCATGCAGTTGGCAGCGGTGGCACAGGGCGCTGCTCACCTGGCACAGCTCTTGCGCAACGCAGCAGATTGTGAGGGCTCAAAACCTTTTAATGAGAGAGTGAAGGAGGCTTGAGTAATCAATAAAGCAACCAATGATAACACAACACCTTTGATCTGCTTTTGCTTACTCAAATACCAGCTCCTTAAAAATCCAGGAATAAAGAAATACAGTAAGCAGACACACCTACAAGTAGACTCCTGCAGTTATACATTTACTACTGCTCTACTACTGAACAACACAGGGCAAATTAAGTAACTTCTACGTTGCAGGCACCTTTCAAAATGTGCTCCTAGCCAGCTGTAGAGAGCTGTGAATTCCCTTACAGTTTAGATGTTAAACCTGAAGACATAAAGGACTTCAAATACTAAGCAGTTAACTGCCAGCCAATTTCAAAACAATTAACACACATGCAAGACAATATTTGTCTTGCAGCTAGTTATATGCCACATTGTTTCTCACCAGATTGTTTGTTTCCAACCCCCTCTTACCCAAACAAGCCAGAAATAGCTCTCTGGTTCCTAAAATGTCCCAGCTCCAACCATTCAGTTACTCAAAGCAGTCTAAGAGCTAAGACAGCCCTGCCAGCTACAGTCCTTACAAAGGTATACATTAATCCAGCTTGCATCAGGGAAATTATCTCTGCTCCACCCTTTTTTGCCATCTTCTGCTCAGGAAATATGTCTCCCTGCCAGGCAGCACCAGCATGTCACTAGAAATACGAAGAAGAGACAAAATTAATCAGGAAACCAGCAAGTTCAGCAAGGAAACAGGCTTGGGTGGGATGAAGTGACACAGGCTTGAGAAGTAAAATTAAGTCTAGTCCCACATCAAGCCTGGCTGGAGGCTTCTGTTCCCAACTTTTCCCTGGGACTGCTGTCACCTAGGGCCATCACCATGGCAAGTAATGAAGGCATAAAAGAAGAAAAGTCAAGTGCCCAGCACAGCCGGGTCCAAGGATGCTGTGCAGTCTCATGCAGAGCCAACAATCCAATTAGCTATTCTGAACAGTCACACTAAAAAATTACTTCTGTAGACCCTCTGTTCTGTTTGAAGGCAGAGAGACCTAACTTTGGATCTGCATGCTAAGCCTGGCACATCTCTAAAATAGTTTCACCAGCAGCAGCAGCAACAGAAAGCCAAGCGTAGGAGCCAGCAAAAAAACCAGAAGTGCAAGCTGTACAGTTCCAAGGTGGAAGAGACATCTTGCTGGCAGAAGAAATACACTGTTGTTCCAAAAAAGGGGGGAAAAAAGGGAAAAAATACATCCCAAAGCAAGATAACAAACAAAACAAACCCGACCTTGCAAGCTTTAGGCACCCTCCTATTGAAACTGATTATGCAAAGGGTGGTTTTCTTCCAAGGACACCACCAGACGTAGGTGGACAAATCCCACTGGTACAGGCAGGGTTCCTGAGAAGGCATTTAAGATCAAGAAGATAACATTTAAACCCTCCATTCCCACAGGAGGGGAAATTCCCATACTTTGTGCTTGCTGGGACACATTCAGTTTTCCCTCTGCTGTATTCTGAAAGTGTCTCAAACTCACTGCTAGCAGTTTTCCTCACACACTGAATGTGCTCAGTACGTTTGGGCCTCACCAGTTTCTCCACAACCTCCTTGAACTGAGAGGGCACTGAAGGGTAGAAGAAAATATTAATCTGCTGTCAAAGCTTCTCAAAGTGCATTCCTGCAGACAGTTCGCTGTGCTCACAATGTCAGCTCACCTTTAACATTTTGTCCACAGTAACTCCACAGTCCTTCCCAGTAGGACTCCACAAAAACCAGCCTGGCTAATGCTACCATCCAGTTCAGCCTATGACAAATAATCAGATTTACCCAAAAATTATACCCATTTAATTTCTTTAAGGTTGGTAATGCTGCCTCCTGTAACACAATTACAGTCTTTAACAAGAGACTTAAGGCAAGTGGAGTAACACCAGCGGCACCAACTGTTGCAGACATGCTGGAAGATGCAGAAGCTTGGAGGGTCTAAACCAAGCCAAGGACTTACAAGAGTCTCAGACCAGGTCTTAATTCAAAGGAGTGTATATTTGACTAATATTTGTCATGCAAACTTCTTACCCAGGATTTCCCAATTTCTGTTTAAAGAAACATCTTGTACTCAGTGATTGGAGAAATTGGCTGTAGTCCTGCAAATAGTAGCAAAAAAACCCATTCTATGCTGTGAAAGTACTGCAAATACTTCTCAGAGGCAACAGAAACGAAAACACTTTGATAATTTGTTTTACTGGGGAAAACAACATTTTCTAGCCATTACAGTTTTTTCCCCCACAGGCTCAAACCTTTGCCATTTCAAAACAAGCTGGTGTGATTGTCACTTGATATATTGCATGTGAATGCTTCCCTGCTACTTTGTTCTGTCCCTTCTTGCTATCATAGAGTAAGCCCATACATTCCTAAGACAACAATACCCATCTTTAATAAACTAATGGTCTGTGTAACATCCATCACAATGAAGCTTTGATGCTAGATTAGAAGCTCTAGATATTACCATATGAGTAAATAACAATTTTTTAGCCAGGATAATAACAAGAAGCCTAGATAAGCAAGTCCTAGCAAATAGCTGCAGCGGGCAATTGCTTGGCAGAAAAAGAAGCACACAAAAAAGAAAAATAAACCCAAAAGAACCAGACTGAAATAGAGAACTTCCTCTTGAATATTCCATTAGAACTGACAAAAGACTCAAAACTGAACAGTGTCTCGTTGTAAATTACATTTCCTAATATCATCATCTAATAGCTGATTAAGCCCTGCAGCCCAGCAAGCCAAGGCAGCCCCACTATCTGATCTCTGTTCTCACAGATACTCAGACTGTTCTCACAGATACTCAGACTGTTCTCTCGGGTACGTAGGCTGCCTTGCCGGATAAACCAGAGCATAAATCACAGAAAAGAACTGAGCACCACATTCCCTGTCACTTGGCTTTTCACTTATATTTGTATAAAACCACACAGGACAGCAAAATATTTCAGTAGGTAGGAGGCATTTATCCATTGTAGAACAAGTGAAGTCAAAGGCCAGAAAACCACCACCCAGCCATCCTTGCTGCAGAGTGCTTTTTGGGGCAAAATCATCTGACCCTGTCTCCTTCATGTGTAGCAGGAGTTCTACTACTGATTTTCAAGGGAGGCATCTCAGTGTCTCATTTAACATACCCAGAATTTCACATTAAATTGCTAAATCTACAGCAGATTACCTGAAATCAGGATTGCTACAGGTGAGTTTTGCTGAGGTAGCAGGAGTCCATGAGCAGAAAGGGTCACAGAATCACAGAATCAACTCAGCTGGAAGAGATCTTTGAGATCATCCATGAACAAACACCACCATCCATGAACAAAAACCAGACCATGGCACTAAGTGCCACACTCAGTCTTTTCTTAACCACCACCAAGGACAGGTGGTGACTCCACCACCTCCCTGGGCAGCCCATTCCAATGCCCAACCACTCTTTCTGTGAAGAACTTCTTCCTAATGTCCAACTTCAACTTCCCTTGGAGCAGCTTAAGACAGTGTCCTCTCATCCTGTTGTTGGTTGCCTGGGAGAAGAGATTGATCCTCACCTGGTTATAACTTGCTTTCAGGCAGTAATTCTGCCAGCTGCCCCTCCAATGAGAAAAGGAAATACCAAACTTGAACAGATTTCTTGGAGCAACACAGGAAGACACAGTAGTCTTTGAACTAGCAGGCTAAGTGTTCAACAAAATGAAGAGTAGCAAGAGTGAGGTATTTTGGTCTGGAAGCATATGGACTGCTTGGAATTAATATGCTGGCTGGCACTCACCAACCATGATCAAAGGTGTATCTTAAAGCTCACCATAGCAACCCCATGATCCAACCACTCACCACCTATTTCTGAGAACAACAGAGGAGGAAAAGAAATAAAGAAGCTACATCATTACTAAATGCATTTCTGCTCCTCATTTAATAGAGCTGGTGCAGATATGAGAGAAGGATGCAGGCAAGTACATCATGCACTCAGAAATTCCCCTAATACAACTAGTATCTGTGTTTTGGATCCATCTTGAGATTGGATTGAGCTGCAAAGGAGTAGGGAGATTGCAGAGGAGAGGCCAAAACAGCAATGCTATCTCTCACACTTCCTTCTTGCTTGCAATTGTAGAAACATCAGAGCTTTCAGCTTGTACACTTGACAGACTCAGTGGCGCAGTTCTAGATTTCCAAGGTCCCCATTATTCATTTCCCCTTGAGCTCCATAGTAGACAGCTTCATATTGTGTGACCTCAAGGGAGAGGGAATTCAATTTTTATTGTGTATCTTCCTGGGGGACTTTTCCCAATGACACACCAGTAGGTGCCTTGGCAGCTGACCAAAAACCCTGTCACTGCAACAGATCTGTCTCGGCCTGGAGAAGCAGATTGGGTCAGCTCAGAGATGAATCTTTGGGCTCCTGGCGGAGTGTTCACACTCAGGACATTAGTGTGACTGGGGAAAGGGCTGACAGCTTCACTTTATTTTGTTTAAACCCATAAATCTGCTGAAATAACACTTTGTTTCCCAAACTCTTCCACGTTCTAGGCTTAGGAGAGTCAGTTTTTATTGCCAACACCTGGCCCTGACACCAGCTTAGGGCTGCCCCATCCCACACCTATCGTGGAGCTATTTGCTAGGTAGATATCCTGGCAAAATTCAAACTCAGATTTTCTACATTGTAATTCTGGAAAGTCAACCAAGATCTCCAAGAATCCTGCTGCCAATAGGAAGACACCTGACTAATATGTAAAAGTATTTATTACCAACCAAGCCTGCCTGGAACAATAGGGCATGTTCATATTCCAAATCTGGCACTAATGATGAGAAAAATCAGTACCATTTTCAACACTTAGCTACAAAGATATTGCTTTCTAGCACCTATTTGTACTTAACATGAAATTTACTTTGGGATCCATGTCTAAAATGGATTCTTAACAGTGTCTGACGGAGTAGCAACAGCCAGACTGTAGAAAACAGCTTTGTTTCTTAATTCAATTTGTGGCTCACAGAGGATGGGGCATTTAGCCAGATGGAGCAAAGCTTGCAGTACATTTTCCTGGGAGTTGTGCAAGGATAAGTCAACAAGCAACAACTTAAGACTACACCAGCCTGCTCTAGCTCAACAGCAACAACTTTCTGCTTGCTAGCTGCCAAAATTTTAACAAATTAAAACTATTTACAAGAAAAAAACAGATGAGCATATTAAAGAAAAAAGGATCAGAAAGTGTCCTCACAGCACCGTATTACTTGCATTATTATTTGCATAATACATAGAGTGCTGAAGAGGAGCTCCATCTTTACCCCTCAGGAGGTCAGTGACAAGACTTTCTGTGTAAATTTGCTCATGTAGATTCAGTTACAGGATGCTCTGAGGTTATCAGTCAGTGTCCCTGGTTGCCCTAGTGAAATTTAAAACAGCTTCATTCAACATTATGGAAACAAAGAAACGCAAGCTGCTGGTAAAACATAACCTTTTCAGATGACAGCTGTGAGCTGCCTCTGGTCCATATGACATTTTACAATAAGGACTCTATCAGCAGACAGCTGCAGCACAGAAAGATTTTGGAATTGAGGTCAGCTACAGCTGTTCCACTAACACCTACACAACTCTCTGCCACAAAAGACACCCCTTATCTCACAGGTCCCATGAAATGTGGGACAGTAACACCCTTCCCCATGTCCCGGGGTCTGACTGTTCAGTTTCTGTGCAACCAGAAAGGGCAATAGCCTAAGAGCAGAGGGAAAGAAGCACTTGCAGAGGATGTCCCTGCAAAGGAGGGATGGAACAGTGAGCCACTGAGCTCTTGCCCTCCTTCAGAGCCCATTAAAGGTTTCAGGAGTGTTCAGAGCCAACTCAAACAATGGTATTTTTTATATTTAAAACTTCCTGGTATTAGAAAGGTATAAACAAATGGTTCACATGGCAAACAATTCCCTGTCCAAGACCAAGCAGAAAACACAATATAAATGCTGATGGTACTGACAGTCAAGCAGTACACTTGCTGCTGGTCCTCTTCCCCCCAAACAGAAGTTAAACACTCTGGTTACAATCTTTTCTTTTGAGCTGGTAGGAGAATTTTGCTCAAACCTTTGAACATTGTGACTTCATCCTACAAACCAATCCATGGGAGCAGATTTTCCAACCCTGATTTACACAGAGCTTTGAAAAGGCACTGGTAATATGTGATAGTGTTGGGGCAGGGGGAGAAATATCATGAGTGGGCCCCCAGATGTGAATTCTTAGGACTATCACTCTGAGTTTTTGTATGTCTCAGAAATAAGGCCCTAATTTCACTGGCATGCCCTCTGACACAATTTTAGGATGCATAAGCAAATAGTATGGGATGATTAAGCTGGTCAAATTCAACTCTGATCATCCTAACAAGACTCTTAGTAGACTTTTCAAGCTTTACGCATGACATAGTCGATCAATTACAACCTATATTAATGGGGCTGGGGGACAATATCCTCTTTTCTTCCACTGAAGTTACACTTGATAAGAGGATTTTATTTAATACATTCCCAGAAATACACTATTTTCTTCACATGTCTCAGGCTGGAAATGAGAGCTGCTGGGTTTCCTCAATTTACATGAAAGGGACAGTGGCATATGAAAAAGGGACTTACATGGCAGTGCTAAGAAACTTGGGCAAACTTGTCCAAGAAAAGCTATTCTTATATGCTCTTCAGTGCTGGATAGGGACACGTCCACTCTCCACATCCACTTTCCTCTGCTATTCACTCAGAGTCACACAGTGCTCATGCCCTGCCTCCTGGTAAAAGGGGAAAAAGCATTTATGTTCATACCTTAAAGAAAACCAACAAAGTGGAGCATGGAGGTGAATGGGTTTGCACACCTCCTTCCACAGAATGAACTTGTGCATGTGAAGCCAACCCAGGAAGCATAGAAGAGTGGTGAGGTAAGAACAAAACCAAAAAACGAAACCTTTGTCAGCCCACCTTTTCTACCTGAAATTAAATTATACAGGAAATATACCAAATCTGAAAGGGGAAAAGCATATTTAGACATTACATTTAAAAACTGAAGTGTGCTCTTCATGTATTTAGCTGCCAAGATAATTCTCAGAATGCTGGGTTTCTTCTGTGATATTTGTAAGTAATAATTACAGTGGAAGAGCTCAAGAGTACCATCTTCTAGATGATTAAGTGTAGCTACAAGAAAAAGCACTAATAGTGAACGTCAGTTTTGAGAAGGCCAAAAGCCCCCAGTTTGCCCTGGAGCATAGAAGACTCATGAGAATGAAACTGAGCCCTGGCAGTTGTTGGTCAAATCTCAACAGCATCAGAAACCACATGAAAAAAATGTGTTCCACTGTGCTGGGGCTAATCTTAGGAGCAATGTGATAACCCACAATGCTTCAGCCCTTTTAATCTTCCACCACACTTGTGAAAGGTCCTCAGACAACGTGTCTCCTCCAGGCTCCCACACAGCACATGGACCTGATTTCTCCAAGGCTGCTGATAGGCTGATGCCTTTCCCAAACATGAAGATCCAAACTCATGAACTGTAATTACCAACACTGCAGATACATCCAGATTAAGGAATCAAGTCACAGGACAGGTTTCACTTTGGACTATCTCTTCTCGTTATCATAAACACAATTTGGTTTCATCTGAAGGCAATGCAGTTTGCATACTCCAAAACTGCTCCACAACATGAAACAGAGCACAGGAAGTGGAAGTTACTCCACAAGTGGAAAATGTATCTGCAAAGCACAATCCTTATCTCAAAATAAAAATGCTTCTGGGAACACCCTGAATCCCCTCCCACTGCTCACAGTGCAGCACAGCCGTCAACCTCAAAACCAGATGAGAGTTTAAGCATGTACTACACTTCACCAGGTGCTTTGATTCTGGTGGTACAAATGTGTGTAAAAATAGAAACTTGCTTTTTCTTCCCTTCTGAGACTTGAACTCACATATGGACCACACCTCATTTAATTAAGACACAGAAAATGACCACAGCTGAGGAACTGTGGGGGATCATAGCTCCCTCTTGCTAACACCACATACTGTGTTTTCACAGAGGATCCACACATGCCTGATTCATGCAGGTAAGCAGGAGGGAGAGAGATTGCTCTCACAATCCTGTCATTGAAAGTGCCAATCTGACAGTCTGGGCCATGACTGCCACTCCAGCCACTGAAAAGGTGAAGTTTGGTTTGGGGCTCTCCTAGACCCTACAGACACAGCACTGCAGGGCAGAGCATCACAACACTCTATCAGGTGTCCCAAGAGCTGCCTCTTGGTTTCCTGCCTTGACCACAGCTCAACTGTGCCTGCATCTCTTTGGCACAGTGTAACCAGAGTGTTTATTTCCTCAATAAGCAATGAGGAAAGAGCCTTTCTGCCTAGCTGAGCTTCTCAGTGTGAACTGCACAGGCTTTTTTCCAACTACACTGTAAGACACAAAGCAATAGAGAAAAAATTCCATGTATCACGCATGGAAAAAGAAGACAAAAGACTATTTTGGGTGACAAAGGCCTGACATTTCAAAGTGATGGATCTGTGGTCTGTGCAAGGAGTCAGCCTCACAATTTGCAGCCCACATTACAGCGCTCCAAAGCTATTCATGCGGATTTGCCAATGACGGTACTGTGCCTGCATGCTTGGCACTCCTGGACTATTCCAGAATTTCCCCCAGTGCTGACTAGACACATTCTTCACCATGCTAAGGAGAGCGTGACCTATTGCTTCAGGCTGGGGGGAAAGGCAGATAATTGCTTTTGAGAAGCAAAACCTCAATATTTCTCCATCTTCCAGGCTCATGGAGGAACAGCTCAACTCTGCTTTCCCACCCATCAGACCAGAACAGCGATGCCAGGTCAGTGCAGCTGTGCACTGCCTGGTATTTATAAGGAATTTGACATTTTTGTTCTGATTTAGAAAAGCATAGAGCTCAATCCGTTCAATAACTGGCTTTATCTGATTTGAATTGCCCTTCTGCCCAGTTGGCTTTGGTGCATGCTCACAGCACTGGTGCTTGTCTTGGTGTGACTGTTCAGCAGCAAAGGGAGCCCCAAGCTCCATTCCCAGAACTGCCTCAGCTTATCCTCTCGCAGGAATTGCACAGGGACTTCTCAGAGAAATGGCAACTTTTCTGTTCACAAACAACTCAGAAAGCTGCCAATTAACAGCAATCCTGCCTTCCAAAATAAAACTTCAATAGACTTTGTCCCCCTTAGATTCATTCTGATTTATGCAATTACAGGGTGTGTCTGTACTCACAGCTCTCCAGTGTGCAAGTGAGACGCTCTGGAAAAGGTTTCAATGATATGTGAGCAGTGGGGTATTCCCTCTGAAAAAATCCTACTGACAATGGTATTTTACTCCTAACCAAATACAGCTCTCCAGACATACTTTGGGACATACTAATTAAGCTTACAGTGACTCAGTGACAGAAGGGAGTATCACCACAAACATGCAAGGAAAAACAACCCAAGACAGAGAAAAAAAATGGTAAATTACTTATGGGTAACTTAGAAAATACTCAAATGGTAACAATTTTCCCGAGATGGATCAGCAATAAGAAAAGAAGTTACTGGGAGCCATTTCCTAAGGAATTCAGGTCCTCAGTGTTTATTTTCACACTGCACTAGTGGTACTGATGGTGCAAGGACCAATATCCATCCAACCTGGTTTTTTCAATGAACAAGCCCTTAATACTCACAGGTACTGTTAAGGCCCAACAACTGCCTTCCATACACACAGTTCCCAGGAAAGGCACATGTAAATTACATTACGCCATTTTATTTACTGGGGACTTGTTTGCTCAAGCACAGCAATGTAAGTGGATAATGAAGTCAATGAGATTCCAAATCCAAGGCCTTACATGTTCATTTGTACAGGCAGACAGCAATCTCTGCATGAAAACAGTGCCATTTATACAAAATTACTACATTAAAGAAAAAAGTTTTGTACAGAAAGTACTGTATCTATATTCTGCTGTGGATACATGGCACTAGTACATACTGCAATGGGTGTGACTGCATGTCAGCAAGGTCAGTGTAATGAGATAAAGGGGCATCTCCTTGCTCGGCATCACAGATCACACGTCCTACAAACTGCAGTCTACCATGGAACCAATAGCATCATTTTTCAGAGACTAAAATGAAATGTCAATCTCTGGATAACCTACAGAACACATCCACTAACAATGAAGGGGTGGGGAGGTGGGCAGGGGGACACGGACAAACACATATAACCCACATATGAAGTGAACCGAAAATGATGTCACAGATATTGAACAAAATGTTTACAAGATAGTGGCTGGTTAAATAAACAGAAGGCAGACAGAAAGGAAAATGACCTTGTTCTGCACAATAGAGGGATTCATATGGATGAACCAGATACCTCAAATTACCAGCTACAAGAACTGTATTCCAAATGTAGCTCAACCTCCATCATATTAAGTCCTGACTCAATCCTGTTTGCAATATGAGAAAACACAGAAAAAATCATGTCAGTCACCTTTCTCAATCTGACCACCTTCCACCTGCTAAAAATGTAGCAGCATACAGAACAGAAGCTCCAGGTGGTATAAATCAGTTCAGCTCTGTGGACACCAGGGATGGCAAAGGATAATATATCTTTGCAGTAGTTGTTCTCCTGCAAAATCAAGTGTACACAGAGGTTGATCTCCTCTGGCAGCCTGCATGCAAAGGCATGAATATGGACATACTCTGGGGCAAGTTTCACAACCCCCTGTGTCACACCCCTGAGTTGTGGAACTACTCATATAAGGGGGTCTTTACTCTGCCATTATCCTTTTCTGGTCATCAAAAAGAAAAGAATACAGGGATGACACAGTGGGAAAAGTTCAGCTTCATTTTTTTCAAGAGATGTTTTCTTTTAAGGAGCTCTAATCCGCAAGACTGTAACTTTCACTCTTCAAACGGAGCTCAAATTCCTGACCTTGGCACTCCATCACAGAGGACTTGTTTTCACTCACATGGATTAACTGTCACTGAACAACTCATCCAGGATAATTGGCACAACCACTCCTCTTCTTCAAAGCTACCATTTCCTCACCTATTTTCCCTTCCTCCTCCAAAGAGTACACAACACACAGTATTATAACAGTGACTTTAATTACCACCACACCAACTGGTGAGAGCGTTATCCTGAATAAAGCCTGCCAATTACAGCCAGCACAGGCAGGCACAGCACAGAGCTGGATAAAAAGCACCTTTGGGTGTCCTGCTCCAAGCACCAGGGGCAGTTTATGCACATGGCTATAAATTCTGCTTGCTCCTGGGAACAGAGCAATGCAGGAAGAGCGCCTGGCACACGCAGCTACCTTGCCTCCATGTTACAAATAAGCATGCCAGTCCTCTTCCTATGGACAAACCTATAGCCAGTGCTCTTATCTGCACATATCCACACAGCTCACATGCCAGTGGGGAGGCCAATCACCCATCCAAGGCATTATCTTGGAGTTAAGTCCAATATAATTTGTGCTGCGCTGGAACAAACACCTTCCTCTGGCATTAATTGGGAGTGCAAAAGAGGGTAATAAACAGATATAGGCTCTGTTGTGTGTTTCAACTAGTGGTGCCATGATCTGACATTCTGTAATCAATTTCTTTTTTTTTTCTTTTTTTTTTTTTTTTTTTTTGTGTTAAACCTCAGGGGACTGCTTTGAAAAAGTGTTTGTCAGTAAAACCTGAAAAAAGTCCAACCTCTTCCTTGGAGAAAGAAAAGCTTGGACGTGTGCGTGGAACAGGAGCTAGAACTTTAAAAAATTTAGCAGTAAAGAAGGCTTCTTAACACCCCTCCCTGAAGTTTCTATTTTTAAACTGAGCTTCACAATTTTTAACATCCTCGAGATCTCCAAGACTGACAAAGTTTTCCTGAATCTTTAATATTATCACTAACAAATGGATGAGCAAGGTACTTTTTGAGAAGCATCATCACAGCTATTTTGACTATACCCACACACTAGAGTTTTAATTTTGAACACCTAGCCAATATGCAATCTGTCTCTCCACCCTTGAATTGGTCTCTGTTTCATTTAATTTGGAAAAAGAAAACTGGAAAAACAGCTAGCAGCCCCAAAATAGGGCACTATTTTGCCCACTCTCCCATCAGCAATAATTAAAGGGCTGCAGTTCAATGGCCCCCCAAATTACACATCCCTCCATCTGTGCACTTGCTCCTCTTCCCTTACATCCAGCAATCATAGAGTCTCTTAGGATGTTCCTCAGTTTATGAAACACAGAGAAGATGGACCAGCTTCCTCTCACATCAGCTCGACTAGTCCCTGGATTTTATATGTGGGACACAGTGGTCTTGCACAAACAGATGTGCAGAAAAGCCCAATTATCCTGGCTTAGAGGGAACATCAAGTCACCTCCAGGAGAGCTAAGAATCCAGTGCCCACACTCTTTCAAGGGATTTACAGAGCTCAGGAAACCTCCCTTGAGAAATCCCAGCCCAGATCAACTAAAATGAAAGGAGATGACAAGAAGTTGTTAAATGCTACTATTGTAAAGCACCTTCTTAATTTACAGCACACCTCTGAAGCAGGAAGCAGCAATCAAACACCAGCCTTTGTAATTATAGCACAGGAGCCTGCCTCCACCCTCACAGCCAGCTGGAACTGCTCCCACTTCTGGAGACTCTTCAGCAGCCATGCTCACCCACAGCAATGCTGCAGCTCTGCATACAGCTTCATACTGCCCCACACCACCAGCTCTGGGACCTGTCTGAGCAGCTCCTTGCCCTGACTGGACAGGATAGGGACTTGGGGACACTGCTGCAATGCCAAATCTCGACAGTAGCAAAACAGGACAAGCAGCTTGTTTCTCTTGAACTGAGGCAGCTGTAAGAGAAAGGCAAGAAGCTGGGGGGAGCAAACATCAGTCATCACACAGTGAAATCTTCCCTGACTTCACCCACCAGAGAAAAAAAAAAAGTAACAGGGCCTGTCCAGGGCCTACAGTTATTTAGATGCCAACCTGATTTATCTGCAGTGATTTCTGCTCCTACACCAGCTGTTCAACTCTCTCCTGGGCAACTTGATTGGGAATTTTATACCCTGAATGGGCCATTTCAACCACAGTATATTACTAGTTTCTCACAAATGTTCCTCTCTGCTTGAGGGAGGAACACTCATCCATCAAATACCTTGGTGCCTTCTCTGCTTGCCACTTGCTGCAACTATTTGCTTTGGCACAGCAGATCTCTGGACAGCAAGCAGGCACACTGTTATTTTCCCCAGTGACAGCACTGAAAAAGGAAAGCATATAAATTATAGCAGTCTTGGGGCTGCCTTCATTTATCCAGCAAGGAATGGGATTTTTTTGTGTGTGTGTCTCCATTTCTTTTTTAAAGATGCTGTAGAACTGCTCCCAGTTTTGCTTGCTCCAGAATGGACAGTGCTGAATATACCATTCCGGAGGGCTTAGCAAATATAACTTCAGGAAAGAAAACTTTTTCAGCACAAGGCACCTGCGCTCTGCATGCCCTGGGAGACTCAGGGAAGGTCCTCTGCCTTGTTTTTACACACATTTCGCATAATTTAACTCTTCTAGAGCAGCTGTAGTGTAGAATACCAGAAAATTCATGAACATCTAGTAAAGGGCATGTCCTGCTTGCACCTACAAACATGGCAAGTCCCCAGCATTGCATCACACTGTCAGTCCATGAAAGCTGCAAGGCCCAGAAAAACTGGACTACAATGACAGCCCAAATGTATATGAAGATAATGCCTTTATATATTCAAGCCATGAGTACCACCCACAGGCTTGATTTTCTACTTGTTCCCATCGTCTGCCTTTGCCCATTCCCCAATGTCCCCCCACTTCCAGCAAAACTTCAGTGGGATTTAGATCAGGACTTAACTAGATATATAGAATCAAAAAGACAAAAATCCATTTCAAGCCAAGGAGAGATTGAAAACAATCAATCAGTGTCTTTGAAAGTATTTAGATCGCTTCTCCTGGGAAGGACTGCAGCAAACAAAGTGAAGCAATGTGTCTACCTGAGTGGGGTGCCTGAAGCTGCAGGAAGATAGCTGTGGAAATAAAGCAAAGGCTCTGGGCTGCTGTAAGACTAATTAAACCCTGATTTAATTGGGGCTGCAATTTTTAATCAGGATTTTGGAGACTTGCTGAAGCATTTCTTAACATAATTTCATCCAGCAGCCCCTGAAATGTATTCAGTGTCAATTGGTATCTTTTTTTCTGGGACAAACATCTACACTGGCAGCTTCTACCACTGACACAACACATCAACTCACATCAAGGAAAAAATCAGCATTAGCTAAAAATATCTGAATGAAAACAAAACAATGTTTCAAATGGCATTGTATTACCCTGCCTTTCTTTCCTTGGCTCCCTCTTTGTTTTCTATGGCCATTGACATAGCCTCTGATAGCTGCAAAAAATTGCCTGATTTCATATTAGTTTTTAAATAGCAGTGGGAAAAATTTCCTTGAATTACATTTATGAGAAAACGCAACCTGATAAATTTCACTTGTAAACAACCCTTCCAAAGTCTATGAAGAACTACTGAATATACCAAGAAAAGGCCCAGTAAATGAGCTGTGAAAGGAAACAGTGGCAGGCATGATGTATTTTTCCCCCTCACTTTCCAGAAGCTGCTCATTAAGTCCAGTTTTAAGTGGGGTGGAGACAAGCCACAGAAATTCCCAGGATAACACTGGTGTCTGATTAATGAGAAATGTCACATCAATCCAACAGACTTGTAAGGAAGATGTGACTGTTGCATGCACACAGGCACTGACATTTCACTGTGTGTTTGCCCCAGAGCATCCTGCCCACCTGCTCCCTTCCCATTCAACTCAAACCTTCCTAAAATTAGGACCACTTCTCCAGTCTTGTTCCAAGTTTCCACCTTTATCTCCCAGCCTGCCAGCGCTGCTTAAACAAAGAATTTAGGAGCGGAAATGACTGTATTCTGTGAGAGGCACACTCCAGAGAGCAGGAGGACGAGCACACAAACCCAAACACAGCAGTGCCGGATGCTTTCACAAGGGAAACCTTCTGCATCCTTTCTTACAGTAGAAATGAGCATAGAGAGGAAAGAATGACCTCCAGATGTAAGTCATCCTAGGAAAGTTACTTTAAACGCAAAGCTTAGGATTTTGTGCTTTTTGTGCTAAACACAAACCCTTAGGGGCCTTCTCTGAAGTCTGCTTAGGTACCCTGCACACATCTGCTGGGAGAAAAGGAGCAGTGTGTCTGTTTGATACAAAGCAAGTACAGAAACACACTACATTATCCTGCACAACCTTTTAAAACATTTAAATATGAAAGACTAGAAGAGGAGGCATGAAGACAATTCCCCATATTCCTTGGGATGGCAGGAGGCTTGGAATGCTCCTTTAGTCCCCTCACAGCCAGCGGGTTGCTCCAGCACATTTCAGCATTTTCCAAGGCATCAACCATGGCCAGGATCAACATATAATGCTCTGTAAAAAAGTAAAACCCACCAAGTTGCCCAGGAGTGCTTTGGCTGAAGTAATTCAAATAGCAAAACAGCATTTTTTTAAAAAATAAATTTATTTTAAGTTGATTTGGCTTGTTTCCAACACCAATTAATAGCAATATTGAATTCCTGGGTAGATAAATGTGCAGCTTCTGCCTACTGGACTTTCATGTAATGACACTGTAAAAACCTAAAAAAACCTGATTCTATCTGCCAGAGACTACAAAAGCTGTATTCTCCCAATACAGACCTTTCTACACTCCCTGTTTTGAAAGGATTTACATACAAATTAATTTTTAATTTGGCATTAAGAACTGCAGTACAATAATTTCTCTGTCCACCATAGCCATGTAATTGTTATAATTCAGCTTTTTTAGGCATGCATTCTTAGATATCTACAGAAATGCTTCTATCTCCCTGCTGCAAGAGAAACAAGCCAGCGCTCCTCTGCAAGACACTTTTGTTCATTTTCTGTAACAAAAATACATCAACTCTGCTGCTTCTTGTGCAAACTAACAAAGTACCCTAATTGACAGCACTAACACTCATCAGCCTGCCCCCACGAACAGTAACCTTTTCCCCCTGAGCTCCCTCACATCCACCCAAGGTCCCCACCGTGCATGGTGTCCAAGCCTCTCCAACTTGACTGCTGATGCTTATCCACTGCCCAGCCCCTACTGTTACACTTAAACCAGAGCCTTGCCTCACACAGAGTGATCTCTGTATCAGAAAGCACCACTTGGGGTAACAAAAAAAAAACAAACAAAAAACAAACCAGCACTGCAGTGCAAGCTCAGGCATCTCAGAGACAAAAATCAATAGGGAAGTTTGTAAAAAAAGGAGGGGAAAAACAAAGAGGATACAATGTTTTGTTTAACTGCATTATCATGCTTTGGACGTAACAGAGCATTCTTTATAGGTGACACAGAAAGCCATTCCTAAACATTTGGAATATGTAACATTTTGTGAACTCTAGACTGTAGATATTTTGGCCCTTTAAATCAACTTAACATTTTTCAAGTATCAACTTGGCATAATTTCTTTTTGCTACTGTATTTAACATCCAAGGGACACTTCTTTCTTGCATCTTCCCCACACCCTGCTTCAGGAAGGGACAAATCACTGGAATAGGGACCAGCAACATCAAAAGAAAGCTGCTTTTTCATTTTTATGCATTTGTACCAGCTGGTAATTTATCGTTTACAAAGCTGGGGATGGCTGAAATTTTGTTCCAAGGAAACCATGCTCTGTTTAATAATGAGAACAATCAAATGCCATGATTTGTAGGAAGCAACTTTTTTCCTTGACCTTTTTATTGCTGGCAAAATGTCAGCAGATTATTGAAGTGCAGAGAGCACAATCTATGATAAATAACTTTGTGTTGCCACATACCAGACCAAAACACCCCCTCCTCCCAGTCCAGACAAACCTTAGCTTTCCAAAACAGCTCTGATTTATAAAGGATTATAGATAACCAACAGAGTCTGAATGCCAAGTGCAATATCGTGGGTGAACAGGGCTTGCTCAATTCCTGGAAGCACAAACAAGGGGGAAGGAACAAAAAGAGCAAGAGCCAGAATGCAGCCTTACTTCTGTCTTTGACAGCTGCAAGATCACTGCTGACACAACACATGCAATCTTCATCCTTACCTGAAATGCAGCAGCATGAAAAATTGAAAAGGATCCAGCAAAAAATCATAAGGCTGTCTCCAAGTCTTAAATCAACTGCAGTGGGACTTAAGATGTCCAACCTACTTAACTAATCAAAGACATTAAGGGATCACCTGATCATAGCCTGCAATCACTTAGAGGGAAAAGATGTCAGAAAGCTGGAAGAAAGAAGGTAGAAAAGTGGAGATTGGAGAGAAAGCACATATCTTTCACTGTAAAGAAAACTACCATTTCCACACATTTCTGAAGAGCACAAAAGAATCACCACCAAAAATTAAAACCTGCCTAAGGAAAATGCTGTAATTCAACCAGAAATTACTAGATGTAAGAATCCCAGGCTAAAATCCTTGCAGATGCAAAGTCAAATGACATCAACAGGATTGATACGGCTGGCTTTAACATCCAAGATGCAAAGAAAAGCTGAACTGTCCAGAAAGCAAACTCCAGCCTTCCTACCTGAGCCCACTTTCTCACCACATAAGCACCTTAGGAGATCACCATGCCAAGTGTTGCAGGGCCTTTCTCCAGCTGCCCAAGCCCTGCACCTCACTATGCTGCAATCAAGCAGCACAGCAGCCAGCAATGGGTAGCTCATGCTGCTTGTTAAACACTTCTGGCCCCAAAACACTGCATTTCTTCTCCACTTAACTTTTCTAAGGTCCACTTCCAAATCAGCCTGAAGAAAATATTGTTTCACTGACTTCAGTAAAATAAACCTTTTTATTATTTCCCACGCCGTTTCATTTCCTGGTACTCAAAGCTAAATGGCACAGATATTTACAGTACTGGGAGTCTCATCTGTAGCTCAGCTAAGACAGCCTCACTGAGCCAACAGCTCACAGTGCAGTAGGACTGCCCATTAAAAACACTACGGGATAATTCCAGGCTTCCTACGGGCACCATCGATGTGTACAGCTCAGCTCATTTTCTACACATTATTAAAAGCTACTCTCTTTAACTCACCATTTAATTTTGATGTTAAATGAAAGCAAAAAGCATGACAAAAGAATGGGAGAGAATAAAAAGGAAAGAAAAATATGTACCTGAGGACTTTCTAACAGGTTTATCCAGAGAGCAAACAGGCATACTTTGGCTGGAACTGGGCCAGCAGACAATGCCAAATAACCCCAAGAAGAGATCAGACCCTCTCCCTGCCCTCATAACAGAGCCCTGTAGGCCAACACAAGAAAATAAATAAAAGCCAATGCCAAAACTTACTTTGTTATTTTTCCGGTGCAGACAGAGGCACAAAGGTGCATTCTCCCCACAGCTACAGGAGGCCTGTGATGGAAGCAGGAACTAACACTGATCTCCTGATTTCAAAGCCAAATGCCCTAACCACAAAATTATCCTACTTGCATTGCCTCAACCTGTCTCGTCCAGAAGAACCAAATTACTGGAGAAGAGAAGGAGGGAGAGAAGGGAAGAAAACAGAAGGTTTATCAGGAATATTTCTGGTCCACCTGGGAGCAAACACTGCTCACATTGGTCCCCCATAATTGCACTCCAATCAATTTAGAACAATGGTATGAAGTTTAGTGCTTGAAATACTCAACTTTCTGAGAGTTTAAGCAAGGCTGACACAGACCTTCTCTTAAAGCAAGAAAAAGCCCCATATTGCTTAATGCTTTTTATACAGGGGCCTGGAATGCTCAAGAGATGAAATAATTCACACACTGCCTTTCCCCAGAGGTTCATATCTAGCCCAGATCACAAGTGTCAAGTACAATCACACACACTCTTGATAGACTTTGAGAGGTAAGAGCACAGCACGAGTGCAACTCCCAGGAGATAAACACTTGTATGGGACAAGTCCCTGTAGATCAACTTGGCAGCAGTCCTAGCAGGACTGCAAGGGAAGCCAATGCAGGAAACACTGCACAGAAGTGGTGTCTTGGACCCAAGGATACAGAGGTGAATAAACGAGGGAACATGCTTTGGTTTTCGCCTTAATAGCTTCAACTTCCAAGGACACAATGAAATTCTGCCCCAGATAGAACACTTTTATCCACATGGAGAGGCAGGGTGTGCTTACAGCAGTTCCATGTTACAAGTGGCATAAAAGATGCCATTCTCAATCACATCAAATATGCCAAGACAGTGAGTTGGTGTGTTTTTACATGGGGTACACAATTCTGCACATTCTGTGATTTGCTCAGGCTCTCAAACAAGGGCAGTGGAGGGAAGTAACAGCAAAAGGTGCCGCAGCTCCGGTGCGGGAAGAGCAGCAGTCGGGTGCTGGTGGATGGCACGGAGAGCTGGGTGTGCCCACTCAACCTGCCCGGGGACTTGAGATGTTGCAACTCGCTCCAAGCAGAAAAGAGCAACAAACCACGGCTTTCTCTGCAGTGTGGGCAAAGCACAGAGGGAGCAGAGCCTCGGGGGAGCCATGCTACACTGCAGTGCCTTGAGAGCTGCAATGACATTTGCTGTGTGTGCCCCTGCCTGCGTAGCTCCAGGCTGGGCTGGAGGGTGCAATCTGGTTCTTCACTCTATTTCCACAGCCATTTTCACTTGGAGTGCCTGCTGATTCCTTTCATAAACTGCTGCATCCCTGAGGTACAAGGGCAGAAAACTCTTCTAGCAAAACCTGTGAGTCAGCGATAGAGACGGGAAAATAAATTACTAAGGAACACATTGGGGCAGGTTTTCTTTCTTTCTGTCTTGAGCAAAACTGAAATCAGTTCTTCCTTCCCCCATTGTGGCTATGGTAATAACACACAACTATTCATTATCCTCATCTTAACTAGAAAAGCCTCTTTCAATTTAGCACTTAATATAATTACAGTAAATTAAACAGTGTCTAGAAAAAGTCTTACCTTTTCAGAGCTATTACCTTACCTCTGAGAAACTCTATCAGTTAAAAGTGAAGATAGCTATTAAACAATAAGGGTTTGTAGCTATTCAGTGAGCAGAAAAGTGAGATGTTCAGTAGAAAATTGTTCAAAATCTATTTCTAAATTCAATACCACATCTCCAAGGGAAAATGGGAGAATCTCATTAATGGTAGTGCAATGTCCCTCTTGCATTGCAGAGACAGTACTTGAGCACCAATTCTCTGCTCACTTTCCTTCACCTCAACAGTTTCCTTTTTTAATATGAGGGAAAAAAAGTCTGCCTTTTATAAAATCACAAGGTAAATTATTGCCTTTGTGTGCTTTCAGCAAAAGCTCTCTCTGGCTAGTGATACATCATTAATGTGATTTCTCCAAGAGACAGACAGGATAAAAAGCACTTGGCTGCCATGAAGTCAATGGGAAAACACACAGACTTTGAGAGGGTCATGATAAACAAAAAATAAAAGCCATAAATTTCCACACTGGTACTCTAAAAAAAAAGAGAATGACAAAGCATCTACAACAGGTACTCAAGAGAGGCATTTGGTAAATGGTCATTCAGTGTTCTCCTTAAAAAAAATCACATGCTGGCTTGGTAATACTTGGAGTGATATTAGAAGCATTATTTTTAACATAACATAAGCTTACCAGCCATCAGGAACAAAATATTAAGCAAGAAATATCTTTAATGTATTGCTTTTCAGCAATTGGGAGAACATTAGCAATAATTAGCAGCCAGCACTGGAAGTGCTCTCTGCTAACTGTGCATCTTGTGGATAACAGCAAGTCTTATGTTAACACAATGATGTCAGCTGACAACAGCTTTATGGCAGAGAAAAGCATATTGTGCATTTCTGGGAAAAGGAACCTTTAGCATTGTGGGGATTATTATGGTTAAATTGCTTCTGAGTCACAGTCTGTTATTGCTCAATGTTTCTCACTTGGTCCCTACCTACCTACCTCTTATTTCCTCATGGGGATGCACCTGTTCAAAGAGAATAAAACTGGCACTGTTGCACCCACTGTCTTAGCTCTTTTAGATAAGTTATTCAGTATCTTGCTTATATAATGAGATTGTTTTTATTTATATTACAGAACAGCCCAGCAAAATCCAAGACAATACTGCTCTAAATATTATGTGAATTTCCAATAAGAGACCTTTACACTAAAGAACACAATCCAGGCAGACAGAGAATGAAAAAAGCATGGAAAGCTGACATTGACACACCCTGGCCATGTACCTTCTCAGGGAAGTGAGAAATGAGAGACCCTGCACTACATTTCTCAGATACACTCTTGGCTAGGAGATCCTCCCAGCTTCTCAGCACACCTCACCCTCTTGGAAAGGAAAGCCTTCAGCACCTACACTGAGGGATTCCACAAGCCAGAACTTGAACAGCAGCTTGGGAAAAACTAGGTGAGAAGCCTAATGGTCTAGGCTTGGTTTAAGCAGCCTCCAGCCTTGTTCACAAGTGAAGCTCCTCAAGTCTACTGCAATGCATAGGTGTAGGAATAAATGAGTGCAGTGCAAGTACTAATAAATGACTGCAGGTGTGCCAAGGTGCCTCCCATGACCTGGAGTCCAGAGAGAAATTCAGGCAGTAACAGCAATTTGATTACAGGCAACAAAGCCTGGGTGGTTCATCAGTCAAAAAAAAAAAAAAGCCACAACACCAAAAAACACACTCAACAGACAAGAAATAGGGCCTTGTTCAGCATCCACTGAACCTGAATTAAAACAAAACAAAAAATCTTACACATGGTTATATACCATTCTATCTCTTCTTCAATGAGAAAGGCTACAAAGGCAGAACAAGACAAGGAGGCTGGGGCAAATGACAGATGTCAAAACGGAAATAAGAAAATCTACTATGAATGAAAATTAAAAATACAAACACTTTGTATTTCATATCTAACACACCTGTGTCCTGCTCTAGATGACAATAATAGAGCTCCATTGAAGGCAGTTTAAATTACTGCCTTGCCCACTAATGCTGTAATTTGTACAGTGCATTCAGTGATCACTGAAAGCCTTCATAGTCCAAGCAAGGATTTACAAATTTACAAAAAATACTGCTTAGACCTGAACTGTCTAACCCCATGAAAGACAATGAAATTATCTGCAAATCCAGATTACTTTCCTTAGTAAGGTAAGGGAAAAAAATAACTCACAGCATCAGCAGCTGTCAGGCTTGTAGGAGTGTGCGAGGTTCTTTTTCAAGGCAACACAGCAAGAAAAGACAGAAAGATTCATCTTATAAAATGGAAATCTCATTTATTTGCATCCATGCCAGGAGCTTGCCAGAATAACCACCCTGACAGAGCATTAATTCCAGTGGCAATTTCACATTCACATTTCAGGGATTTTACAGATGAGCCAGCAACAGCTCCCTGAATGAACTGTGCAATGTTTGATAAAGTGTATAAAAGCCTTGGCACCTCCTACTTCTACATAAAAATGATTCTCTCCTGATGGTGAAGTCACAGCAAAAAGAGAAAGTGCAAAAATATCAAAAGAAATTTAAATTGTTCTTTTCATTCTGCAAAGATTATTCACAATGAGCAACAGTTACCCACACCATGCAACGGGGCAGAATTCCCTTCCTCTCCTCACTGGGACATGGCAATTTATTGCTGTGAGGAGAGCATTCCCAATCATTTTAACCTGAGAAAAGAGCAAATAAATTCAACAATGCAGTGCTAGCATAGGCTTTGCACTCTTAACTGGCACCAAACAACAGAGGTAACAAAAGCCAAGCTGCCTCTGCAGCACTGAGGGTGGGACGGAACAGTGACACTACAACAGCTGGATGCAACAAAATGCATTGGCACAAAAATTAAAGTGCCTTTCAGAGCAATCTCACGATTTTGGTGAGAGAAAACTGAAAGAGGGCTATCAGGACACTGCTTTTGTGCCTGAAGTGCTGGGACACAGAAGGACCAAGCTCACATTTAAGCCTTGCACTCAGCACAGAACGAGACATTTCATCCCTCGATGCCTCTCTGCCACATCTGATAGATTAGCAGCAAGTCTGCTTTTATCTTGGTTTCTGCTGATCGATTTAGACAGCACACCCTTCAGGACTCTACTACAGCAGCACTCCAGTTTGGGAATACACACAAAATAGCTATTACATTATTCCTTGGGGGTACAATTTCACATTGATTGATTCACTGACAGATTAGATACGATGAAGCAGGCAAGCCCCATGTTGAGTTTCCCCCCTCCCCCCCATGAGGAGAGCTGCACGCATCCCAGTTTATTAAGGATTTCTCTTTTGCCTTTAGCTGGTTAATTTTTCACTGATGCTATAATCATGCAAATGGTAACCAGGTTGCCAAAACGCTCAAACTCATACAGCCCTGCAGTCAATTCCCAGTAAGTTGAAGCTTGGCATGGAGTTTAACAAAACACATAGAAAAACTACTATCAAGAAAACTGCCAGCACAGTGAAGTTATTGATATTGGAACGGAGCACAGACCTCAGTGGCACACTGCAAAAGGAAAGCCCAGGTATACAGCTGGCTGTTTATTAAACAAAGACGAGAATTGAGCCTTTTCAATTCAGACTTTGATTTATACACCTATAAATCCTTCAATGTGAAAGGAACGTAAAGGAAAAAAATGGCACAACTTCAAGTGTAGCTCTACAAACACTACAGAAAACTGAGACCAAAGAACAAGGAATATGCCCATATTTTTTATACAGCTTGAAAGAAATTTAAAAACACCACCACACGAGCAGCTGGACTATTCTAACCTTCTAACCCTAATCCCCCTTTCACATCACTCTCCTTCTGTGATGGGCAGAAACCATTTACAGGTAACTTACTAGCCTGCTGTTAGCTGCTTCCAATTTTGCAGAATATTCCCCTTTAGTCCCCTGATCCTTTTGTATTACACAGATGCATATACAGTACCTAGAGCCCGATGCAAGCACAACACTCCCACGCCTTGAGCAGAGAAAGAGTATTCCAATAATGAAGAAATGTGGAAGCCTGGGCAGGTTGTACACTGCTCCTTAGTCCTCCACAGAGGCTCAGCAGCTACTTATCAAAAGGGTGTTTTCCAGGATGGTTGTGTCCTTCCTCCCTCATTGCATGAGCAGAAAGAGCCACAGTGGTGGGGAGGAGCTGGGATGAAGGCAGAACCTGTGATTTAGACACAGCCCTCTACAATTAAATGCACCACAACCACACAGCTCCAAAATGAGGGCTGAGGAGCACCTGGGAGGAGTTTGCTCAGTCTCAAGATGCTTGATGCTCTAAAGCACAAGCATAAACACCAGCAGTGACAGTCAGCATGAGGAGTGAGCAAGCCCAGACCCACAGTGAGACACGCTGGCAGAGCAGGTCACTGTCATTCCTGCCCAAACCCGTGTGTATTTGGCATTTGGATTGTTCTCATTCCCTGAGCTGCTTCTTGTGATTCCTTTACCTCAGTAACCACAGCAGGCGTGCACAAACACCTACAATGTGCTGCCAGAGACATCTCATGTTGAGGAGTGGAGGCGTGAGGAGCAGCATTTCTGGCTGAGAAAACACTGTGCTGTTAATGCTCCAAAGGCAGGCAGGTCAGGAGAAAAAACACTAAATGTAGCTTTTCCCCCAAATAAAACAGGAGATCAAATAGCAGAAATCTGTGCAGTTGCAGAGGGAGGTCTGTGCTCTGCAGCTCAGAAGCAGCAGGGCCCTGCTGACACACACTTCAGGGCAGTTTCATTTTTACCTCTTCAGGCCCAGATCCAGCACTAAAAGACCTTCAGCAGTGGCAACACCGACAATCACAACTGCCTCTAGCAGATAACAGCTCCTGTGGACATGAAGTGAGTCTAACCCAAGTCAGATTAGCTTAACTGAAATTTTTATGATCTATGAACATAATAAAAATTAGTTGAGTCTCAGTTTTGCTCTGAGCATGGCACACTGATTTCGAACACTGCACATAACAGATTATAGGAATGGCTTTCCCTAGAGATATCCTGGATTCCAAACCACAGCATCAAACAAAATCAGTCACAGAGCCATTTTTCTCCTGCTGTAGCCAAGAAAGCACCTTGAGAAATATCTAATCCAGCAATGGAAACTGAACCACCTGTACTCTACAAGCCTCCCTCCCACTCACCTGATGAATCAGTGTTGCAATAAAGCACATGAAAATTAAATTAAGCACCATGAAAAGATTAGAGCAGTAAATCCACCTTTCGGTTACTTTCATGCATCACCATGATTAAATCATTCCTTAGGTTCACATTGTCCTCTTCAAACCAAAATAGGCAGTGGGCAGGACTATGGCCTGCATTTCCTCCCTTGAATCAGAGAACTGCTGTCTTTACCTCCATCAATTGTGCCACAAAGCTGAATCTGACTCCCTTGATGCCCCCAGGTCTTTTTGGCCCAGCTCTGTCCCCCTCCTTGCCTGGCAGGGGTAGGGATACTCCCAGGGTCACGACCATCCTACTGGGAACCATTCTCCTCTTTGGGGAAGAGAATTTACCACACACAGAGCCTGGCTTGAGGCTTCTGTTGCTCCCTCCCCACTCCCACCTTTTTGGAAATTGCTGCCAAAGAGGAAAGGTGGCAGCTGGGGACACATCCAGTGCAATGGCTGTTCTCTGCTATACAGACACTGCTGAATACTGTTGCTATCTCCTACATCAGTGCAAAGAGGGGGAAGGAATATTTTGACAACAAAGATACTGCTGCAGCTGGATGAAGTGAGGAGGTTGCTACGCAGTCTAAAGAACTTTCCCTCTCACTTATGTTAAACAATTGTTTCACACTACAATGCTTTTGGTTTGCATAGCACTTGAAAAATACGATTCTGATCCAACTGATCCAGTCACATGTGCTTATATGTTTATTTCTCTAGGAATGCTGCCTTGCTTCACACTTACTGCAAGCTACAAGCATTTCCAAACTCAGGCTTCCAAAATCTGGTTTGTACATAGTGATGCCTATCATCTCCACTATGGTACCTGTACAAGTGCTTATAGGAAAGGTAATTACTATTGTCAATTAAATGTAGCCAATTAGTAACAGTGCAGTCTCTTTACTAGTTCCTCACCATGCTGGAAGAAGTACATTAAAAATGCGTTCCACCTACCAGATATGCCCACATGTCTAAAGAAATCAGGTCTCCTTGACAGCACGCCATCCCACACGCCACACCGGCCGCTGGCTGGCCCCCCAGCCCTGCCATGCCGACAAGTCGGGGGCAAGGGGATCCACCCCACAGCTCCCGTCGCCAAACCCCAAAAGGCACACGCAGAAACGGAGACGCACAACCTGGGCACAAAGCACGGGTAGAGGCGGCAGGTTACCCTCGCAGAGCTGCCAGCGCTCAGACCCTCGCTGAAATCACGCCGCCCGCAAGCCGACTCCGGGGTACCACGTTATACTTAAAAATAGCCAGCCTGGCAGCGCGGGGGCCAGGAAGAACAGCTAGCATGGGAGGCGGGGGGATGGATTTATTGGAATAATTTAGGGCGGGGAGGGGGGGGGCGGTATTTGCTTTTCTAGAGTATTTTGGGGAGGATGGCTTCGGGGGAGGACGTGGCTTTTAGGGGGAGGTGGGGATGTCCGGTGCGCCTTACCTGGCCGGGGCGGCCGAGCCCCGCGCGGTGCCGCGCTCAGCACGCCGCGCCCCGCCGCCGCCGCATCGCCGGGACACGCGTGGGACGGAGCGGGGACACGCGTGGGCCCCGCCGAGCCGCTCCCCCGGCGGCACGGAAAGCTCGCAGCGCCGGGCCGCGGCCGGACAGCTGCTCGGGGGAGGCGGCGGCAGGAAATACCAAAAGACTGATCCAACCACGCTAGGGAGAGAGGGAGGGAAGAGAGGGGGGGAATGGAGAAGAAAAATAGAGGGAGGAAAAAATAAAAACGGAGGAGAGGGGAGGAAAAAAGAAAAGGGGGGAAGGAAACGTGCAAAATCCGGGCGGGATCGGCGCGGAGCGGGCGCGGTGCTCGGCTCCCCGCGGGAGCGTCCCCGGGGAGCGCCTCGGCCTCTCCCGGCCGGAGCTCGGCTCCCTTCTGTTTGTTATCCCCCCGACACTCCCCGCAGTTTGTGTCTTTCTTCTCGGCACAGGGAGAGCCTGAAGCCAAGGCAGAGTAAATAAAGCAAAACCACCAACCCCTTAAACAAGAATCAGGCGGACCCCCCGGCCAGCAAGCAGCAAGCCATCCCTGGGGTTCGCTGACGCCACGCGCAAGATAATGGAGAAAAGCCAACCTGGAGGAATCACCGCGCTGAAGCCCTGCAGCTGCAGGAGCACTTTGTCTCAGCATCCAGCCGCACGCCTCCGCCGACGCCGCGGCTCAAAGGCGCCCATGCAATATGCAGCCCTGACACGCAGCTGGGCACGCTCCCAGCTTCGCCTGTGCATCCAGAGCGAAAAAATCAATCCCATGGCAAGCGCGGACCCCTAAGCTCCTCCAGACGAGGAGGACAGTCCAATCATCGCGTCCCTGGTCTCAGCCTGCCTGCCTGCCCTTCGGGGGAGGCATGACTTTACAGGCAGCAGAGTATCTGGTAAAGCATCACAGCAGAAAACGACCCAGCCACACGCATTTAACTGATGCTTCCTCTCTCCTCCACTCTGCGGGTCCCACGGTTCAGCGCTGGACCGAGAACAAGAAGCCAAACAGGACTTCACACCTCCTTCATCTCCATAGGAAGAGGGGTAGCAAAGTTAAAAGGCCAAACTTTCTGAAACCAAAAATCACATGAGGGGATAATGTGACCAACACGAGCCTGACTTGCATCACTAAAGTCTGAATCACCCATGTACAGCTGAAGCTTTGGTGCAAAATACAGCATGAAGCTCAGACTCATGCTTCTGAAACCAGAAACATTAAATCATGTGCCTGAAATGCTCTACTACCCCACCCTTCACAGAAAAAAACAGATCCTTTTTCTCTTTGGTGTGTGCAGGGGCTGAACCAAAAAAAAGATCACTAGCTCTGATGTTCCTCATACTATATAGGAAGCCAGCTTCCAGCACTAAAAAGCAGCAACTTATTACTGGAAAAGGTCTCCCAGATCTTAATGAAAAATCCAGAATTCATCCCAAGATGCAAGCTTAACTTGGATCAGGGCACAGTTTCTCTCACTTACTGCCTCCAGCTAATTCCAGCCCAGGCATGGACTACAAGGCTTCACCCTGCATCACTGATATCCACGTACCTCATGCAGGAGGTAGCTGATTTTCTCCTAGTGAGCTCAATGGGGACATAGAGCAGAATGCACTGTACCGAGCTAGGAGTGGAGCATGGTGCTGGAAGGAGAAGTCACCATCCATTTTTGCTTTTTCCTGGAGAGAAGCATTATAACCACAGCATAAATGATGAACAGCTCAGACAGCCTAAGCTGTCCCTACTCTTCAAGAGTCGCCACAGCTCTTCTCTACTTTTTAAATAAGCCCCTGAATCATTTGCATAGGGCAGGTGATTCTAAGTTCACCTGTATTTGTTGTGATTTCTGCTATCATCTGCAAGGTGTGGAGAGTTGTCATGATTCCAGCTGCCTTCAAGTTGGTCGGGATTTTCACTTAATCCTCACCAAAATTTTACCCTGAGGGCAAGCCTGTACTGTGCAATGGGGCAGGGCACTGCATGGAGATGCCAAGGCCTCTCATCACCCTGGCTCAGGGCACTGCCAGGTTGAGCCATCCTCTTAAAGCATGAACCAGCTCACCCTGCCTCATGCTGCCTTCTCACTCTCCCTGCTGCCTCCTGTCCTGTCTGTTCCAGGCCACACCGGGGTCCTTTCTGTGTCCTCCACTCCCTTCACCCTTCTGCTTTTAGAGCTGGAACACTCAAAGGCAGCCAGGTAGTTTGCCAGCACCTTGTCTGGTACAAACTTTAACTTTTTAACTAAAGTGTGGACTTGACACTGGTTCAGCTGTCTGTATCCAGACTGGCTTTGTCCCACCATGGCTTCTCAGCTACTTGGGTAGAGAGATCTACAGTTTTCAGCACCCTACATAAATTTCAGTGGGACTTAGAGTTCACTTCCCAGGGATTTCTGTTTTGAACATTTTAAAAACCCTTTCTAAAAGTGTTTTGGCTAAAGATTTCTACTAAATTATTTTCTTATCAGGCAATCATTCCATGATTACTAGGGTTTCATCTGTTCACTGCCACACTGCTACACAACACTCATTTGATAAAAAACTGAGCATCCAAAATTATTTCTTTCAAAACAGTTAGAGACTCTGATAAAAAATAATAAAATAATACATTAGGTTTTCCTTTGTGCTCTAGGACAGTACATGAGGCATTAGTGATACACAGAACAGAATACTTGGCAGTTAAATTGTCAAAATTTTGTACGCAAAGTGGAGAAAATTAGAGAACATTTACCTCTGATGCTTTGCATCGTGCAGCCATGGCAATTCTTATGGTCCAGGGAGCCCTGAACTTGAATTTGCTGTGTCTTCAGACCTTGCACCAGATGGGTCCCCTGACTCTGGGTTAGAGCAATCCATCACTTCCCTGTCTGTTTGTTGAAGCTGGGACCCAGATCTGTTCTCCCCATTGTAAGTCCCTCACAGGAATGTGGGGAGTAAGCAATGCAAACACTAATGCAAACACCATTTTCACAGCCCTCTAGTGTCTATTCTGTTAACAGCCATTCAGAGAACACATCTGCTGGTTGTGTGCTCTCTGCAGTCCATGCAAATACACCTGAGGTGTGCATAAAACCCTCAGTGGGTAGATGTGGAGTACAGAGCTCACAGCCCAGCCGTGCATTTGGGGTGAGCTTTGCTGTGTCCTAACACCACCTGAGCTCCCTAGGTTAAAGCTAATTCATCAGTGTCCCCCAGATATCACATATCCCTTTGACAGAAGCTCTTTGATGGATGTACCTTGCAGTTAGGGCTGAGGACGCTTCTGGTTTCAGCTCTCCTTAACAAGAAATCAGCATTCCTTTCAGGGGGTCTGCAGCTGTGGTATTTCCTTTGGGCATTTGCCAGTGTTTGCAGCACTAAACTTTCCTACCAAAGAAACAAAATTCTGTCCTAAAACGGCTTGTAAACTGGTGTGAGCTCTATCACAAACAGGGTAAAAAAAGCAGCAAAGCACAATAAGCTTTAATTCTATTGCTGGGAGAGTCTAGTCAGGCTGTTTCAGCTGTTGTTACTCCAGTCCTTAAAATCCAGTAATGCAACTTGAAGACCTTAATAGTCAGAATGCTGAAAAGCAGAGTCTCACGTATTTTTATGGCAACTCTTGGAGATGTGCAACAACACAATGTCAATGTTGTCTAGAAATTGTGGTAAATGCAGACAGGCCAGTGAGCAGCAGCAGCAACAGACAGAGCACTCAGTTCTCTCAGGTCAGCAGCCTGCCTAGGAAATCATTGCAGTGCTTTCCCCGGCATCCTCCTTTTTAATCCTCCACCTCTCACAACTGCTGCACAAGCTCCTCTTCCCCCAGCATAGATCAGACCTCAACCATGTGAACTGTAAATGCAGAGTCCAGCAGACTTGCATTTTATGCTTTCCTATATCTCACAACGCAGTTACAATAGTTCTACAAGCTCCTCTTCGTGACTTGATAGTTAAATGCCATAAAAGCCATAAGATATATTTATTAGCCTCTATTAAAATGAAAATGGAGAGGATCATATTTCTATCATTATAATTACTACAATGGCCGTAGAGCCATAACCACATTAATCAGACATCATATGAATGGTTGTTAGCATTGTAAGATACTTGCCCTTAAGCTCATGGCACATAGTGAGACAAGAAGCAGGAAGCTTAAAACAAATGAGTGAAGAAATGTTATTAAACACAGGCCTTTATCATTAGTTGTAAGCTTCAACGCAGCTGTATACAATTAATGATAAGAAAAAGATCACTTTTACCCGCAAGTGTTTTCCAGTGCAATGTTCCTTAACAAAAATACTCAATGTCATAGCTGGATAGAGCAGGAGTTTCTTGTTAACAAATAGTAGTCTGTCTGTTTAGAGCGCTGAAAAAAAACATGTTTGTTCATTTTACATTTTGAAAAACAGAGCTGCTGCTAAACCAGGATCCTAATTGCTAGTTTGCTGGAACAGGTCTCTGGAGAAGTTAGTTAGAAAAACCACAACCATCTCCCCAGGAGCCACTGGAGACTGGAGTCCTCTTGTGGCAAAAGGTAGAAGAAAATTTCCAGTGACTGATTACTGCTGAAAGCTGGGACCCAGTAAGAGGTACAGGGAGTATCTACTTTGTAAAGAGCTTCATGTCACATTGCAGAGCATAAAAGCAGCAGTGTGAAGACTTCGCAGCTGGCAGTGGGCAAGCATCAAAAGGAGCAGGATGCCACAGTGTTTTGATACTGCAGACTTCTGTTTGCTGTGGTAGCTCCTTTCTGTTAGTGTGTTCCCTGCTGAGGTGATGTTTCTGACTGGGTTTTTGGTTTTTTTTTTTTTTTTTCTGTCCTGTCTCTCTTAGTAGAGGTAATTTTTCCTGAGTGGTTTCCTAGCAAAAATTTTTCTCCTGGCTAATATTTCACTGTACAGTATCAGAGGTCAGCTCCCATCCTTCTTTTCAGTCACTGAGCTGGGCAGATAACACAATTCTAAGACCTTGTTTAGATCTTGCTGCTCTGTATTCCATCTCGTTTTCTGCTGTGTTGTCTCTATCTGCAGTAGACCCTATGGTCTGCCTTGAGCTCATCTTAGGAGACATTTCTATGAATCATGGATGTTGGCCATGTTAGTGCCATGATCCCTGCCTGGAACAGCACTGCAGAAGATGGAGTAACTAAATAACCTGAAAATCTTTCTTTACTCACACACTGTGGTCAGAAAGCTGGGCTTGGGTTACAGCAAAGAGGTTATCTGCCTAGCAATTTCATCCCATGGGCCTCCAAAGGGCTCATGAGCCTCTCACAGCTTTGGTGGTCCTGCCAACAAGATTTTGAGCTTTCAAGAAAAGTCTCCAGCAGAAGCATGTAGCACAGACTTCATAGGCAGCTTTAAAGACCTGCCAGTAACAAAATAAAATATCCCAGATGCTCTTACCTGGTTTATTTTCTCTATCCAACCCATCACATGCTTGGATGGTGCCCTGCTTTCTATAACCTTAGCCTCCAAGGGTGTTTTTCAGGAATCTAAATACAATGCCATTTCAACTACTTCACCCCAGACCTCATTCCAGAAAAATTGTTTGTGATCTTAGATATCTTATATTAAACAAAACTTCTAAGCCAGACCTCACTTTCCCTACCTTGCACCCTCACCAATATAAACTTCTCAAGGGGACTAATTCAGGAATCCCAAACTAAGGTCTGTGTTGGGAAGTAAAACTGCTCCACATACATGGGTCTTGCTACAGCTGGAGTTAAATGATGTTTAGTTGTGACTATCCAAGTTCCTAATTTCTTGCTGTTCAGCTGAAGCCAGTTCACGTCAAGCACCATGGACCTATTTTATTTTCCTCCAAATGTCTAAGCCAGCAAATTAAGCTGAATTCTGCCATTATGGCTTTGGTGTGAAAAATAGATCAAAGGATTTGGCTGCCATTGATTTGCTCCCACAGGCCTGGCCAGTAACTAAATGCAAGTATAGTCTCAGAGAATAGCCCAACATGCTGAGCTGATCTGGTGAGCAAGGTTCCTTCTGCAGCAGTCTGGAAAGCAGCCAAGATATCCAGGATCTGACAAATTGTCCAGTGAAATCTGGGCTAGATTTCAAAACCCTTGATAAGACATGACACAAAACCAATTTGGTATTCAAAAACATTCCAATAGCCCTTGTTGCTGGTCAGATTTCAAGCTAATTACAAAGCAAGCTAGCTGTTACAAAGTCTCAATGGACAAAACAAAAACATTCATGTATATGTAAACATATCCATAAGTAGAATCATAGGTTAGTTTGGGTTGGGAGGGATCTTTAAAGGTCAGCCAGTCCAACCTCCCTGCAATGAACTGGGACATCCACAGCAGTGTCAGGCTGATCAGAGTCCCATCCAATATGACCATATAAATATGTGTATAAATGAAGTTCTAGCATGGCTGCAATTTGAGTCCATCCCCTGGACAACTGTCCTCCCTAAACTGCTGCAGCATGGGTCACTTCCATGGGGCTTCTTCACTATGGAGAGGCTGCTCCAGTGTGGGCTCCTCTTTGTGTGAGCCTCCCACAGGTCACGGCCTCGTCTCAGGCATCCACCTGCTCTGGTGTGCAGTGGGATCTCTGCATCCCTATGGATCTCCATGGCCTGCAGGAGATCCCTCACCATGAGCTGAACCACAGGCTGCAGAGGAATCTCAGCTCCAGCACCTGTAGCACCTCCTCCTCATCCTTCTGCACTGACCCTGGTGCCTGCAGCGCTGTTCCTCTCCCATGTTCCCATCCTGTTCTTCTCTAGCCACAATTACAACTGTGCAATCATTTTTTTCCTCTTTCTCTAAAATATTCTATCACCGTTAGCACAATTTCTAGTTGGCCCAGCCTTGGCCAGTGACACTTCCATTTGTGGATTGCCAGGGACTGCCTCTGCTGGACAGGGAGAATGCTGCCAGCAGCTTCTCCCAGAAGCCAACTCTGTGGCCTCCATGCTACCAAAAGCTTGGCCATGCAAGCCCACTCCAACACACGTGTTTCTATAAAAGATTCTTCTATCAGACTCATAAACATAGACACACAGGTCTTCATATGGGCCAGTACCAATCTCTGCACATGTACTTAGTGAAGTATTGACTGATCAATACTCTGTCCGTGCTTAGATCTGGATCTAGACAGACAGAAATCACAGCTTAATTCCTATTTGTTTACTACTTCGTTCTCTCCAGAGAGGGGCATTTTGAATTACATATGATTGAATCTAGTTCCTGACACTTGATGTATACTATTGATCTGGAGGTCAGGACAGTGAGTCACAAATCAGCTCTATTAGTAGCTTTGTAATAACATTGTATCACATTCCCAAGCTTGCAGCTGCTTCCCAGGATGTGTTTGTTCTCATTCTTGACCCTTTTTATTTTGTCTGACTCTTGACTCGCTCTTGTAGCCAGCTCATCTCTAATAAATTATGGAACTTCTCACAGCTTCTTCCCTGCTTTTCTCTCTGAAATTCATCTTCTGGCTCCATTTGTGATCAAGCAAAAAAGTCTCCTTGGCTGTAACAATTCATTTTAAGGACTCTTTGTTATTGCTGATGCCTCCAGTGAACTCCCACAGGGGCTTGAAGGAGATCAGGAAGAAAAAGTACAATAATATTTTTTGCTGCTTCTGAAGGGCATCTGGTTTGTCTGCACAGAGGGATGCCAGTATTTTTGTCATCCTTTTGCTTCACACAGGAAGACCTGTCCGGTATTACAGTCATGAGTTACAATTATAGAAATAAACCACAAAATACTGAAGCCTGGATGAAAAATGCTTCCTGAGAACAGATCTAACACTATCAAAGACCACACTCTGACTTACAGCCCAAAAGGATGGCACACAAAGGTTTGTTCCAGAGCAAATTGTCTGTCCCTTTTATGTCACAAAGGACCTGGTTTCATCCCAGAGTCACTGATTAGATCTGTGCTGTTGCAGTCCAAACACAAAGGCACTCTTACAGAGGATGACTTGATTTAGCTACTACTGGAGTCCTGAAATAGTGGGATAATACCTTGTGAACTATGACGTCCACATGGGAGCTGTGATGGTGGCCACAGAGAACTGTAGGTAGTTGCTCCATAATTTTGCAAATTAAATTATTTGTGTCCTAGCTGTTTTCAGCCCTGATGAACTGTATTGTTCCCCTGCCAGTGACTGTGTCTCCTGATCCCTTCATACAGTGAAACCAGGCTTGCTATGGTGTGTGACTTTCTTGTGCTGACACTGCATTAGCAAGCAGGAGCACATCTGTAAGGCAAAGAAATTGGTAGTGAGGATGCAACATGCACACTATTTGCATTTCAGAGAACTGGCTTTGGACTAGCTATAGTCTGGTTCCATCAAGTCAGCATCCATCAACAACTGCAGCAAATTAGGCATGCTCCTAGAGTGCATCTTCTCATGCTGATTCACTGAAAGGGATTCCAGGTGCATGTACTCTGAGGCTGCTCTGGCTGTGAATCAAAGAGCAGTAAATAAAACCAATCTGGATATTTGCCTCAAAACCACATTGCTGATCTGTCTGAAAAAGAAAGAGAGTGGCATCTGAGAAACTAAGAGGCTGCTGACTGAAAAAAAACCAGAGATACTGATAGCAAAAAAATACCCTGAATGCAAAGACACAGATTTTAGGATACCACATAATCTTATCTACTGAGTGGTAATAGCTCCTTAGGTTTGCACAAGCCTTGGAACATGTTGCTTAGCCCTTCTGAGTTATGCTCCCTCAATTATACTTGCCTGTGAAAGTCAGGATATCTCTCCCTGTGCACACCCAGGGGAAAACTGTGTGGAGCAGCTAACCCATGCAGGACATTGCTGGAAGTAGATCCCATAGCTGGAACACCATAGCCCCACATTCCACCAGGCCTCCACTGGGTACAAGCCTTGCCATGAGGCCAAAGGCTGCTTTTTGAAATCACATATGGTCACATGGTGGTTTCATGCCACTGTTTTGAAGATGAACTATGCTAAATGTAGCAGCCTTTCACTTTGAACTCTCTGGTAAAGATACAGACATTAAAAGTAAGACCTACTTGTAAGAACAGATGTGCTCTAAAAGGCAATCAGTGAAAAACATACCATGGGTTTGAACAACAAATGCTACCTGTGGTTATATTGATTGAGAAATTGCAAAAAATACACAAATATATGAAATGGGTTAGTTAAGAGTGTTATTACTTATATTTCTATGTGTACAATTAAAGGATGTTCATCAAGTATATAGGGATGAAACCAGAGTTCAAGATCATCAATGATCACTTGCTACCCAGTACAGGAGAGTCTCTGACATGCAATTAATCCTTGTCCTGCTTCCCAATGGCTACAAAGAAGAGAAAAGAATAATGAGTAGAATAAATTATTCTCTTTAGCTGATCTCAGAGCGAAACAAATAATTACATTTGAATATGGTGAGCTAATTTGATAGTTCTTTTAAAAAGTACCTCAAGTAACCCTTAGGAAAAGATGTTTTTTAAACAGAAAAAAATCCAAATGAACCTTCACGGGTGTGGAGTCATATTACAACCTTCAAATTTATCCTGTTTTCATCAGAGCTGTGCCAAGCATCTCAGCCAGCTTGTGCTTCTGCAGCAAAACTTCATGCTTCTCACAGCTCTGTCAAACTGTCCAGTGAAAGCAGATGAAGCTCAGCAGTTCTGGAGGCAGTCAGAAAGCTCACAGGATGCCTGTATCAGCAATGACAGTGATGCAAGGCTCTGCTGGTTAAAGCTGGTTAAAGCCAGAGGGAAGTCCAGCATATAGATTGGTTTTGAAAAATTGCACTTGCCACTGACAGGAAATTCTTTTTATCAGGCAGCAAAACCATAATGGAGTAGATCTGTAAAGGAGCAATATCACTTGGTGGGGGTCTGGACATCATCACTTATTCTTTTTCTTTCCCTGGGAAGATTGCTCTAGGTCACTGGATTATGTTAAATAGGCTGGTAATTTTTAGGGATATTTGAGAAAATTGTTTCCTCTTCTCTGAAATACATGTCTTGGAAACCTGCTTATACATGTACACACAGTTTCTCCCTGAACAGATGTTACTTTTCACAAAATTACAAGGCTGATCTCTGTGGTGAATACTAAGTAGTTTCAAGAAGTCTGTTCTCTGAGCTGGTTACAGAGCATAGAACCCAAAGGAAGGAAGGGAGGATCTGGTGAGGAAAAGAACATCTTCTCCAGACTACATCCTGGTTCTGGCCTCAGATGCTGAATTTCTTTTTGCAAACTTTTATGCCTTCACTCCTTCATGCACAGAATTAAATATTTCTCACTTTGCTTACATACATTTTATACTCTTGATGTCTTATCTACCCTGTCTAGAAGTGCAGTTACTCTTATTCTGATATAAATAACAGTATTTTATTACAGTTCACAGTATTGCACTTCAGCACTTGTACAGAAAAACAGTCACTGACTCCTTCTCTATTGATTTCCTGTGAGTTCATTAGATTTTCCCTTTAAAATTCACAAGAGGTTTCTAAAAGCACCAGTTTTCAGAATGGAAGAAATTTTCAAATATAAAAAGACCTGCAAAGAAGAAATGTTATGTTTATAGAAGAAACAAATCAGTCAGAGATGGTATTCTGTGTTTAGGCTTTTGCATGTGCAGAAGTAAAACCAAGTAAGAAATGTCTTTATATGTCTTTTTTATAAGAAGGGCAGTAAGATATACCTTAAACAACATAACCCCAAAAGCGTGAGGTAAATAATTTCTCTTTCCCTTTCCTCTCTACATCTTTTTATTTTTTAAATTTTTTTTTAACAGAAAGAAAAGCTTACTTGGTAGAGGGAAGCAGGGGATGGAAAGGTAGGACAGGACTATCTGGGGAAGTGGCAGACTCTCAATTCTTACTCAAAGCACAGGTAAATGTCATCAGCTCCAGAAAACACAAAGGATTCAATGTCTGGCAGTTGCTTGGCACTTGTAAAAGCAAATTCTTATCTGTTAGAATGGGAAAGGATCTTTCTAAACACAAAGTGAATATAAATAAGTATCTGTGAGCTTGTCTGTGCAGTTGTTTTTTCCTGGTTATACTGGTCTAATGACATGATTCATGTAAGACGAGGGTGGACACTCTGATTTTAGGTGAAGACTGGATCTTGTCAGAATAGCTTAAAGCATATGCAGCAATATACAGTAAAAAAGATAGGCCTTGATTTTTAGACACAAAGTGTCCTCCTGGGAACTACTGCTGGTTAATTAGAGAGGTTCAAAGTGTCTCCCTTTCTATTGTAACTGTCCCATGTTGATCAGCTGAGTCTGAGGAGAGACTGATCTCTCCTTCGTGACATTCCCTTCACTTGAAAAGATGCCAACTCAGCTGACAAGTATTGTGACTGTAATGAGTGAACATTAACTATTTCACTTCTTAACAAAGCACACATGGAAATCAAAGGACCAGAGGGCCTACAGAAACACTTCCCAGAATACAGAGTGAGCTTGGCTGCTGCTGTGCATAAAATAAATGTATTTAAGCCTACCTACAGTTAAACTGCAAGAAAGTCAGAAGGAGGGCACCAAATGAAGTAATTTTTATGAAAAGGTTAAGGTTGGGCTCAACTTTGAAATGCTATAGAAATAATACTCTCATTAATAGGTTTTTCCCTTGTCCCCAGTGAGACATCCTTCTCAGGATCTGGAAACAGGATGCTTCCAGAGCTATAGCACTGACCTGATGGATGGGCAAGGGTTGTTGGGATGTTTTTAATGAGCTGTAATGGCGTTCTTCAGGGACTTTGAGAGATCAAAATGCTGAGAACCGTTTGTCTCAAAGTGTGACAAGAGAAAAGAATGATAAAGCATACAGAGACAGGTAATCTGCTGAATTCATTGCACTGCATAGAAATTATGCCTTGACAAACTCACTGTTCATGAAAAAGAGGTTTTAAAATGACAGAAGTAGGTAGTATTGAGTGGTGTGGATGAACTATATTCTGTGGTTTTGGAGGAATTCTGGGAGAACCCTTCCCTGAGAGGTTCAGAAGATAATTACTGCCTGCTTTTTGAGCATACAGTGATGCAAGAAGCAAAGCTGGAAATATCCTCTGCAAAAGGGGATGCATATTAAACACGTATCCTCAACTAGGTCTGAGTATAGCCATCTTGCATCTCCAGCTTTCCAGAGCCACCATCCAACATAATCTCCAAAGCAGAGAGGGTACCTGGCACACATAAATCCTCAAAAAAGGAGCAAATCCAGCCTATTGTGCTGTAAATATTTCCCATGCAACTGTCAGAGAAGTACACATACTCAGAAACAACTCAAATTAACTCTGGTCACAGTATCTCGTGCTTAATTGCTCCCATCAAGGCAGGGCTGATCATTATTTTTAGAGTTAAAAATTAAGAGTCTAGCTCCCCTGACACGTGCCAGACCAGTAGAAAATCAACACATTTTCTTACAGCATCTGTGAAAATCTAGAAACGCAGGATGGAAAAGGCCTATTGAGTCAGCTTAGTGTGTCTTGGTCCCAGATTGTTCTTAGTCCCTGTTATATATTCCTCAGCATGCCCAGAAAGCATGGCCCCAGCTACCCATTTGCAGCATGAGGCTGCAAGAGCTCAGGGCTCCAGGTATGAGCTGGGGCACAGAAAACATAGAAAGAGAAGCTTTATTTATGACCACAACCAAATTAAGCTGAACACATGCACTGTTTTTGGGATTAGTTGTTTTAAATATTTCTTTTAAATTAGACAGGACAAGGTTTGTGCCTTTAAAGTAAACTGAAATTAGCAGGATTTCTATCAGATAATGACCAGCTTTTCATGTAAGATGCACTGGCAAACCCAGTTATAGTGCAGTGAAGTTCTCCCTCTGGTCACGTCCTGAAAGACATTTTCTCCAAGAGCATTCAGAATCAAATGTGCATTTTACTTTTCTTTCCATTTCACACTCCATTTCTAGTGATTAATGCTCGTGTTCTAGATGGGTGAAAGCTGAAACAGATGTTATCCACTCACAATGCTGCCCTGATAACCCTGAGCTAAAGGCTGAAATCCTTAGTAGATTAGCAGCTGAAATAAAAAATGGATCAGTAAAGTGGGGAGTACGGCTGAACAAATTCTTATAGGTTTTATTTCTGTGGATAACAATGCACAGAGGCTATGTAATCTCTGTGCTGATCTGCCAGAGGAAAGATTAAATGGCAAAATTCCAGCACTGAAATCTGCAAGTCTCCTCTGCTCTACTCCCTCAGTGTACAGGACACCAAACTTTTTAGCATAATGTCACTGTGTACATTCTATTATGTTGTTAAAAATGTGGGGTTTTGAGCTCATTTTCCTCTCATTGAAACAAAATAAGTTTTTCTTATACATTCCTATGAGCTTGTGAATTTCTGCTATTAAAAGTACTTGCAGCCACTTTGTGGTTCATCTGGTGCTGAGCAGGTTAGGAAAAATATTTGAATTTTCACTGAAGTCAAAGTGTGAGTGGCTTTTATCAAACAAGAAGAAACACTTTTTAGTGACTTTGGAACATTTTTTTTTTTATTTCTTGATTCAAACCTTGGCAGTATGTTGGAGAAATTAACCTGACATAGCTTTGTCAGGGAAAAATGTATTCTTCCTCCTTTGTTCTTTTACCTCAGAGAACTACAATATGTCAAAGAGCTGTGCTGTATTAATCTATAGACAAGCAAACCAATTCAGCTGAGATCACGTTATTGGAAACTACAGGAAAGGAGGAGATCTGAAATATCAGTATTCTCAAGAGCCAAGAACTGGTTAGAAATCTACCAGCTACAGAGCTCAAGATCATCTAACCCACCCTTTTATTTTTCCTTCTTTTTTAAAATTTTTTTTTTTAAGACCCTCCAATTACTTTCTTTTAAGCCCGGGAATGGGAACATGGATGCAATAATCCAGTCCATTACTACTTAGACAGGAGCAGATGTTTCTGGGGAAGGAACCAATAACCAGCAGTAGACTGGTGTAGGATAATCTTACCCCCCACACCAGATCAGATCACAGCCTAGACTTCAGTAGTTAAAAGACTGACTAAAAGCAGAGCATTTAATATCCTTTTGAGAGGGTTTTCTACTCTGGTCACATCAATGATGAATTTCTTTCCAATACCCATCTTGGAGGCAAGTAGCCTTCATAAATCTGCTTTAGGTATCAGATCAAGTCTCCTAAAATGCTTACCATTGTAGAAAAGCCTTAAAACAGTAACTCAAACTACCTTTTCCAAATTGAGAGAAGGACACCCAGCTTGCTGTGTATAACTTGTTCTTTGTGAAATTCACAGTACAAACTGCTTGAGGCCTCCTATATCATTGCCAGATCTGTGCTACTTCCATGTCTACTGATAATGCATAATAAATCATAGCAAAGCAATTGGAAATCCCAGCTCTTCCTCCTATTCTTAAGAAAAGGCCTAAAGACCTAGACAATAAAATTATCTTCAATTATATTATTTAAAATTATGTATTATTTATAGCATAACGTTGACACAACAGATATAAAGAGCAAGAAGATGAACACAATCCTTTAAAGGTATGTTAAAAAAAAAGCACCTCCAGACTCCCACTACCACTCCCAAGAATGGTTTCGTTTTGTTACAGAATGTAGGATGACTTAGCAGAGGAATAGCACAGCATTGCAAGTTACAGGGTATTTATTCTGTGATGCAAAATTCTCCAGATCTTCAGTCCACAGCAGGCACAGGAATCTGTGACTCTAAATTGCTTCCAACCTTCAGGCACCACCTCCTGAGGCTGCAGTTAAGATCCCAGTTAAAACTAATACTAAACTTGCACCTTTCCTGGCTCTTCAGTGACACCTTCTGGGACAAAAATAGACCAACCCAATCTTAGTTGTTCTGCAGCTCTTTTTACCTGTAAGTAGGAGTCAAGTGAGACTTTTGGAAGCTAGTTGTTGAGAAATGGTGAGCCCACAAAAAAACGTTATGCAAATACAGCTGCCTGGCCCTGAAAAACACATCTCTTTGGAGACTGGGCAGGAGATGAGTCCCAGATGGTCACAAATCTGTAAGCTTTCACTTCTCTCAACAAGTATTTTGATTTCCTGAAATCGCTAACTGAGGAGAAAAAAAATCACACAGCTGGATCCTCCCTATAAGAGCAGTAAGGATGAAGGTAGAAGTTTATATGGAAATATCTTAATTTTAGTGACAATGCTGTTTTCTTTGCTTGAGGGCAGCTTTTAGATGCATCTGTGGTCAGACTCCGGGGCACAACTCTTGTATTTCACTGTGGCAGCACTATAAAGGGCTGGACTGTAATTCCCATTCCCAAGCAACCCCAGTCATAAAGGACAGGAGCACATATAGAAGTTCCTTCAGCTGCAGAGGAAAAGTCACCTTTTTAACCACTCTCAGGGAACATGCTGGGAAGACAAGTAGGCTTTGCTAGGTAGGGTATTAACTTGATGAGTAGGCTGAAGCTTAGCTGAGGAAAGGAGCACATTTAGCAAAGAGGTCTGATCTTCAGCACTCACACACGTACAACTCCAGAATTCAATGTTAACTGTGCAAATTTACTGCCACTCAGACAAGTAGAAATATCTCATTTTCCTCTGTGCATAGTCTATTGCAAATAAATGTACCTTTGATCACACTGTGCTCCACTGATGATCCATCTGCTACTTTTTGGTATTTCCATCCTGTCTGCCTCAGTCTATTTATTAATTTTTAGCTTTTTACTGTCCAATCAGACATCTTGGACAACAGTTCCTAATATGTTTTGCAGCTACTGTTTCACAAAGAGAACACACAGTGAGTGAAAAAAAAAAATTAAAATCTGAGAAGGTCTTCAAATTCAACACAAAACATCCTTTTGCCTGACCTGAACAAAAAGGAAGCCAGAAGGGCATCCTCTCCACCCAGGGCAGCTGGCAGGATGCTGTGCTCTGTGCCCAAAGGCAGAGGGTCAGCAATTACATTAGTGACCTGCTCCAGTGTGTAAGTTAAGCTGCTCTGTGTAACTCCTCCTGGACACTGGCTGCTTTCATCAGTGCACATTTTCCTGCCGTGGTGGGCTTTCTTTGTACAGGAGGTGGTTTCCTTGTACACGAGGTGCATCTAACATGACACGTTGGAGCACAGAGAATTTACTTGTAAATGGGGAGTGCTGAGAGCCACAGGTAAAGTTGTCTGTGTGCAAGGTAGACAATGTGATTTGTAACAAAAGCAGAAAGAAGTCACCTATGGACTTGTGCATTAATGATCCGTGGCTTTCTGCTGGAGGGATTCTAATGTAACCCATGAATCATGCATAGCTTAAAAAGAAAAGAGGACTAAAGAATTGCTGTGCTATTGGATCCCTTCATTTCTTCTCTGCAGGAGCCAAAGGCTGACCTCTTTGCCTCAGGGTTAAGTGCTCCTACGTACACTGCCACAAAGCTGAAAATAAAGGAGAGAGTTCTCTCCATTTCTGTGCTCAGCCTGTGGCTCAGGAGGAGTCCACGTCTCCATGTGCTTCTTTCCTGGCCTGGAGATCCAAGTGTCTAATTCCAAAGGATAGAGTTGTGTATCTGTTTTCACCACTGGATAAGTAAATTGCTACAGTCAGCATCAATTAATGCTTGCTCCTAAACAGATGAGGTCTTGCTAAATTGATGGGACCAGTTCTGGGAATTGTCCTCTTGCTCTTGGTTTGGACAGTGGAGAAAACATTGCCTTCAAAACTCCCCTACTTCCCTTTCAAACTAGAGTATTATCCCACTCTTATAAATTCCCACATCCATATTATGGCATAAGCAGATTTTTTTCTTAGGCAAATCTATATATTGGAGCCCACAGAGAGCTTTTTCTGTATATTAGAGCTTTTGTGCACATCTGAACACAATTTGCTGTCACCCCTTTTTTCAGAGTTAAAAGACAAATACCACATAAATTGTAAACCTCTGTGATAACAAGAAGGCTCAGGAAGAAGATTTTCTGGCTTTTCTAATTTAAAGAGACAGGATCTTATGATTACTGTTCACTCATGATATTGAGGCAGCCTGAGCCAAACTGAGGCCCCAACATGCTGCGTTGTTTCTCTAAATACGCAAATGAAAGCAACTTGTGAGAGTACAATGTTTCCAAGGCTAAACGTTATGATTTACATTTGACCTCTTTTAAAAATTGCTCTCAGCTGGCCTCAAGAACTCTGTATGTTTTCTTTTTACAACTCTTTTACTTACAATTTTTGCCATAGGCTGCATCCTGCCCCACTTGCAGGGATGTGTCAGCCCTGGGAAGGCAGAATGTTGGCCCAGGAAAGCCAAGCTGAGCTACCTACATTCACTCAGGCCTCAGTGAAGCACGTTCCACTGGCGCCCATAATTTGGCTATCAATAATTTGGTTCTGGTGCGCTCACATTTTAGGCATGTCCATGTTTTAGGCACTCTTTGCACAAATATTTATGAGTAGCTCAAGGGCATGGCAGCAAAGCACCAGGGGAGAATTATAACCACACTTGGCATGATGTATAGAGCAGTGTGCCAGAGGGCCTACTATGGATTTTGGGTTAATATTTGTCATTGACTATCACCACTTATCAGGAAAAGCAGTGTGTTTTTAATAAACTTTGAAATAAGGAATAGATTAATTGGTCTGACTGCAGCAATCTAGTCACTAAACTTCTTCTTGGGCACAGGTTATCTTTTTTTTCTCTGTAGCTGTAGATTGTGAGAGACTGTAAGTTAACCTGCCACATGGAAGGACTTCCCACCTTATACATCAACACCAAGGTGTTATTTCCTAGCTTGGAGTAACCACCAAGTCAGATAAACCCTCAGCAAAGCACCGTGCCTGGAAATGAAGAGAAAAATTGTTCCCTGGGCTTTGTTCAGGTGCTCTACTGCAAGTTCCAGCAAGAGGGCCTCTTCCCTCCAACAGCAACGCTGACTGCAGGGCTGGGATCCCAGGAACAAGAGTTAGGCAGGAGCAGGCTGGAAGCACCATCTGATGGTAAATGGTACCAGTTAGCCATGCCTAAACAGATGCCCACTGGGGGCTAACAGTCTGCCACACTGGGCTTTGGAAAACATTGAACCAGTGGAAAACAGGTACAGTGCTCCAGTGTCAGGGTGTGCTGTAAAAGCCCAGAAGATTTGGCCTTCCCTTGTTACTCCACAGCTTTGAAACAGAGAATGAGGCTGCACTCCTAAAGGGGTGAGCAGAGTTCCCTGAGTTCTGGCAGGGAGCTCTGATACATCCTGCACAGGCTTTGTGACTGCAGAGTGTGTCCCATCATCACTAAGTTGAAGGAACCCAAAGAGTTAAAACTTAATAGTCTCTGTCAACATCAATCTTTCCAGAAGATATAACAACAACAACAACAAAAAAGCTAAATAGAAGTTCTAAAACTTCTAGAACTTCTGTTCTTTAACAGTATCTGTTAAAGCAGCAAAACAGCTTTAACAGGTACTGTAGGCCTAGTGAGACTGCTAAAGAATGAGAGAAAGCATATGGAAATTCGACTTACTGGCATAAATTTAGGGACATCAGCATAGCTGCAGAAAACACCATTATTGAGTCTTTAAACATGAAAAAATATAGCTTTTTATACAGAGATACAAAAAAAAAAAAAAAAAGAGGAGACAGGATATGGTATCTCAAAAGAAATAGATGCCTGCCTTATTTCATAGGTATTTTTGGACTCAATTTTCCCCTTGCACAAATCAGTAGGAAAGTCATCTTCAGCAGCATATATAAGTACATAATTAGCTTTAAGTAGATGCTTCATCCTGATTTAATCACATTGCTGCATTTGTGCCTAAATCAGAATGCTCTTAGGAATCTTAAAACTACAGTGGTATAAAAGACATGTAAGAGGTCAAAACCAGATACTCCAGTGTAGAAGGTAAATTGCTACTGCCAGTGAGCTGTTAGAACAAATGGTGTTATCCTTTACCAAGAAATTACACTGTGCTATGCTATGACAAAGAGAATTTGTCTTTTCACCCATTTCCTACTGTTTCCAATTAGCTCAAAATGACCCTGAAAGAGTCAGAGCCCAAAATACAGTAAAAATTCTTAGGAAAAAAAACCTAAAATGCAGCAAACTTCTTGTGTTACATTTAAAGATACTTAATGAATTACACAAATTGCTTCCACAAATAAATGAAGCAGCTAGTAACTGCCAGGCTGACCTGGCATTCTCAGACTGTTCCTACTGTAACAGAGTGGATGTTGCATGCCTAAATAATAAATACTGCAATTCAGCAGAGTAGTTGTTTCACTCTCATTTAAGTGAAGCTGAGATAAGACAACAACCCATTATGGGGTGGGTTATGCCTTAACATTGCTCATTTCAGTAACACACCAAATTCTTTTACATTCCTTTTCAAGTTGCAAGAACTGGAGCAACATCTAAGAAATCCCCATTAAAAAATAAAAGAGGAATGCGATCTCACTAGTTTTATCTACTGCACAAAATAGCACACTCATTCATTCCAACATAATGGATATCAAAATTGATAATAAAGCAGTGCTTAAATTGCCCTATAAGACAAGATTATAAAAATATGCACAGTTTGTTTCAGAGCCAGTGTCTAATGGGATGCTTACAGAATTAGCAAGCCAGAAAGTTTCTTGGCAGCCCAGTGCTACATATCTTCACCTTATTTTCCCAGTGCCATTCTTCAGTCAGCTTGTGATTTTCCAACACAGAAAATCCTCTTGGAATTTTCTACAGGGGGAAAAAACCCTCAAACCCCAAAACCTTTCCTGTATTCAGGATCTACTTCTTTTTGAAAAGCTAAACAAAAGTCTCCTTACCCTTGACATCATTCAGGGAAGAAGGAAGGAAGGCTAACATGAGCACGTCAGGCCTCTATTATTTTAAAAGCAATGCCAGCTGCCCACATTTGGCTGGTGCCACACTGGCTGAAGAGCCACATTGACCACAGTCTCTTCAAATCCCCTTGCATGCACTTTCTCATCTCCTGGGTCAAACTGGGCTCTGGGGAGCACCTCCTTTTTATTGTCTCTCTGTGCTAGACTGAACACCATGGAGCTGCTTGGTGTTAATCAGCCCAGCACAACCACACCTCCCAGAGCAGCAAGCCCCTATTTCCCACTGCTGCCTGCAGTGGGAAATGCACAGGCACTCACAGCAGGGCCTAGGACTGAAATGCAGGATTAGGGGTGTGGAATAAAAACAGCCTTGGGAGATGAAAAGAAGTGAGAGAGGCTGTGGGTGGGGGGAGCCACCTTGGGTGGGCAGGGAGGATGCACACACCTTTGTGAGTTTGGGTGGTGTGCATGAATGGGTGATACTGGAAACATAATTGTTAACAATTTGCAGAAATAAGATGGTGATCAGTCCATGGCATTTGTCATTAAACTTTGATGAAACTCAGTGTGTGCAACCATTTGGTTAATTGGCTACCATTAATAATGCATGACTAAAGCACTCCAAAACACCACTGAAATGGGAAAGTTTCCCTTCGTTTTGTCCCACCCCTCATTTTAGGGAAGAAAAATTATGATCGGTATGGCATTGCAGTGGAACTTTAGGAGTACAGATGGAAAGCCTGCCTCTCCCCAGGAGCTGTAAGCCTTCACATAGTAAAATCTTTGAAATAATCTCTGAGTACTTAGGTATTCAGGGCCTTAGACAGGCTTGTTCTGCTCTGCTACATGAAGTCTGCTTTAGCAATACTTGATCTCCAGCTAGTTGGAAAATATCTACCTCAGGAGCTTTGCACTGATTTATTCCACCTCACTTTCTTTCATAGGGCATGGGCCTATGGCTTGAGCTAATATGTTACAGTGCCAGTTGAAATAAATGGGGCACATGTGCAAATACTCAGGCACCTCATTTATCCACCTGTAAAAAATTCATTTGGCACTTATTGTTCAGTACTGCCACATGCGGAGCTGTTGAAGCTGAAAGGTTTCAATAAATGTTACAGGAAAATGCCTGCTGCTGGCCTGTTTCCTCCTCCCAAAAGGGGGGTGAAAAGAAGCAAAACCTTTTCTGGATCCTGTATAGTCCAGTACAAAGAGAAATAAAATAAAAATAGAGAAATAAAAAAACCCCAGGAGACAAGCCATCAGAGACACTCCAGAAATGCCTAGCACAAAACCTGGACAAAGCTTTGCTCTCTGAAGCCTGCAGTGCACCAGAGGATGCACTAGGAAGACACTCTGGGGGCTATTGCTCACCCTGAGCTCAGTGCTCACTTGGCAAAGTGGAAGGGAGAGTCTATCCCCCCTTGGGTACCAGCTGAGGGCTGGGCCAAATATGCAGGCAGGTGCTAGATATAAAAGAGAACAATGCCTTGTGTTTAAGATGCTGCCTTCTACCTGCAAATTGTGTGCTTCTCTCATCTTTACTAGACATTTCTCTTGGGCATCAGCTCAGCCTGGTCACCATCACTGTTTATGTTAAGCCAGCTTCTTTACAGAGATTTTGGCTGCCTCCTGTTTGGAGATTTTGGGGGTGAGATTAAAAACCACAAGCAAACAAACAGGAAAGGTGCTACTTTTGTACATTAATTATTCTGGCTTTTCTTCTAGGCAGATCTTCTAGAGATGCCTTGTGCAGTGAAACACAGCCCTGAATAAGGAACCCACACCTGGAAGCATTCAGAGTCAGGACTCTTCTGGGAAGGCTTAAAGGGAGGATTTAGGAGATTTGTAAGACTTGTGCCAGCCTTAGAACTGAGATAAATGTCTCCAAAACACAGAGCTCTCTCATTTTTCCTATAACCCTTTTTGCCTTGAAAGAGCCTTTCAGACAGGAAACATTTCTCCAGCCTAAATGAGATTGGCTGGTACAAATAGAAACTAATGTAACTAAACCTTGGAATTACAAAAAGAGAAGATAAATGAGACCCCAGTGCTACCAATGATACAATTAGATGGTTTTCACATGGGACTGTTAACAGTAGATGCTTTTCTAGAATAAATCCTTATGCTTTCAATCACCAGCTCTTTTAAGAGGTTCACAATAAATGAGTGCAAAGCAAATTAATGGAGAACGTAACATCATCACTTAACATTCCTGATATTGATTCCATTTCATTAACTGGTAAGCACTTTATACTCTCACAGAGAGATTTTTGTTCCTCCTCAGGCATCTAATTACAAGAATAAAAATAAATTTAAAGATTCTTCCCCTTGGAGCCTACCTCTAGACATATTTCCAGAACTATATCTTTTTTTTCAGTCAGGATGATGTAGAAATTATAGTAGTGAGAAGGGGATGTGACTTTTTCTGCAGGCTTGAAGCATTTGATTTGCCTGTTAGAAACACCATCCATAAAACCTGCAGTCCTCATCCTCCAGAAAGAGTGGCAGAGAAAGCCAGCAGATGAGTCAGGATGATATTTACTGTGCCCAAATTAGCAGTGGGTGTGTGCACATCAGTGTGGCCCTTTGAGAGTTGGCTTCCTGTTTATGGAAGCCATTCCAGGACAAAACCTGAGCCTTTCTGAGTAATGTAGACCATTTCAGCAGGGTTACACCAGTACTGAGCTGTGTTTTAGCCAGAGGATGGTTGTCTTGCAGTAAAACATATACCATGAAGACAGCTTTTCTGCCAGCCCAGCTGGAAGCAGGACACACTGGAATCATTCTCCATGGCTCTATTACTTCTCTGGCACTCAGGGTACCATCTGCAGAACAATTTTGCTAACTCTACATAGCCTTAGATTTCAGCAAAGCATAAGGGGTTGCCCATACAGAGTGAATGAACAAAAAAGAAAGACTAAAAAACATGTCCCTGGCTAGATAAAATTACTCAGGTCTACAGGTAACTTAATGTCTGATTAGAAAGGATATACTGGTCAAGAGGACTTGAGGTATATTGTGATGAGACTTTTTTCCCCCCTATTCCCTGAATTATTTGCAAAATCAACACACATTTTCAAAGTGTTTTGCTGATTTTCAATTGGCTATTTTTGCTCAACAAGATTCATGCACTTATAACCCTGACAAAATAACTACAGGAGATTGCTTCTTTCTGCTGCTTCCACAGCAAGTGTTTATATGCACAGAAATTAGCACATTTTTCAGAAAGGGAAATCATCCAAGAAATTAAGGAAGTACAATATGTCTTAAAAGACTAAATCTGCTCCAGTATTTTCAAAACAATATGCAAGACCTGAGGTGTGTGACTGCTACTGGCACTAGGGAGAGTCACAACATTGCAGTGGAGGTCGTTGAGACGAACATTTCAGAGACCTGAATTCACTAAGCTTTAAACTTGATTTAAACCAGCACTGCCCTGCAAGAGCTTACAGCTCCCTGGGAGTACAGAGGAGAAAGCAAACAAACAAAACCAGTGAAGAGAAAAACCTCTGAATAGCAAAGGCAATATGTAAGGGAAAGTTAAGCAGAAATGACAGTATTATTTTATTCATTGCCTAGAAAATTGGCAGTGATCAAGGTGAGGCTTTTTAAAAATGGCTAATCTGAGTTGTTTTAAATTAAATTCACCTCTGGTATGAGCTGCAACTATATCTACATGCATTTTGACAGACAGACTAAGTTGAACCCTTTTTATAAGCACCTAAGCATATGTGGTAAAGAATTAAACACTTGGGGTGAATTACAGGTATCTATAGTTATATAGTCAATAGCATAAAAACCCAATTAATGCACAGCAACACAAACCTTGAAAGAGTAGTTAATCCTGTTTTAAAAAGGGTATCACTGGTGGCTACAATGGTTTGCCCTCTGGAAATGCTCACTCTCACTGACTATGGGAAGATTCCTACCAACGAAAAGTCAAACTAAAGTTAAATAAAGCAGTGTCTCAGTCTGGCAAAGTAAAATAACTTCTGTAGAGTTAAAATTTTGTCTGGAAGGCTTTTCTCAGATGGCATTTTAGAATTAGTTTCATTAAAATGAAGATCATTTCATGATTGATTTCAATGGGATTACATTCCCATTAATGCCAAACATTTTGAGAATGTTGTAGTTTTTATATTCAAGTGTAAAATCACTTATCCTTAAGGGAGTGCTATCAGAAAGAGAGCTGAACTTCCTCCAGTGATTTAATTTGGTCTGCAACAAATCTCACTAAAAGAGACAGTTATATCCTGGTTATTAAGGCTTTCATGCAGAGGTTCACCAGATTTCACATCCCTACAAGAAGACTCTGTTTAACTGAAAGGATTTAAAGCAAGTCCTCAAAAAGGGTGCATGCAGAAACTGGTTTAAGTGCTTTTTACCAGCAAGGCACTACACAACACTGCCTGGCATGTAGCTATACAGACTGACAGCCATCTGAGAAAGAGCTGGGTATATGACCTGATTTTATATTTAATTGGAAAATTGTCCTTCTTTTGCCAAACACTTCTTCAACATCCTAAAAACAATCACATAAAGGAGGTAAAGCTGGCTTTTCCTGTAACACAGTGAAAAAAAAAGATAAATTAATTCTTGCTCCACTGTTGACTTACAAATGCAGCAAAATTCAATCTCTAAAACAGTAAACTCAGAAGACACAAGGACTTCCCAAAGGGAGTCATAGTAGAGTTTTCCTTCTTCCCCATCCTACCTGCTCCAGAGCCAGCCCTTCAATCTGGGGCAAGTACTGAGAGCAAACAGTGATAAAACCTCCTTGGCAGGATTTTCTCTTCTGTGAATGGCCAATATCTCAATTGTAATCTCAAAACTGCTGTGAGTTGAGGACAGCTATCCTAGCTTCCCACCACAGACTGCACAGGGCCATGGAGCACACCCAGTCACACCAGGGCTGAGATTATATTCTACCACAGTGAGTTTTTACTTTGTTAAGTAAACTATGACACTGACAATTGTCTAATAAAAATACTTCTAGTGTGAGGCCAAAGAAGAGGGTTGCATGTTTAAATGTCATGGCTAAGGGTATACACTGTTCTTCAAGGCAGAGGGAACACGAGGTGAAAAGAAGCTAAAAATCAAGCTGCAAAAATATTAGTGCTTCTAGGCATGTCCAGAAACAACTAAAGAAAGGATTGTGTTTTGCTTGATAGAAGGGCTCAGCTGCCCAAATTAAAAATAACTGAAATCCAGTTCTCTCAATTTACTTCACTACATTGCTGGCTTTATCTATGCCTGGCTTAAATCCTGAAGTAATTGGAAATCATTTAAGTAGAATAATTCATGTTTCTAGCACTTGAGAGTTCAGTTTGTTGAGTTTATAAGAGTTTTTGCAAAAAGCTTACAGTGGGCCTAAATTTACACATTTGGACCTTTGCTGGGACCAGTGTCTGAGCACAGAGTGGTGTGTTCCCTCTGTGGACACCCCAGGAAACCACAAGGCATAAAATGAGTGTGTGAGAACTGATGTTTGACATTCCTAGGCCAGGGGCCAACCTGGCAAGCACAGCACTTGCAAGGCCCAAGCAGAAAAGGTTTAAACTCTACCTTAGCAGCTGCAAGGGCTTTTGAAATCCTATCCTCCAGAATTCATAACCTATTTCTTCTCAGCTTCTGGCAGAGCACACACTCCTCTTGTTAACAAAGCAAAGCACCTCCAAGGAATTCACAGCCACTGGAAAAAAGTCTAATGTAAAGTAGCAATTTAATTTACAGAGCTCTTGATAAAGGCCTTTAACTGTGGGATATGACATAAGGCTGTCACTAACAAGACAACACACTTGACCATGAACAAGGTGTTTATAAAATTCCTTGACTACAAATACAGCAGAGCCAAGGCAATGAATAATTGTGCTCCTGTCTGGGCATCTTGCCCACTCCCAAAATTTGATGCCTTTGGCCCTCCTGCTCCTTTTGCAGGGTGTACTGGCACTGCAGGCAGCCTTCCTTCCTGTCTCAGTCCCCTCCAAAGTGGAACCTGGTTCCAATTCCACATTTGCTGAGGCATGTGGAAAGCAGCAGCTGCACACACCAAAAGGCCAAAAAACCCAGATCCAGCTACTCTGGGTAGTCCTGGTGAGCTGCCTCCTGGAAATCACTAGTAACCTACACAAAGATATATCCTAGAAAAATAAAGCCTGTCATCTTTAAAAACAGCCCCTGACACTGACTGCCACACCTGGGAGCAATGAGCAGGTGTATGGAAAAGAAGCAAGAGACCCAAATGGGCCTGAAACAAGGTGAAATGCTTCCTCAGAAAATACTCCAGACTGTTCAGTGGATTTTGGATTCATATTCAAAGTCTGCTAATTTACACAAATCCCGATCTTTCTGCAATTCATATTTGGTCATGCTCAACTCTGCTAATATTAAGGATACCATTTTTTTCACATCGGGTCCTCAAGTTTGTAGCAATTGTAGACTCCAAGACTTCCCTTCAGCTTTCCATCCTTAATTTTGTAAGATTGTGGAAGACTTGGAAAAATACTAGTTGTTTTATGCCAGAATAAATGAAGGTCACTGGCTATGAGGAATCAACTTGTTACCAAATTTATTTGTGTACAAAAAGAAGGATCCAGACATAAGTATTAGACATAAGACATATTTCAAGAGAAAATTAATAGTAAACATCAAATATTTATTAGAACTCTATAAATTATGTATAGAGTTGTTTCTGTGAGGCCAGAAATCATCATTAGTCATAGTCTGGCTTTTTGTTTGGAACAAGGCAGAAAATGTCACTGAACTCATGTATATGTATTTTATATTTTAAAAACCCATACATCATATTTACTTAGCAATTGTAAGAGGTGAAGTGTCCCCACAAGCACTGATAAGTTGTTTCAGTGATTGATTAGCCTTTTTCATGTAAAGATTACATTTATCTGCTTATCCTCCACCCCCAGTGCTGACTCCCATGCAGCAGAGCCTCAGATGTGCTGTTGCCTCTGATAAGAGAATCCTCAGCAGGATGCACAGCTGGGCAGGGATGGGTGAGGTAAACCAAGCACTACCAGCAGCACAGCCTCCAGATACTGTTCCCCTCCTGACCATGTTGTTCTTGTAATGCAAGCTAACTGGCCCACATTTGGGGATGATCTAAGGCAGTTGTACTGCTCCTGGCACCCAGAAACAGCCAAGGGAAGCAATTTGGGTGTTCCTACACGGCATCCTCTCATGGCAACATACACTGCCAATATCCACAGGCGGCAGTCGGGTGGCATGGGAAAGGAACTCCTCCCAGCACATTGGCAGGAGGCAAGACACCTCCCAAACTACAGTTTTTGGTGAGAATACTCTAGAAACCAGCTGCACCTGACTTCTTTCCCCATGGTACAGCTCAGCTGGTTCAAATGCCTGAGGAGAACTCCCTCCTCTTCTTACATCATAGCACAGAGAAGTGGCCATGTAGAAACATCTCATTTTCTTCCTGCACCCACCTCCAACTGAGCCAGACAACCCTGGCTCAGCAAGGACCTTCTGCTCTGTGCTGCCTCTGACCCACATCTCATCTGCTGCCAGTGCTTCTGCTGCTTCCTTCCAGGTCACTGCCCTGCCTCTAAAAGCACATTCCCTCCACCTTCAAAACCTTGACAGAGTCTGAGTTAAAACAGCCACTGTCAGCACTCACTGCTGGCAGCCTGACTCTCAGGTGACAGCAAAGCAGGCAGTGCTAAAGCTTTCCTTTCTCCTCCCAGCTCCTGCTCTATGGACATGTTTGCAGTAATCATAAAAGCCCAGGCACCTTCCCCATCACCGTTCAAGATATTCGAGCAGCACAAGAAAACGCCCTTTCCTCTCTGAGGAAACTGCTCCTGAACATCTGCTCCCTGCTCATCCTCACTGCTGCCCAAATAGACTTGTGTAACAAAAGCCAATCAACCTCCTAGGTTGCTCCTAGACTTGTTCCTAGAGGAGTCAAAGAAGACATGATTTGGTTAAGTCACAGTCTGATTGCAGCTCTGAATCTGTCTAGATCCATCAGAACTCCTGACGAAATCTTGTTCCCATCTATTTAGTAGATTATAATAGCAAATGTGTTTCCAGCCAAGCATTTTTAGAGGAATGTTTCTCTGCAGACCCTTTCAAGGGAAGAACCCTCTGACATCTCTTTGCTCAGGAGGATCTGAGCATACACTGCACCCTTTTGTGTTGCATCTGACCGATCCTTGTGCATGCCAACCCAGATATCCTCTCTTCAGAGGGGTGCCATTTTCTTCTCTTTCCCAGAGATTCTGGGGATGTGATCCAGCTGATACACACAGTCAGTATATGGGACTCTCCCTGGAAATACAATAACATGTCTCCAGTCATTTCAGCTCTGGCAGCTCAGATAAATCTTACTCTGCATCCAGCCATGGCCAGGACAGAAATGCCTTTTTCAGAGGAAGCTGATGAGCTTGGCAAACCAGATTCTCCTACATCACGAGGGACAGGGGATGAACAAATCCCACGCTGGCAGAACAAGGAGCAACAAAGCAGAAAGCTGCAGATATCCTGCCAGTGATTTTTTGATGGTTGAACTCGGGGCCAAGCTGGACAGGTTTGTCTCAGCCTTGCTCTGCAGTCTGGGCAGCCTGTCACACCACCAGACTGGTGATATATTCTCAGCACTGGCCCTTGATCAAACACTCCTGTCATTTCCCTGGGCCAGTACTCTAACATCTGACCAGAAATGCCTCTTT